>NW_022589704.1:72501439-72502044 GCF_004348235.1 Phoca vitulina | reverse complement strand
TGAGGGTGGTATCTCATTGAGGTTTTGATTTGGATTTCCCTGATGCCGAGTGATGTTGAGCAGTTTTTCATGTGTCTGTTGGCCATTTCGATGTCTTCTTTGCAAAAATGTCTGTTCATGTCTTCTGCCCATTTCTTGACTGGATTAGTTGTTCTTTGGGTGTTGAGTTTGATAAGTTCTTTATAGATTTTTGGATACTAGCCCTTTATCTGATATGTCATTTGCAAATATCTTCTCCCATTTTGTCAGTTGTTTTTGGTTTTGTTGACTATTTCCTTTGCCCTGCAAAAGCTTTTTATCTTGATGAAGTCCCAATAGTTCATTTTTGCCCTTGCTTCCCTTGTCTTTGGCAAGGTTTCTAGGAAGAAGTTCCTGTGGCTGAGGTCAAAGAGGTTGCTGCCTGTTTTCTCCTCTAGGATTTTGATGGATTCCTGGCTCACATTTAGGTCTTTCATCCATTTTAAGTCTATTTTTGTGTGTGGTGTAAGGAAATGGTCCAGTTTCATTCTTCTGCATGTAGCTGTCCAATTTTCCCAATGCCATTTGTTGAAGAGACTGTCTTTTTTCCACTGGACATTCTTTCCTGCTTTGTCAAAGATTAGTTG
>NW_022589704.1:72348573-72501339 GCF_004348235.1 Phoca vitulina | reverse complement strand
CAGTCTATTTTTGTGTGTGGTGTAAGGAAATGGTCCAGTTTCATTCTTCTGCATGTAGCTGTCCAATTTTCCCAATGCCATTTGTTGAAGAGACTGTCTTTTTTCCACTGGACATTCTTTCCTGCTTTGTCAAAGATTAGTTGACCACAGAGTTGAGGGTCCATTTCTGGGCTCTCTATTCTGTTCCATTGATCTATGTGTCTGTTTTTGTGCCAGTACCATATTGTCTTGATGATGACAGCTTTGTAATAGAGCTTAAAATCTGGAATTGTGATGCCACCAGCTTTGCTTTTCTTTTTCAACATCCCTCTGGCTATTCAGGGTTTTTTCTGGTTCCATACAAATTTTAGGATTATTTGTTCCATTTCTTTGAAAAAAGTGGATGGTATTTTGATAGGGATTGCTTTAAATGTGTAGATTGCTCTAGGTAGCATTGACATCTTCACAATATTTGTTCTTCCAATCTATAAACATGGAAAGTTTTTCCATTTCTTTGTGTTTTCCTCAATTTCTTTCATGAGTATTCTGTAGTTTTCTGAGTACAGATTCTTTGCCTCTTTGGTTAGATTTATTCCTAGGTATCTTATGGTTTTGGGTGCAATTGTAAATGGGATTGACTCCTTAATTTCTCTTTCTTCTATCTTGTTGTTGGTGTATAAAAATGCAACTGATTTCTGTGTATTGATTTTATATCCTGCCACTTTACTGAATTCCTGTATGAGTTCTAGCAGTTTTGGGGTGGAGTCTTTTGGGTTTTCCACATAAAGTATCATATCATCTGCAAAGAGTGAGAGTTTGACTTCTTCTTTGCTGATTAGATGCCTTTTATTTCTTTTTGTTGTCTGATTGCTGTGGCTAGGATTTCTAGTATATGTTGAATAGCAGTGGTGATAGTGGACATCCCTGCCATGTTCCTGACCTTAGGGGAAAAGCTCTCAGTTTTTCCCCATTGAGAATGATATTCGCTGTGCATTTTTCATAGATGGCTTTTATGATATTGAGATATGTACCCTCTATCTCTACACTGTAAAGAGTTTTAATCAATGATGCTGTACTTTGGCAGATGCTTTTTCTGCATCTATTGAGAGGATCATATGGTTCTTGTCCTTTCTTTTATTAATTTATTGTATCACATTGATTGATTTGTGGATGTTGAACCGACTTTGCCACGCAGTGATAAATCCCACTTGGTCATGGTGAATAATCCTTTTTAATGTACTGTTGGGTCCTATTGGCTAGTATTTTGGTGAGAATTTTTGCATCCATGTTCATCAGGGATATTGGTCTGTAAGTCTCCTTTTTGATGGGGTCTTTGTCTGGTTTTGGGATGAAGGTAATGCTGGCCTCATAAAATGAGTTTGGAAGTTTTCCTTCCATTTCTATTTCTTGGAACAGTTTCAGAAGAAGAGGTATTAATTTAATGTTTGGTAGAATTTAAAGGTTTATGTTTGGTAGAATTCCCCTGGGAAGCCATCTGGCCCTGGGCTCTTGTTTGTTGGGAGATTTTTGATTACTGCTTCAATTTCCTTACTGGTTATGTGTCTGTTCAGGATTTTTATTTCTTTCTGGTTCAGTTTTGGTTGTTTATAGATCTCTAGAAATGCATCCATTTCTTCCAGATTATCCAATTTGCTGGCATAGAGTTGCTCATAATATGTTGGTTGTGATCCCTCCTCTTTCATTCATGATTTTATTTATTGGGTCCTTTCTCTTTTCTTTTGGATAAGTCTGGCCAGGGGTTTATCAATCTTATTAATTCTTTCAAAGAAACAGCTCCTAGTTTTGTTGATCTGTTCTACTGTTCTTTTGGTTTCTATTTCATTGATTTCTGCTCTGATCTTTATTATTTCTCTTCTCCTGCTGGGTCTAGGCTTTATTTGCTGTTCTTTCTCCAGCTCCTTTAGGTGTAGGGTTGGGTTGTGTATCTGAGACCTTTCTTGTTTCTTGAGAAAGGCTTGTATTGCTATATACTTTCTTCTTAGGACTGCCTTTGCTGTATCCCAAAGATTTTGAACAGTTGTGTTTTCATTTTCATTTGTTTCCATGAATTTTTTTAATTCTTCTTTAATTTCCTGGTTGACCCATTCATTCTTTAGTAGGATGCTCTTCAGCCTCCATGTATTTGAGTTCTTTCTGACTTTCTTCCTGTGATTGAGTTCTAGTTTCAAAGCATTGTGGTCCAAAAGGTGCAGGGAATGATCCCAATCTTTTGGTACCAGTTGAGACCTGATTTGTGACCTAGGATGTGATCTATTCTGGAGAATGTTCCATGGGCACTAGAGAAGAATGTGTATTCTTTTGCTTTGGGATGGAATGTTCTGAATATAACTGTGAAGTCCATACGGTCCAGTCTGTCACTTAAAGCCTTTATTTCCTTGTTGATCTTTTGCTTAGATGATTTGTCCATATCAGTGGGGGGGGGGGGTTAAAGTCCCCTAATATTATAGTATTGTTGTCAATGTGTTTCTTTGATTTTGTTATTAATTGGCCTATATAATTGGCTGCTCCCATGTTAGGGGCATAGATATTTAAAATTGTTAGATCTTCTTGTTGGATAGACCCTTTAAATATGATATAGTGTCCTTCCTCAACTCTTATTATAGTCTTTGGTTTAAAATCTAATTTGTCTGATATAAGGATTGCCACCCCAGCTTTCTTTTGGTGTCCGTTAGCATGGTAAATTGTTTTCTACCCTCTCACTTTCAATCTGGAGGTGTCTTTGGGCCTAAAATGAGTCTCTTGCAGGCAGCATATCGATGAATCTTGGTTTTTTTAATCCAATCTGATACCCTGTGTCATTTGATTGGAGCATTTAGCCCATTTACATTCAGGGTAACTATTGAAAGATAGGAATTTAGTGCCATTGTATTGCCTGTAGGGTGACTGTTACTGTATATTGTCCCTATTCCTTTCTGGTCTATGCTACTTTTAGGCTCTCTCTTTGCTTAGAGGACCCCTTTCAATATTTCTTGAAGGGCTAGTTTGGTGTTTGCAAATTCTTTTAGTTTTTGTTTGTCCTGGAAACTTTTTATCTCTCCTTCTATTTTCAATGACAGCCTAGCTGGATATAGTAGTCTTGGCTGCATATTTTTCTCATTTAGTGCTCTGAATATATCATGCCAGTCCTTTCTGGCCTGCCAGGTCTCTGTGAATAGGTCCTCTGCCAATTTAATGTTTCTACCGTTGTAGGTTACCGACCTCTTATCAAGATAGGGATAAGCTTTATATTAATTGTCACAGAGCATAAAAGAAGATGCTATAGAATGCATCTAAACTAGATATAGTTTAAACTAGATATAGAGGGTGAAAAGTAAGGAAGAATGGAAGGAGGAAAGGACAGACAAGAGGGAGAGAAGGGGAAAAAACAGAAGGGATGAAGGGGAGGGAGGAAATTAAGTCAAACTCACTTATTAATTCTGACACTAACATCCTAATTAAAATATCACATTGAGTCCACTAGTGAATGAAAAATAATGCCTCTCAACCAAGTAGGCTGTATCTCAGGAAAACGAGGATTGTTCAACCTTAGGAGATAAAATTTTAACAGAAATCACTAAGTTTCTGGATGAAAGAAGATTTCAATGTAATAGATGCCAAAGCTATCAAGATTAATCTTTGCTTTGAAAAATCCCAAGTAGGGATTTGAAAAATCCAAGTAGGAATAGGAGGAAAACTTTTTTTTAACATAATGAAGAGTATCTGCCAGAAACAGCCACCAAATATCATCCTCAATGTTGACCTGTATTTCCACTGGAGTGAGAAAGAAGACAGTGATGACAATAGCCTTCATGCCTGTCCCTGTTGTACCCTGCTTCACAGATAGGAGGTAGAAAATGTGTAAAAAGACAAAACTGTAAGCTTTATTGATGATATGGTTGCATAACTAGAATATCCAAGACAATCCACAATCCACTGAAGAACAGACTTAAGAAGTGATTTTCTTAAGTGTAGGTTTCAAAGGACAACATATAAAGAGAAATGAATTTATCATACTGCAGCAATGGATGAAAAGAACTGTATTAATGGGGGAAAGAAACATAATCAAAATAACCAAAAGCCATAAAATAGGAATGAACCTAACATGTTTAAGATTTGATGAAGAACATTATAAACTCCAAACTAAGGAAAAGAAATACCATATTCCTATATGAGAAGACTCCTTCTTGTAAAGCTATTATCCCCAAATTTCCTAAGGTATCCAATGTACTGCAAATCAAAATCTCCACAGGTTTGGTTAGCTTCTTTATCACATTTGACATACATTCTTACACTCATCTGAACAAGAAAGTGCACAAGACTAGCCAAGAAGAATTTGAAAATAATAGTGGTGGGTGAGTATGGGAATTGAGAAAACTGCCCCACTTGGGTATCAAAGATATTATAAGAGTTAAAACTGTCGAATAGAAAAGGTCAATAAAAAGAATATTAACAAATAGAATATTGTCAAATGAATAGAGATTCCCAAAACTTATCCATGTATATTCAGAAATGTATCATATCATCCAGGTAATTTATTTCATTAGGAAAAAATAGACCTTTCAATAAATGGGGATGGTACCCACCTGGAAAAAATTAAGTCATAGTCTTTTATTACAATACAATAATAAATTCCAGATGGCTTGAACAGTTAAGTGTAAAAGTAATTTTACATAGATGAAATAATAGCAGAAAATATAGAATATTTTAGTAAGATTAGGTTGGGAATGGTTTTTCTAACAATACAAAAGTCCAGACAGCATTAGCAACATAAAGATTAAAAATTTGTGTTCAATGAAAGCTATAATGTACATAAGTTAAAGCTAAGTGGCAGATAACAAGAAATTTCTTGTGATGTACAATTGATTAAGGCCATAATATATAAAGAGTGCTTACAGTTACACTTCACAAAAAAGTACTTTTAAATAAGCAAAGGCTGTGAACAGATAATTTGTAAAAGAAACACAAAGCATCGACACATTTATTAAAGGATATTCAAACATATTAGCAAGCAGGAAAGTAAAACTTGAAATAAGAGATACAAATTTTTGCCCACCAGATGAACAAAAAATAAAAATGGGTCACAGGTAAAGTTACAATTAAGTGGGCTTTTCACACTTTGTAGGAATATAAATCAATAAAGCTTTATTAGTAATTTGACAGTTTTGAAATTAAAATATACATACTAGGAATTCTACTTCTAAGAATTTACCCTACAGAAGTACTCTTACGCGTGCAGAAAACAGTGCAAGAATGGTTCTTGTGGCATTGTTTGTAATTGTGAAAAACTGGAGTTTTAAATGTATTATCAATTGAGAAGTGTCTAAGTAACTGATGGTAATTCAATGGAATATTCTGCACCCGTTAGAAAATATGAAAGAGACATCCATATGCATAAAGATCTTTAAGGCAAATAAAGCAAGAGAAAGAACAATGTGCATAATAGAATCCCATGCTTTTTCCTTAAAGAAAGATCATGTATGTATATGTACTCTAACATGTATAAACCTAAAAAACTGCACAGATATATATCAACCTGTGAGTAGTAGTTACCTCTGGAGAAGGAGTAGTGGAGACAGGTGGGGAGGACTGACAAAATTTAGTCTACGTATGGTATGAACCTTTTATAATAAGTATGCATTCATATATTAGTCAGTCAGCTTTAAGAATACCAATAATTCACAGAGAATTTTAAGAAGCCAATCACATTTTGTTGATAATAATATCTTTGAATTTTCTAGGTCCTCGTACTTGTTTATGCTTATCAATGAGAATTATTGGATGTTTGCTGTTTGTTCATAGGCTAACATTTAAAAGAAGCTAACATTTTGCTTAATGGGATTTTTTTACCCAGTTAGGAAATTCTTTCATATTTCTTTATCATTTTGTTTCAACCAAGTAGACTTCCCCCTCAGAAAGGACTGCCAAAGTCCCCACAACAGTGTGGCAAAGGAGAGGAACACAATCACAGGCCACTGATTGTTATGCAGGGAAAGGGTGTTGGTTTGTCCTATGGAAACCCATGCTGAAGCGGCAGTTCTCAGCTGCCTAGTTCAGTTCTCATTAGTCATTTATGACCCCTCCCCTACCCCCCACACACAAGCAGAGTTCCATTTCAAAATCCAAATCTTTCATCAAAATTCAAGGTAAACAAGTGACAGTGTTCCTTCCTCTTTCCTTAGCTAACACCCTGCGTCACCCTCGGCGCTCAGCTTCTTCACTTGCCCAGGGCCTGCGGGCAGTGCCACTCCCGCAGAGTTGGGAGGGGGTGGGGGGTTTTAGAAAGGAGCTTCTTAGGAAACCAGAAACCTGTTTGGGACTGGAATTTTGTGTACTACTTAGAACAATAAAATACCTACCTGACAGGTAGGTAATTTCCTCCTGGCCTTTGAATAAAATCCAAACTCCTTAGCCTGTCCTTTGAGGTCGTGTACGTTCTAGTAGGTCCTATGACCTCATATCATACCACATCCTGGTTACAGGGGCCTTTCCTCTGACCCTCTAACAGAAAGCAGTTTCTCCTCAGGGCTTTTTGCACTCACTCTTCCCTCTGCCTGAGACAGTGCTCTCCCCACCAAATTTCAAGTGTCTTGTCCTTCTCTCTCTCTCTCTTTCTCTCTCCAAATGTCAGCTCAAATATCACCTACTGGAGAGGCCCCAACTATTCCCAACTGAATGGATAAAGGAGTTAAATAAGTCACATCCAAATGGAATAACTCTGGGGAGAGTGTTCACCTTGGAGTTCCCTAAGTAGACACCTCTCCAATCTACTGAACACCCAGAGCCATCTGGATTCACCCTGCCACCTGTAAGGGACTTGCCTTTGACAAGAGGAAGAGAGTCAGCAGAGAAAAGCTAGAAGGAAGCAACTTAATGGAATGTTCCTCACCTTCTCCATTTTTGTCTTTAGAGTCTTGAGAGGTGGGGTGTACGTGTGTGTATGTGGAGCAGAAGAAGGAACCACAGAAGAGAGATAAGGTAGCCTCTTGGAATATCAGAACCCTCTATCTTCTATCCCTGTCTACTTACAATAAGAGGAAAAGACATGAAATCGTAATTTCTCTGAGATTCAAATGTAATATAGGGAAGAATAATATATTAGTCATTTCTTTCTATGTGCCTATAACCTAGCACAGAGCCTAACAATGGGCACTGATATATTTTTCCTAGCTTTATTTAATTAAAACAATAAAGTCAAATAGATACTACAAGGTAGTGAGCATAGGAGACAAACCAATAACAATGCATCCCTCTTTGGTAAATCCATAGTATTTGTTAGAATCTTCAATATACAATCAACTAAATACAGAAGTGAAAAATACATACCCTTGAAGTCATAGGAAGAACCTCAGAGCCATCTCATCTAACTCCCTCAGTTTTCAGGTAAGAAAACAAAAACAATCAACCAACAAAACAAACAAAACCCCATTAAGGCCTAGAACATATGTGTAAGCCTCACTGAAGAGACAGAGTAATTTCCAAAGAAGAACTATGACTAGACTACTTGCTCTCCTTCAATTCTTCAAGCATTTACTGAGTATATAATCATAGTAACAGCTGAGTGATGTCCTAAAGTAGTCACTCTCATAAAACCGTAAGAATAGTATTATATTTGTCATCCTCTTTCAGATGAAGATACTGAAGCTAACATACTTGTGTAATGTTACACAGCTAATACCTAGGACAGCCAGGATTAAAATCCACATCATGCATTTCCAATGACAACAGTGTTAACCACTGTGCAGTATTGCTTCTGCAAAATTGCTCTAATACTGTGAGGACATAAAGATGAGCTAGATATGACCTCTGCCCTCGTGGAGATCAGAATCCAGGTAGCTAAAAGAAAAAAGTCTCAGTATGATAGAAATTAAGACAATAATTCTAAAAAATACTATGGATTTACCAAAGAGGGGCCAAGTATTTCCTCTACTATAGCTCAGCTCATTCCCCCAAGAAATTTACAATCAGATAAAGTGATAAGACTTGTATATATTAACCATAATAAAAGGAAGAGTGCTGATTGTTGGTTATGGGTTGAATTGTGTCTCCCAAAAAGATATGTTGAAGTCCTAATCATTGGTACCTGTGACCTTATTTAAAAATAGGGTCTTTGCACCTCACTGATATGAGGAATTCTTAATCTCAGGAAACAAACTGAGCGTTGCTGGAGTGGGGGATGGGGTGGGAGGGATGGGGTGACTGGGTGATAGACACTGGGGAGGGTATGTGTTCTGGTAAGCTCTGTGAATTATGCAAGACTGTTGAATCTCAGATCTGTACCTATGAAACAAATAATGCAATATATGTTAAGAAAAAAAAAAAAGATAGCAGGAGGGGAAGAATGAAGGGGGGGACATCGGAGGAGTAGACGAACCATGAGAGACGATGGACTCTGAAAAACAAACTGAGGGTTCTAGAGGGGAGGGGGGAAGGATGGGTTAGCCTGGTGATGGGTATTAAAGAGGGCACGTTCTGCATGGAGCACTGGGTGTTATGCACAAACAATGAATCATGGAACACTACATCTAAACCTAATGATGTAATGTATGGGGATTAACATAACAATAAAAAAATTTTTTAAAAAATAGGGTCTTTGCATGGGACGGGCGCCTGGGTGGCTCAGTTGGTTAAGCGACTGCCTTCGGCTCAGGTCATGATCCTGCAGTCTCGGGATCGAGTCCCGCATCGGGCTCCCTGCTCAGCGGGGAGTCTGCTTCTCCTTCTGGCTCTCATGCTCTCTCTATCTCATTCTTTCTCTCAAATAAATAAATAAAATCTTAAAAAAAAAAAAAATAGGGTCTTTGCAGATATAATCAAGATAAGATAAGGATTTAGAGTGATCCCTAATCCCGTGTTATGACTGGTGTCCTTATAGGAAGAAAACATCATGTTGAAGGGAAACACACAGGAATCAAACAATGTGACAGAGGCAGATTTCAGACGGTAAGCTTTGTAGTTGCAAATCAATGAATACAGGGATGAATGGCCACAGCAGAAGCTGGGAAGAGGCAAGGAAGGATTCTACCCAGAGTCTCAGAGGGTGCATGGCCCTGATGACACCTTGACTTCAGACTTCTAGTTTCTAGAAATACGAAAGAAAAAAATTCTGAGCTAAGCCACTAAGTTTGTGATAATTTGTCATGGCAGCCCTAGGAAATTCCTACACATCCATTCTTCCTTATATTTAGAGATCGTATAACAATATCAAAGGTGAAATTGCTGTCAATCTCAAGAAAAGGTGATCATTCAGCACCTCTTTGGTCTGGATATTGACTCAGAACACAGTGAAAGGTCTTTGAAGTCACAAGTATTGAAATTTTATACACAAATTCATGACAAAGAATTATGCAGAACTTGGAAACAATGATACTTACTCTTTAGCCAAGCACTGAACATTCTTTTTTACTAATGACCTGGGTGGGGCCAGCAGGAAGGTTGTGGAAATGAATGATTTAACCTAAGATAGGTGGACAGCTGGCCTAGTTCCCAAAACAAAAGCCTTGGGAAATTGCCATGAAGTCTGGACACTAAGTCTCCTGAGGCATCCAGCTAGGGCTTTTCCCTCCTCACCAGTGGAAAAATACAGAAGCTACTGCTTCTCTGGACGAGCACGTGATCATGTGGCCATGCTAGTGGCAGCCAAAAAGGGGCCCACTTCTCTTGTTGGGCAAGGATACAATCTACTTAAAACAGTACTGATTTCCAGTGTTGAGCAAGCCCATCAATTACTATATGTATGCCCATTTGCATCTCTGATTGTAAAGAGGAATCGTTAAAAGTAAGCAAGGACTGAGTAAGGACAATAGCAATGATCTAGGCTCCCGAAGACCTTGTTTCCTTCCCCAGCTCTACCACTTACCAGCTTTAGGGCTTTAGCAAAGCCAGTGCCAGTTTGGGGTATGTTTCTCCATAGACCCAACGCAGGGAGAAAGGCCACATCATTATGAGGATTGAAATAAATGACATAGGAAATGGAAAAGATCTATGAGATTATAGTCTTGTAAAAATTTAAGCATCTTAAAGTTCCCTGGAGGGTGCTGGCTTTTGACACACAACCTACACTCTTCTGGTACCATATTTCTAAAAACCATTTTGGTCCAATCCCATTACACACACCATTGCAGTGGAGACGTTGTATGAATGCCGTCACATCAGCCACAGAGTAGACTTCAGAGTCCTTCACGTAGTTTGTAGCACCTTCCTTGGCCTGTGTCCAGCACCCTTTCCCAGCTGTGTATCTCTGTGTGTGACCCTACAGGTATACTGCTATGAAAGGAGGAAGGCCAGCCTGTTCAGCTTGAGCTCTTGGCCCCTAGGCAAGTTACTGAACTGATCTGTGCTTTATTGTCCTCACCCATAAAATGGGACCAAGTATACCACGTATCACCAAGTAAAACATAAGGGTACCCAGCACATAGTATTGCCCAATAAATGCTTCTTGCAATCGTTATTATTGTTACTCATATTTGCCCTCCAGCCACCCTGTGCTGCTGTGTTCCTTTTATGCAAATAGTTTTTTTCCACCTTCTTACCTTTGTTCACAACGCATTGTTCACCTGAATTTATCTATTCTAGCTCTATCTGGAGGATAGACTCCTACCCATTTTCCCAGGTCTGACTTAAATGCCATATCCTTCATGAAGCCTTGCCTGATAGCCCCAAGCATATATGAGCATCACCTCCCTAGGGCATCCAAAACACAACTTGGGGATCTCTCTTATGATGAATCACATTTTCTCTTCTCCCTTAATAAGTTGTGAGCTCACCTCCCCACCCGCAACCCCAAGACAGAGTTCTTTCCTCATTCATCTTTGTAACCTCCTAGCACTTGGAAGAGTGACTTTCTCATAAGAGCTTCTCAGTAAGCATTTGATGAATACATTCATAACCTGCCCAAAGCTCTGGCAGTTGATTTATTCTCCTGGTGATTCTTTACTTTGGGCAATGTAGGTATTTGATGATAATATTTATTGTGTTTTTATTATTCAAATGTAATTTAGGTTTTCTGAATTGTTTGGCTTAATTGTAATGAGTATGAAATAATTCAGTAGTTTCAAGGGGAAACTTAAAACAGCAATAATATACATATTATACCTTATTTCTATGATGATAAGGTGCCATCAACCACAATATGTACCATTGATTTACTATACTTTTCAAGGAAAACTTCCACCTTAAATGTACCCATAGATGGTAAGAAGCATCCTAGTATCAGAATTGTAAACTATGAAAAAGATATGCGTTAGAACTGAAGAAGTGCAGCTAGGGCTCTTTTCTCCCAACATAGCCCCCTCAGTGCTCCATGCTGGACACATGTTAAACTAGACTCACCTAGCCTAGAGGCTGCAGAACACAGCCTCTCATTTCATTTGTCTCGGACTTCTCTTTTTCTACTTGCTTGAACCTTATATTTTGTCATTTCTGCCTCTAGAATGTCTAACATCTGACTCCCTATCTGCCTCTTCCAAGCCAGGCCCTGGGTTCAACCCTCAACACAACAAAAGGCAGGCAACTGGTCTCCCTATACACAGTCTTCCCAACCTAACCATTCCTATCCAATTGTGTCATAGCACAGGCCTACTGAGTTTGAGTTTAGACTTCTTAGTCTTGCATTAAAAATCACTCACAATCTAATTCTTACCTAATTTTCCAGTCTTAACTTTTAATCTAAATAAATTTAGAGGCCCCAAGACATAAAAGCCTTCCTCCTGAGAATACATCTAGCACTGTCATACCTCTGCATCTTTGTTTAAAGTGTCCTCTCTTCCTAAAACCTAATCCCCATTTCTATTCATTGAAATTTCCCCCACTGCCACGTCCTCTGTGACATATTCCCTGATAAGGGCAGCCAGCATACCTCACTGCTACTACTGAACTCCTCGAAAATTTAGTGTCTGCCCCATTCGCACAGCCCTTGACACATCACCATATATTCTAGGTGTTTATTTGAGTAGTCATCCTCCTATTAGGATGAGAACCCCGTTTTATATATGTCACCTTCATAGGCTTAAACAACATGTTAGTTTAGTAAAAATTGAACGAATACATGTCAAATGAGATAATAAGATTTTTAGAACAGATAATTCAGTTGATTGGATGTCACATGGAGGTTTCTGAGGTGACATGGAGGGAGTCAGCAGATAAAAATGACTCAAAATAAGAATTTTATTTCAAGCTATCTCATATATGTTCATTTGGTGGGGCGCTCAGAAGTGTGGTAGAACAGTTGACATGCTTAAGGATGCACTACATGGTAAAATAGCCATAGTTCCTGACCAATTTCTTTTGTTCAGACTAAGTAGAAAAAATGTAAAGTAGAAGAGATAAAATATTAAAAATTCTTGGATCATGGAGGGGGAACACTAAAGTGTATGTAATCACCAAAATACCTGCTTTAGTTTAGCCATGTCAGAAAAAAGATGTCACTATTTTACAGAAAAGAGAAAAGGAAGAAAAAATATGCCATTTAATGGGAAAAGCAAAGGAAGCATTTTTCTGTCTTCCCTGCTAGTGGTTCAACTTCAGCCGACAAGCTCTATAACATGGAGAATTTCAGCACCACCCTCCTCTGTAACACTGGAGAAGAATAAAAATGAAGTTTGTATTCGAGATGCATCTGGAGAGAGACAGTAATTACTGGCCAGGACTGATTAAAATTCTCACTAGGACCTCAGAGAAGCACTGATCATGGCTCAGCAAAGAAAGGAAAGAAAGCATCGCTACTGCTTCCCAGAGCACGTGTGGAGTGAGGAACAAAGACAGCAAAATATATCACTGGCTTCTAGCCACAAGCTAAGAAAGTGAATGAAGGAAAAGCCAGATTGTATCGATCTGTCGCTCCTATCTCTGATACGATATTCAACTCCATAATCAGTGTGTAGGACAGCACTTTCCCTGCCTGTAAGTAGATTGTTAATATTCCCTAGGTCTTTCTCATGCTGCTGCATTTCATCTTCCTAAATAACAGCAATCACAGGGGTAAACTTGGTTTGCGTTACGTATTTGTCTCATTCATACACCTGGCAAAAAAATTCTGTACATATTCCACAGTGATACGTAGCCAAAAATGGAATGTTTTCCTTCCCTCTTCACTCTAGAAAACAGACTCAAGGTTTTACTCCCAGAACCAGGGATTACAAGGTGGGTTTTTTTGGCCAGGCTGTTCACTGCCACCTTCCCCAGGCCTAGAGAGTTGGTTTACTAGTTGACTTCTCTAATAGATTTTTTAGAGTAAATGCTTTTGAAATATTCTTTCCAAAATGAAGGGATCACATGAGCAATGCTATTCACTCCAATTAACTTTGATTTGTTTTCCAGTAATTGCTAACTGATGACTTTATTAAACATATGTCTCTGAATTTTTCTAAGGGTAAAAATTCCCTTCAGGAGTAAATGATTCACTTGGGGCGCCTGGGTGGCTCAGTTGTTAAGCATCTGCCTTCGGCTCAGGTCATGATCCCAGGGTCCTGGGATCAAGCCCCACAGCTCCCTGCTCAGCAGGAAGCCTGCTTCTCCCTCTCCCACTCCCCCTGCTTGTGTTCCTGTTCTCGCTATCTCTCTCTCTGTCAAATAAATAAATAAAATCTTAAAAAAAAAAAAAGAGTAAATGGTTCACAAGTGCACACCATTATAGATTTGTCACTCTCTACTGTATCCCTTGTTTGCTGTTTGCTCTCCTTTGCTTAATGGTTTAGCTTTAGGAACATGGTTCACTCTCCCAAGGAACAAATGGAAAATCAAACTGCCTAAATCAGTGAACTCCCCAGGAAAAACAATGTACTTGAAAATTCTGGGAGTGTTTGGGGACATACTGGGAGGTAATATGGCTTTAGTCCTTTTCAAGTGAACCACCTGGCTTAGTGTGAATTTCCCTTTTCCACCACTTTTGAAATGTGATTTCCCTGTGGGCAAGAATCATGTTGTGGAAACTATGGACTAAATGGGATTTTGAAGATCATCTAGTCCTTGCTTACCAAACTCTGAGGTCCTCTTTGTCAGTCCCCAAATAAGCAGAAGTTAATTATTTACTTAATTCCATGGGCGCCTGACAGATTTAGGTACAGAGAGGAATGTAATTCTGTGTTATTTTGCTTTTAAGTACTGGTAGTCTGCTAGTTTTATTTAATTTTGTAATTGTCTGTCTTTTCCTTTTGCCTCCACTTTTTTGCAAAAACTCTAACAAGGTTTACAAAGAAACACAAAATTGGCATGCAAACAAGGTTTGAGAAAAAAGTAGGGCAGGCTGAGAGGAAACCAGTGGACTCCCCAGAAGAAATTGTACTTGGCATTAATTTTTCTATTTACATTCTTTTTTTATCTTTTTTTTTTTTACAGCTGGTATTTGAAAACTGCTAAGAATAAGCAAGACACAATGGGCTTTGCAAAGGGAAGGAAAAGAAGATAAGCATTGCACCCAAATGCTGACATCATAGATTGAATAAAACTTTCCCCAATTTTATGACTATTTCATCCCTAGCTTTAAAAATGTTGTACATTTTTTGTTACCAAGGCTAACTTCATACACTCTGCGCATTTCTCCTGTGCTACTACTACTTTAAACTTCTTCTCTTCTTTCCCCATAAGTCTAGCATTCTAAACCTTCCACCATTTTTATGGTCTTTCAACTAATCTCTAAGACTCTGACATGGCATAAGATAGCAGGTAACTTTTCAATAAACTATAAAACAACCAGCTCATTTGCTCATAATGGTATCTAATGTTCCAGCTCTCTAACCTTACTATTTTTCTGTTCCTCTTAATAAAAATAGTTCTTCACTGCTATTTTCTGACTTTAAACTCTCATATGTATTTCTGTTTTTGCTCTTTTCCTACTCCTTCTCATGTGCTACCGATCAGACTGCTACGATTTCTGAAGCCTGACACAAGAGTCGTTCAGTACTCAATCCTGCTGCCTACGGCCTGTCAGCCGTCCATCAATTCAAAAATGAATATGTAGGAATGTATTTCACAGTCTTGGCAGGACAAATTTTTTAAAGACTCTGACTGATTTACAACATTTAACCAAATTGTTAGAAATATACTCTGACAAAAAAATAACCCTCAATACTAAAACATAATTATAGGAAAGCAAAAAAAAAAAAAAAAAATTCACTCCTCTGGTACCTGGAAAAAGTCTGAGATAAGACAACACTAAATAAAATGTTGATTTTCTTTTTGCCTGTTCTTTTAAGTTAAATAAACTAAAATACTTTTTGTACTTGATTATTTGACGTGGGGTAGGAAAAGAGAGAGAATATAGATTCAACCACGGTAACTGGAATTTCATTAGAAAATAAGATGAACATATTAAAGCAATAAAAATCCATTGAACTAAATGTGCACACTGAATTAGCATGCCGTTTCCTCATGAGAAGGAAAAAGGCTATGCCTACGGAAGGCGTCTCACGCTCTAATAAATATTCTCTCTCCAAAGCCTTTGTTGTCTCAGGTGGAAAACTAGGGAAATGCAAACTCAATTTAATATACTAGTAGTAAAGTGTAAAAAATACACATGGACACTGCCACAGTCTTTTTGTTCAACATGAGTCTACACAAGAATAAGAACTTGGGGTGGTCATTCCCAAAACGTTCCAAGTGTGCTGCTTAGAAAATTATGCCTTTTTACCTCTGGAAGAATAAAATGAAAAGAAAGAAAAAGAAAGCAGAACATAATGGGAAAGAGAAGGAAAATAGGAAACAAGAATAAGAAAGAAAGCAGCAGGAAGAGGAGAAGTCACAGACTCTTCCTGAGTTATGGGAAGACTCTCGCAGAGGGAGGAAGATGGTTCTGCCTGACACCCAAATCTTTTTTAACTTTAGAATTCTTCTCTTTCTACCCCGCCATCCTTTCCGATCACCTTTTTATCCACACTAAAGTTCACCTAAAGTCACAAAATTTAAAAAATGTTATTAGAGCAAAAATGTCCTCAGGACATCCCTTTCCTCTGCTACATTTTACAGACAAGGAAATTTGTCTGTAAAACAGATGAGGAAAATAAAGGCATAAGATATGTATATATACCAAAATATTTAAGGACTTCCCATGTCAGCATATCCGGTATTAGATTTGCCCAAGAACACAGAAAATTATTCTAAATAAATTAGAAGAAACAAATTAATTCCAAAACAAAATTACTCAGGGTAAGAGAGTGGTGGCACTGGGCTTTAAGATCAGTTTAACAGTAATTTACAGCTGAATATTTAGAAAAGATATATGGCCTGCCCTCAAGTGTTTAATCCCATGCATATGAAAACACTTAAATTGTAGGATTAAGGATGTCCTTTATTAAAACTTGTCACAGGAGTAATTCTTCTTGGGCCTTGAGTTCCTTATCCAGAAGAGCCAGAGTTGAACTGGTTGGTGAAAAGCAAACTTCCCCCACTTGGTTTATTTCATAAAGAAGATACTTAAATATGGAGACTAACTTTAGAGTAAAGAAAGCCCCAGGTTTAGCCTGTCCTAAGTTGTGGATATTTGGAAGAAGAAGCAGAGAAGTCAGGAAGAAGCGAAGACTTGAATGACACCATTTGGATAAAGCACAAGAGCTGACCTGATATTAGCCTTTCAATTGACTAAAAGAGGACAAGACTTGACATCCTCAGATGTCCAGACAAGAGCAATCTGGTTATTATTACTTTTCAAGTGACTACTTGAGGTGACATTTTCCAGAAAGGAAAGAGCACTCAACATTAGCATGTACCGTCAAGGAATTTGTGAAGTCTCTTTTTCTGAAGCTTTACAAAATTAGGCAAGACATCTAGGGAAGGCGGTTGGATGAAATACGGTGATTACACATAAGAACTGAGTATCATCAAGTACCTTTCTTGCCCTAACAAGTCAAGCAAAGGATCAAGAATGCAAAATAAAGAAAATATATTCTATTCTCTTTAAAAAAAATTTTTTTTAAGCGGTAAAAAAGGAAATTGCCTTAGTCTGTCTCTTTGCAGAAGAGAGCACATTGTTTGCATCTATAAGGACTGGAGGATACTGTCAAAAATTATCAGTTTGTGGCATGACAGTTCCTGCTAGAGTAACCTCATTGTCTTTGACTCACTTTTAATCTGGGTGGGTGTGGTGAGAATGGCTGATGCTGCTTAACAGCATTTAGTGTTGGTGTTAAATATAGAAAATTCACAAAAAGATTCTTATCTACAGAGGAGTGGAAAACATTGTTACACATGATGAAAGAGTCAGAGAGAGAGAGGAAGGTGGGAAATGTCCCCCTTCCTGCCACATATTTCATCTGTGAACAAAGTTCCCACTGGCTTCAAAAAAAAGATCTGTGCCCAAGAGAAATAGTTAAATGTGTGATGGGGACTGAAAAAGCAAGTCCATTATGAATAACATTACCCCCAAGAAAGTATACATTACCTGGAGGTAGTGATGGAAAAATGATGCACTATTCAAAACTGAAAAGAGGATAACTAAATATTATTACAAGGTGCAAAGAGAATCAGTTCTGAAAGTGATCCTTTTTTTAATGCAAGGGAAGAAAGATTCGGAACAACAAATCACAAAAACAGCTTTTCTTTAAAAATAGCAGTTTTATGCAATTTTACTATGCAATTTTCTGTGACCCTAATTCTCAGGCTAGCTCACACATCAGTTGGATCTTGATAGTGTAGTTGAAGATGGAAAGACACATTGGTGGTCTCATGTCTCATAAGCACACCACAGAATAGAATCACCTCTAAAAAGAGATGAGGAAAATAAAGGCGTAAGATATGCATATATACCAAGATATTTAAGGACTTCCCATATCAGCATGTCCGGTGAGCAACTATTGGTATTACTATATATTGGGAGTTTGTATCTACAAGAGTTGATCAATTCTAACACGCAAGTGCAGTCACTGTACATCCAGGGTTTGAGGAAACAGTCCTATTGTCCCTATTGTCCTTCAACAATTATATCCCTTAAGCGTTCTTTACTCAACCATATTTAAAATTTTTAACTTGGAACATATAATCATAGTAATAAGAAAACAAACCAATCGGACATTTTCATCACACTTGCTTTACACACTTTGTATAGAGAAAAACTTGAGTTGATAGTCTGGATTAAATTTAACTTTTATCCCCAGAGAGAATCTGTGAAAATTCAATTTAAAACAACAACCTTTAGGAAAGGTCCACTATATATCTGGCTCTAAGCTAAGGAAAAGTGATGCTGAAGTTTTTAAAGCATCATCTCTGCCCAGAATGAGCCTATAATCTAGTGAGAGATCAACATACTCACTTCCACAGAATAAAAGACAGAGAATGGTACAAAGAATTTCCAGAAGACAAAACCAAGGGATTAATTTCTCCTTGGGATGGGGCAGGAGTTGTCTTTGAAGAAGGAAGACAAGTTTAGACATATTAGTATAATTTCAACAGTTAGATATGGTGGTCATGGGAGAATCAACATTCTGCTTATGGATGAGAGTACAAAGAGAGTCGTCAGGAGGAGAAAACACAGAGAATTGATCAGAGACTGGTAACAAGGCTGGTGTTTCAGAAGTGTGGGCTGCTGGGTAAGAGATAGCTACCAAACACCCTACCGAGACTGGATGGGTGAGGGCTCTATTAACTATGCTAAATACTTCGGACTTGACTCAATAATCAAAGGGGAATCACTAATTTTTTGAGCGGAGGCATACATCAACTAAATGGAAATTTTAGGAAAATTGACTTGATTATAAGATAATTGGAAGGGAGAAAGCTAAAATCCAGTTTGACTAATGCCATAATCTTAGAAATAGGCAATAAAGTCTTGAACTAGAGCAGTACCCATAGAGAAAAGGGGGAAAGAGTAGAAGCCAGAAGCACAGAAGAAGGATAGGAATAGGACTTACATAGTGACTCTCAGATGTAAGGCGCAATGGGAGTGAGAGTTGAATTCTGAGCCATACTGGGTGATAGGAAGGATGATGATACCATGGACAGTGATGGTAAGGAGCCTGATGATTTTGCTCCACTGTCTGACTCCAATTTCACTGCCACCGCTGCAGCCAAACTCCAGTAAACAGTAAATTTCAGCTCAAACTCTGAGATCCAAAAATTAAATCACATTGGGAAATCTAATTCTCTCTTTATCCCACACTACAGAAGCCATTTCTGGAGGTCAACAAGTATTAAGATTCTGTAGTTTTCTAAAAACAGTAGTTCTGAAAACTACCCTAAATATATGTCTTGAACTCCACTAGATAATTCTAGTTATTATCTAGTATAATAACTATACTAGATAATAGTATATCCCTTCAGACTACTGTCCAACCAGAGAATCTGACCTGAGCATCCAAAGACTGTCATTGAATTTGTTTCAGTTGCTTCCTCTTTCTATGTGAGACAACTCCCAGTGGTTACCAAGAAGTCATACTCTACAAGTGAATCTTATCAGTAGTGGAAGAATGTGGACAGTGATTGGTAAGCAACTGAAGGTTGGCCTTTAATGACCTATTCAAAAGTAATGTTTTATTAAAGTAGTTTAAATGTTAAAAATAATAATAAACTAAAGGGGAAATGGAGTCAAACAATACAATGGGTACCCATATGGATGGGAACTCAGCGTAGGCAATATGACAGAAAGCTCCTACAGGTAGCCAGAAACATTTGGCCAAAGATATTGCCCTTGTCTCTCTGATAGATTTTTTCTAAATGCACTTAAATATGAGCACAAACTCTTTTAAAGTTATATCTCTGGGTCTAAGTTCTTGTAAGCACATCATCACAGAACCTTAATGATTCTATGCTCTCACTCTACCAAGTTCAAACTAGGAAGAAGAGCAGAACACTTGGAGCTTGAATGCCCCAATTAGAACCCCTATGAGAGAGACTACAAGTATGTGTATTGCAGGTGTACGTGTGAACGTGGCGGGAGGTGGGAGAAAGATTATTCCCCGGGGTCACGCTGGTGTCATTTGGGGTTTTTGGTTTGAGTGATGTGACACCAAGAGACGATAAACATGTCAATGTCTAGTGAGCAGAGGAGGTAGAGAGCTGAATGAGGAAGCCATGTGTGAGAGGATGAAGGGCGGGACAGAGGAGAAGATAGAGAAACAAAAAAGACAAAATAAGACATAATAGGAATGGGTTTTGAAACAAATTATGTGAATAGGGACATCCCTCTTGTGTCCACACCTCCTATGCATAGCTTACTCTGCTTTGCTTGGTCAAGAGATGTGTTCTCTGATGCCAGACCTCAGTGGGTGTTATAGACCTAGTGTTGGTACCAGAAGGCCAACAGAGATACCATCGTGTCCAGGCTTTTCTCTCATGGGCACCTATAATAACTCTTTTCACGGAGTCTAAGAGCCAGTAGGACATAGCTGGGACCTTGGGCCTCATCTTTTCTACCCAGACTTTCACTTTCATCCTCATTTAACCACTGCCAAACCATTGCTCAGGCTTTTGAGCAATTCAGGTGAGCTTCACTAGGAAGGGGCAGGGCTTTATGCACTGCCAGTGGTCCCTAGAGGATGCAGGTCCAGTGCACCTGCTCACATGAAACTCAGCACAACACTAGTCCCATTTTCTCCTGCACAGTCAAATGACACTTTTCACACGCCTTTTGGACAAAGAAGACAGCTCAAAGGCATCTGCCGGTTACCACAGGGGAGTCATTTTATAAACACCTTTTCAGCAACCCCTAACAATTGTCTCCAGTGAGATTTTGTACCTGAATCTTCCTTTTGAGGTAATGGGGAAGTATCTTTACAAGGACCAGTCACCACCTCTCCACCCTTGTTAGCCCAGCTCAGTGCAGAAAACTTCTTCCTCTTCCTCTTCCTACCTGGGATTCAACAATTCAATTTCATGGACATTAATTGAGCATCTACTATATACAAAGCTATGAGACAAATCAGGACAGTAGAGGGATGAGCCTAGCATGGAAAGCTACTTGAGGCAAGTTGTATTTTTTAAAGATGGCCTCATCGATACAGTCTATCCCACACGCTTCCTTACAATGTGATTTTTGAGAGGCAGGCTATACATTCTATCTGGGTAAGGCTGTGGCTACTGCAGAAATGAGGCTCTGTGACATCCAAGGGTACATTATAAAAAAATATATAGTTTCTGCCCTGTTCTCTTGGGATGTATGTAACCCAGCCACCATATTCTGAGGATGCCAAGCAGCTCCACGGAAAGACCATGTGTGGGTGTCCTGGCCACCATCTCACTTGAGGTCCCAGCTGGAAGCCAGCACAAACACCCACAAATGAGCAAGTGAGCCTTCACATTCCAGCCTTAGCCTCTGAGCCATCCCCACCGATGCTGAGTGGAGCAAAGATGATGCCCCCTCCCAGCCTTGCTCAAATTGCAGATCCATGAGCAAAAAGAAAAAAAAAAATGTTGTCATTAGTTTTAACCTCTAAGTCTTGGGATCACTTGTTACTTCATAATAGATAACCGGAACAGCAGGCATAGCATGACCGCAGAGCGCTCACAGTCAATTTAGGGAAATAAACATGTTCACAAATGACGATAATATGTCAAGGTATAACACAAGGACCTTAAGAGAGCCACAAATGAAAATGAATGTGCACGCCTATGTGTGTACATCCTGGTTTATGCAGAGGCAATTTCTGAATACATTAAAATTAATAGTAGTTACCTCTGTGGAGTAGCCCTTAGGTGTAAGGGAGGGAAGACTCCTTTTTGTCTATCTCCGCGTATGCTTTACGCCTTGCCTTATTTATACACATACTTCCGTAACTTCAAAAACAGTTTAAGTGTCTAAAATAACGATAAAGTTGGGAGGGGGAAGATAAATGAGTGCTACATGCACCTTATGGGGTCCGAATGCAATGAAGCAATGAAAGCTATCGGGAAGAACTTCATCTTCTCTCTCTGCCTCAGTGTTCACCTCTGTAGGACATAGTACCAGTCTTGTAGGATTCTGTGGATAGTCAAGCGCTGCACAAGTCCCTGCCACGAGGAAGCCCTCAACAAACATGAATACAAAGATCCAAGCATTCCTGAGCTGCTGAGCGTTGCCGTGGCGTGTGGACAGAATAATCAGACTGTTGCTTTAGGAAGAGAGACCTTCTCTCTCGTATGAAGATTAAAGGGTAAAAAGGAACCAGCATTCTTAGGTACATTACAAGAGAGAGCATATGACAGCAGTGATTACAGTGTGACTTCTGCCAATGCCACACTGACTTACTCCTTTTCCAAAATGTGAAGAGACCACTAACTTAAAACCTTCCATCCCACTTCCCCATTTGGCTTCCCCTTCACGGTTTTCATCGGGTGTAACAAGTTGTCTGCGTCTTACAGATGACTGCCGTCCGCAGGAGGCCAAGATTAGTGTTTACAGCACTTTTGCATCTAACGTTCATTTTTAGCCTGTATTTTGAGAAGCTGGGCATCATCTCAGTTATGCCAGAGGAATACTGATCTTTCCATTTGTTCTGTGTCGTTTCCCCATTCGAGTTACACAGGATGGGGTAGGTCACCCCAAAGACAGAGAGGGTTAAGTTAACTCCTTCTTCCTCAGAGTGCCCCATGTTCTAAAACGTTTGTGAAAACACAGTCTAGTTCTCAAGGTATGAAGGGTTGGCGGACTCAAAAAGAAATGGAGAAGGCGAAGTTGCCCATGAGATGACATGATGCGAGAGTATCACCATAGTATTTTCATAATCGACAGTGAGTTATCTTAAGTGCTGTGTGTTTCAGGACAATGGCATCATCATTATGCTCGCGGAGTCAAATGAGTAACGAGCAGTTCCTCTCTGACTCAGAAACTTCTGTTGTTTCCTGTTTGATTAACTTCCCCCAGTATCTTAGAAACAGATGAACTATTATTTCAGCTCCTTAAAGGTGGCGGGGCTTGATGTCTTTTCTTATGAATCTGGTGTTTCGTCTCTTCCAAATTTCTGGCATTTCAGGCACAGTTTTAAAACTCCATTTTCCTTTCCTTACTTAGGGATGATACCAGCCTCTCAAACGCAAGAGAACTCTCTATGCTCACAATGAATTAAGCAACAACAAAAATAGTAAAAGAAAAGAGAAATCACGCTAAATGTGGTCAAGAGCCAACTTATTCAATTTTACTAAAATGTAGCCACTTTAAATCCCTTTTGGTATAAACAGGGATAAAATTAAATAAGCCAAGAGAATGACTATGTAACAAACAAATCTTGCTGATTCCATCACTGGGTGGTGAATATGAACAAATGTCCACGTGAATTGTAATGAATGTACAGACCGTACAAACTGCACGCTCGGGGTGCTCCCTAGCACGTAGGGCAGGATCGGATAGGGACACGAAGCATCCCTGATTAGCTTATCTGAAGTTCTTGAAGGGGAAAAGCATTACCTACAAAGATTTGGTGGCAACACTTAGCAGGGACTTCTGAAAGTTGGTTCAAGCTGCCAGCAAAAATAATAATAGTAGTCATTGTACACGGGATTGGTGTGATACCCCAGTCATCCCCAGCCCTCCTCCAGACCATTTTCCCCTGCTTTTCATTGTCTCTGTCTATGGCAACATTCTGGAAAAGGAAGTGAAAGGAAGGTCATGTTCAGATAGCAATGAGTCAATGATTCTCTTTTTTATCTCCTAAGTACCCTTTTATCACAGGTCTTTAGCACAAAGCGTGCTTCAACAAGAAGGCTCTCTGTCTAAGATGAATAAGGTCTGAGGATCTCATATATAACATGGGACTCTAGTTGCTAACACTATATTATATAATTGAAATTTGCCAGGAGAATAGAACTTAAATGTTCTCCCACACCAAAGAAAGGGATAAAGAGGTGAGGTGATGGATGTGATAATTAACTCAAGGAGGGAAGAAACCCTTTCACAATGTATACATATGTCAAATCGTCGTGTTATACATTTTAAATATCTTACAATTTTGTCAATTTTACCTCAATAAATTTGGGGGGGAAGATGTCTACTGAGGTTGACATTACTTCAAAACAGCAAGAGAGAGAGCCCCACTAACTCATGGCCTGAGGCTGAACACACCTTCTGTTCTTAGCCACACAGGCCATACCTCTTTCTCCATCACTAAAAGTGCCTCTTCAGTGGTCTGATTAAGACCAATCTGACACCTGCTCTATCTTCATGCCCTCTAGGTAAGGAATTTCTACATTCTCTGATCCATTTGTTAAAGTGCGCACGTGCACACAGCCCCTCACCTAGCATAGACAAAAACGTTGTAATTAGTTTAGGTGTTCTTTATTTTATGTAGTCTTACAATAAGTAAGATTTTTTCCATAAAAAAGTGGTTTTTAAAAAATAATAAAACTTGTAGAGTATGTCAAAGAGTCCATATATTTGTTGGGTTACGTAGGAATTGCTGATGTTAACAATGTTGATCTGATAACCCAGGCACCTCTTCCCCTGTCCCCAAGAGGGGTGGTTTCAACTACAGTACCTCAGAGTATCCTTTTGGCCAAGAAATAACATCTCTAAGCCAATGACAACCAACACTCAGCAGACAGTACAAACAAAAACAAAAAGAAAACAAAACAGGAAAGGAACGCCTAGGGACACTCCCAGGGTGTCAGGATGGAGTATTCAGGGCTCCTCACTGACTGCTGATTCTGGAGTCCTCTGGACTGTGTTTCTCCTCTAATGAGGCCCACTTGCCCCCAAGAAGACCCTTTGTTTGCCTTGGATTATGAACTGCGTGTTTACATCCCCCCCCCCCCCCCCCCACTCATATATTGAAGCCCTAATACCCAACGAGGTGGTAGTTGATGATGAAGTCTTTGGGAGGTAATTTCGTCATAAGGGTGGAACCCTAGTGACGGGATTAGTGCCTTTGTAAGAAAAGACAAGTGGGGGCACCTGGGTGGCTCAGTCGTTAAGCGTCTGCCTTCGGCTCAGGCATGATCCCAGGGTCCTGGGATCGAGCCCCACATCGGGCTCCCTGCTCAGCGGGGAGTCTGCTTCTCTCTCTGTCCTTGCTCCTCCCCTGCTCATGTTCACTCTCTCTCTCTCTCTCTCTCTCTCTCTGTTTCAAATGAATAAATTTTAAAAATCTTTAAAAAGTACAAATAGCAATAGGAGGAGGAGAGGGAGAAGTAGAAGGGGTAGGAGTCTAAGCAGTAGCGGAAGAAGTGGCTATTGCTGTACGAGCTGTAGTCGTAGTAGTAGTAGTGCAAGTAGTAGTTTACTAGCAGTAGCAGCAGTGGGAGGAGTAGAAGTACAAATAGCAGTAGTAGTAAAAACCGTGGTGGTGATGGTTGTAGTTGTGCAAGTAATAACAGTGGGGGGGGCGGGGTTAGTCATAACATGAATAAGGATATTGGGACGCTGCAGGAAGAATGAGGAGGAGGGAGGAGTTAAGTGGAGACCCTGGACATCACAGGCAGATCAAGTTGAAGAGCAGTCGTGGCAAGCGTTAGGATACAAAGGTTCAAAGAATCTGAGGAGAACAAAGAAAACTTTATAGAGGGCATCCTGGGGAACTGGCAGCATCGCTTCAGCCTTGCCCACACAGATCTCTCGAATGGGTTATTCACGAGGTGGGTCCATTCTCAGAGCTCAGTCTGGGCCTCACGCTAACCTCCAGGAAAGTTAGATCTGCAGTCGGACACCAGAAGAACCCTGGGATCCAGCAAGACACATTCAAGATTTTTGTTCACAAAAAAGAAATCACCATTTATATATAGTTTTTGTTTAACGTGTATTTAGTAACACTGAGAAAACACCCCCAAATTTTAACAAACCAAGACATCCCCAGAACCAGAGATTAATGGTTGTTATTTTCCCAGAGCCTGGCCAAGTTTGGTTTGCATGATTTACTGCCCTCTCCCCCTGGTGCTTCTGGAATCCCTGTGTGTGCCTGGGTCACACGCATCATGAAGGTGCCTCCCGTGGAGGAGGGACCTGAAAGCATCAGACCCACACAGTTTTTGCCTCTCTCCTTCAGATTCTAGACTGCCTCTCCAGGAAATTTTCCCTGTCCAAAGCCAGTCTGAGCATCCCTCTTTTGAACTCATGGTCCTACAGCATGGGGGATTTTTCTTACCACACCATATTATTAACTGGCTCTTTCTTTTCCATATTTTCTAGTAGGTTGCCCCTCCCTCAGGGCAGGGTCTCAACTCTTTTTCACTTGGGTCTGTAACACCTACCAGAATGCCTGGCTATTGGCGCTCTCCTTAGATTTGCTAAACGAATTACTGAATGCTAGAGATAGACGCAGTGGCAGGGTTACCTGAGAGGTTAACAGCACCAGGATTTCTAAGAGGAAACAAAGGGGCTTATGTGACGTGGAGTACAGTCCCAGGCTAAACAGGCTCCACACTTCTAAAGAGACTGAGTGACTCCACGGGCATTTCAACCTACCTATAGACATTCTGATTTTAAATTAGCATTTTACAATTCTGTTCCTGACTTCTATATTTACAAACCAGCAGCTAAAATCATAGCTATACTACCAGTAGGCAGGTGCTCGCTGAAAGATGACCTGGCCCAAGTGACAAGATGTTCCTATAAATAGGCATTTGAAAATTTGGCACTTGGGGGACAGTGTTTGGTGACAGCCAAAACTGCCCTTAGAGAGAAAGTAGAGATGAGAGAGGAAAGAAAGAGAGCATGGCGGAGTGTGAATTCACACACATCATCTGCTTGGAGCCACAGAACAAAGCAGTGACACAATGAACATGCCATGATGATTCAGGCCCTGGAATCGGTGACATCACCTTTTGAGATCCAACAGCCAGAATCTCCTATTGTGGGCTGATGGAGAAGCCCACGGGATGTTACTAAGAGAAGGGAGAAAAAATGTTCTTCTCTATATAAAACAGCTCAGTGATGACTCAATGGAAAATACAGCTTGAAATGCACCTAATTTCTGTTCAAGTTTATTAGAAATGATTACATTCATGTTTGAACCAAATACATTGATACCTCCCAAAAAGGAATGAGAAAACAACATTCTTTTCTACAATGCCAACATACATGGCCACTCACTTTGGACATCTGGGATTAGGTGGTGGTAGGCAGGCTAGTGCAAGGGAACATAGGAAGAGATCCCAGAGTAATTTGAGGAGACAGAAACTGAGAGCATAAACTTGAGTGTGGACCAGGGATCCAGTATGCTGAAGACAAGCATGTTAGGGCCCAATTCTGGAAGGGTTTGATTGGAACCAAGAGGTCAAGATGAGAACTAAAAATGCAGGGAAATAAATCCTCCTGGACAAGTAGCAGAGCCTACAAGAGATAGATATGTCCAACTTCCCGGGAGAGACAAACGTTTGAAGAAAATAATCAGAGCTTCGAATTTCTCTAAGACATTTTAGAAAGTCCCGTTGAAATGACAGTGGGAAAAGTTGGACAATTCTGTATGTATTTATAGAAAAATGAAGGCAGCCGCTAATAGACCAATTACATATACCTTTGTTGCTGACCCCCTCCCCAATTTATAATAGAGTATGAATTGGAAAGTTCACAGACTTAAAGAGAAGTTCACAGACTTAAAGAGAAATGCTACGGACTGAATTCCAAGACTCATTCCTTTGAAAACATCTTAGCCAGACATTTTAGAGGTAACATTGAGAATCTACATGACATCTGTAAAAACATGAGTTTGGGCAGAGAACTGGTTTGTTTTAGAGAAAAACCGGCTTCTATCAACATATCCCAGGAGATGGGTTGGCAGCTCTTCCCACAGTTAGAGAGAGAAGCAACTGTCCTTGCAGTTTTTCTATTGACTCTCTTGCTTTGAAGGGGCTGTCCAAGAGCGTTAATGGTTTCATTATTTTTATTCATTCTAGAATTCCTCCCACTCTGCCATCATCCCTGATTTAAGATCATATTTGTGTGTCTCTCACCATTTTCAATGATCTGCCCTTTTTCCTTTGTCTCTGTATTGCCCCTATACTTCTTATTTTTTTATTGAAAATAAGCTTTTTTCCATTGTTACCTGTTTTAGGCAGCTTATAAGAGATAGAAATCCCTACCACTGCTTATAACCATGGTGAACATTTGTCATGATCTTTCAAGTCCTTTTTCATTGTTATTATTTTTAACTAGATACATAAATAATTATGTATCCCCTTTGGTTACACTTAAAGCACTATCTAGGGGCGCCTGGGTGGCTCAGGTCATGATCCCAGGGTCCTGGGATCGAGCCCCGCATCGGGCTCCCTGCTCGGCGGGGAGTCTGCTTCTCCCTCTCCTACTCCCCCTGCTTCTCCCTCTCCCACTCCCCCTGCTTGTGTTCCCTCTCTCGCTGTGTCTCTTTCTGTCAAATAAATAAATAAAATCCTTAAAATGAATAAATAAATAAAGCACTATCTAATAGCCATGTTCTCTTCTCACTAAGAACTATTCATGACATGATTTTAATTGTGGTGGGATAGTCCACCCTATAGCTATGCCATATTTTCCAGTTATTACCAACTAATCCAATTTTATTAAATATTAAGTAGTTTCTAACAGCTCACTATTAGAAATGATGATGTGATAAAACTTGAACATAAATATTTGTCCACATAACCATTTTCTTAGGATAAATCCTTATATAAAAATATTGATTTGAAAAATACGGCTGTTTTCAAACTTTCAGTGGCTATTGGTAAATTATTTTTAGAAAGGTTGTACATGCAACCATCCATCCACCCTGCAGAGCTCCTGACAACCTTGATTATTCCCAGTTAAAACTTGCTCTGTGAAAAATGCCACCTAATTTTTGCTGTAATTTGAATTTTTGAAAATTTGTCTTTCTTGTATTATTAGAGAGTATGTTTAATATTTCCTAGCCACTTCCATTCCTCCTTTGTGGCCTTCTTACAGGTATGTATGAAAAATAACAATTTCTTAAATACGTTCACTGTTTATCTTATTTTTCTTGTCTTATGATATACAGAAAATTTTTATTTTATCCATCAGTATTTTCCTCTGTGATTTTCTTAATTGCTTTTAAGTTTAGAAAATCTTTTTTCATCCAGAGATCAGATGATACCCATCTATATTTCTTCCAAGTTATTTTGGCTTAACTATTTAGATTTAACTTCTGAATTTATGTGGAATAAAATGGGTAATTATTTTTATGGAGGGGGGGTACGCTAAACTGAATTTTTAAAGTCTAAATAACTACTTTCCCCAAATAGCATTGTAAAACTACCCACCTTCTGTTTCACTGATTTATGGTGCTTCATTTTTCCTATTAAGCTTTTCTATATTCTATTTCCAGTCTATTTATTTTTATTACATTAAGAGCTCTGATCTTTAGCTAATGCAATGTTGTTCTATTGTTTTTTTGTAACCCAGCAGAGTGATAAAGCTAAGCTAAGCTAAGCTAAGTGCTTGTTCTCAGATTTTAACTCTACCCCTGACTAGCTATCTAACAATGGGCTGGTTATGGCCTTTCTGTGATTCAGTTTCCTTCTCTGTAAAATGGGCCTACCAATATTAGTTCCCTCATGAGGTTCTGAAGCTTACATTAGTTTGTAAAATAATGAGCTCGAACCAGTGCTGGGCACATACAGAGTGCCACAGAAGTGCAGGCTATTTGTTGTCCTTCTTCTATGTTAACAGGACAAGCCCATGTAACCCTCATCTTTCAACGCTTTCGTAACTGCTCTATCTATTTTTCTTGGGAGTAATCCAAGTTTTCATATGGAAATAGATTTATTTTTTTCTGATGATAAACAATGCATACTCATTATAAGAACAACTTTCAGAAAGTGCATAAATGTAATTTAAAATCACTTACAACCCCATCACCTAGAGACACATGGAGGAAAATGCCAAATATTAACTCTTCGTTAGTTGTGTGTGACATCTTATGTGGATAGCGGGTGTCTGAGAGACCAAGGCACAGAATGGATGTCCACAGTAAACGTGAAATGATACTACAGTGGTCAGATGCCAGTTTTGCCCAAGTGACTCAATGTCTCAGAGCTATACCACGTCTGACTTGACAGCTTCAGCTTTGTCTTTCTCTGCTTCTTCTACCGACTAAAGACCAACCAAAGTCGTGAACAGAGAAAAGAGTGTTCTAAGAAAACAGAATCCCAGCTGTCGTTTTTTTAGGTAATAATGACTCACTATAGAGTCACATCATGCCGAACCGTGACTGATGCAGAGTTCTCTGCAGACTTGAGGTGGCTGCACTATGTAGGAGAAGGCTTCCAGGAAGAGGTATTTGTACCCCTCCACCTGGGCTGCTGTCTAGTCATCTCAGGATCAGTATCTCCTAGCCTAAAATACAGACAGGGGGTAGAAGACGAAACTGCATCTATCATTTGCTAGGCATTCTCTGTCCAAGGGATGGACAAACATAGAACAGATTACTTGGTCCCACACAGATGTGAAGAAATCTGTCATCCATTTGGAAAGCAGATTTCTCTATTTTGGCTACCTGTGACTCTTTATAAGAATAGTTTCAATAGGGCGCCTGGGTGGCTCAGTCGGTTGAGCGTCTGCCTTCGGCTCAGGCCATGATCCCGGGGTCTTGGGATTGAGCCCTGGGTCAGGCTCCCTGCTCCGCGGGAAGTCTGCTTCTCCCTCTCCCTCTGCCTCTCTCCCCACTCCTGCTCTCTCATTCTCACACTCACTCTCTCTCAAATAAATAAATAAACAAAAATCTTTTTAAAAAGAATAGTTTTAATATAAATTAATTTTTAATAAACTTTACTTTTTAGAGCAGTTTTAGGTTTACAGCAAAGCGGAACAGGAGGTATAGAGTTCTCACATACCTCTTACCCCTGCACATGCGCAGTCTCTCCCACTATCAACATCCCACAGCAGGGGCTTTGTTAGAATTATTGAACCTACACTGACACATCATTATCACTGAAAGTCCATAGTTTACATTAGGGTTCACGCTTGCTGTTGTATGTTCTGTGAGTTGGAAAAAATACATAATGACATGTATTCACCATTGTAATAAGTACGGATTAGTTTCATTGCCCTAAATATCCTCTGCACTCTACCTACTCACCCCTCCCTCCCTCCTAAACCACTGATCTCTTTACGGTCCCCATAGTTTTGCCTTTTTAAAATGTCATAGAGCTAGAATCATACAGTATGTAACCTCTCAGACTGGCTTCTTTCACTTAATAATATGCATTTATAGTTCCTCCATTTCTTTTCATGATTTGATGGCTCATTTATTTTTAGTACTGAATAATATTCTATTGTGCGGACATACCACAGTTTATCTATCCACCCACTAAAGGACATCTTAGTTGTATCCAAGCTTTGAAAATTATGAATAAAACTGTTATAAACATCTTTATGCAGGTTTTTTTATGGACATAAGTTTTTTTTTAACTCATTTAGGTAAATATCAAAGAGTGAAATCATTGTCTTTTAGGGTAAGAGTATTTTTAATTTTGTAAGAAACTGCCAAACTGTCTTCCATTGTGGCTGTACTGTTTTGCATTCCCACTAGCAATGAATGAGAGTTCCTGTTGTTCCGTATCCTGGCCAGCATTCAGTGTTGTCAGTATTTTGGATTTCATTGTACTAACGGGTGTGTAGCGGTATTTCGTTGTTGCTTTAATTTGCAATTCCCTAATGACATATGATATTGGGCATCGTACAAATGCTTATCTACCATCTGTATATCTTCCTTGATCGGGAGTCTGTTCAAATCTTCTGCACACTTATCTCATCAGTTTGTTCATTTTCTTACTGTTGAGTTTTAAGTGTTCTCTGTACTTTAGGGATAACAATTTTTCATTAGATACGTCTTTTGCAAGTATTTGCTACCATTCTGTGGCTCGCCTTCTCATTCTCTTGACAGCGTCTTCTACGAAGAAGAAGTTTTTCATTTTATATCAATTAATTTTTGCCCCCAGAAGTGCACAAATGTAACAAAGCTGTTAAGTGCAAGTTTTTCTGCCACCCCGCAAGGAGCCATTGGGGGCCCCAATATTGGGATAAAGAAACTGGAGAACAAGTGTGGCGTCCATGTCCTTCCAGGCTCCCTGAGGGAAGAGTAAGTGGCTCTGCTGCTCTCAACTGCCACCCCAAACTGTGCTCCCCCCCTTCCCCCGGGGAAGGCTAAGAGCACGACTGGAGCGGGGAAAGGGAAGCAGCAAGTCCTCAAAGCTGTGAGGCGCCCTTGACGAGGGTGGAAGAGAGTGACTCTGCTGGTTTTTCATCCACTCGCCGAGGACACACCTGTCACCACTGAGCCCAGTGCAGGGGCCACCCAGAGAAGCATTCTTCAAGCCAGGGCTGGGGGCTGTGGGAAGGGGGTTCCAGCGTGTCCTGGCTCACTTTGACATCTGCATAGAAAGTGGCCTTGCCAGTTCACTTACTGTATCTATTGGAATGGAGGGGAAAAAAGAGCTGTGGAGAGAGGGCACAGCGCTGGGGCAACTTGCAAGCAAACTCAGGGGAAGAAGCCAGTTCGTGTTACCTTGTCATATTCCATCAGCAAGCGCAGGCTGCTGACTGAGCAGACCCAGCCCCAGGAGGCTGGGTGGTAGTGTTGGGGAAGGGCCGTGTTACATGGATAAGATCTTACTGGAGCTGGACCTCCCATCTTAATAATTTGGAGAGGCCCCCAAAGAGCACTCTGAGAACTGTCATGTGGATGCCTACCATACACAGACCTCAGCCCACCACTCAACATTAACTAGAAAAAGAATCAAAATCTTGACTAGAGGAAGGATGAAAACTTCACCATGAAATGTGAAAAACTTGTCCTTTTCTTCTCCTTCTTCCCTGCCCCAGATCTCCTCCAATTGTAGTAGCCTGGGAGAGGGAGAGAGAGATGGTATCCCAGGGACATAACACAGCCCATCCTTCCATTCTAAGACCTTATATGAATGGATGATGTCAAAGGAGATACTTTTAAATTGGATTGAGATTGAATTTTTATAACCCAGAGTCAGTTGTGTTTTGTTTTCATTTTTTTATAGAAAAAACAAAGACCATGGTCTAAGGAAAAAGGAAATTTGACCAAGCTTAAGTAACTGGAGAAGAAAAAATTGTTACTTTCATGTATATGCCCACAGGCAAGTTCAGACTAGTCAGTAAACTCATTGCTCAAAGTAAAAAAAAAAAAAAAATACATATATATATATATATGTACATATATATATCAGTATATGATATTGTTGTTAGGAAAAGTGCTCCCCTAAAGTGCTCACAAGTGAAAAGTAAAAGAATGCACTTAGAATAGCAGATTTATGGTATATTACAGGACTAGAAACATGGATTTTAGAGTTAGAAAGACCTGGATTCAAATCCCAACTCTACTATTTGCTACCTCTGTGACTTCTTAAAATCCTCATAGAAAATCACCACAATGATGCCTCCTAACAGAGTCAGTATAAGGATCAAAGAGGAAATATACCAAGCCTAATACCTAGGAGATCATTAAGTGCTCAAAAAACTGTAGCTACTGTTAGCATTTCTTTCTTCATCATTTATTTGTCCTTACCATGCATTATCATGGTTATTTACTGAGAAGATACTCAGTAGCATCCAGAGAAATAACAGCACTGGTCAAAATATATTTAAGTTGAAATTGGGTTTATGGAAAATCACTGAAAAATTTCTATTTCAGAGTAAACAAAAATCTTCAAAATAGCTAGCGTTCAGCAATAACTTAGGTACCCTAGTTTAGGGACTACTTCCCAGGTGAAAATATGAAAGCATCGAGATTTGTCCCACCATCTATACCTTATCACAGTGCATCAGGATCAGAAGGGCACTTAGGGAGGAAAGTAAGGTCCAAAGAGACTAACTAATTTGCCTAGGGACAGTCTGGTCGCATCCCACCCCCACCGGTCCTTCATATCCCCCATCCATTAATTTGTTGGCTGTTTCAGTTACAGCACACATTTAAGTGCCTCTAAATTTTATCTTTGTCTTTGAAGAAAGGCACCTAACTAAGGTATCAGCCTGCTTCCTCTACCCTTCCTGCTTCATCTTGGGAGAGTACCTGGCAACAGTCAGATGCAAGCGAGCCAGCCGGTTCAGTACGACCTGACACCGCACTGAATTACCAGAAAAGGATTTCATTTCATTACAGCCTTATGATTTGTGGTCCCTGTTCCTTTCCATTTTTCTCCTCATTCGTTACTCCTTCCATGAGGAGTGGGTGGCAGATATGAACAAATCACTGAATTTGATGCATTTCTCTTTGTTCCCTTCTAGAAGTTCTTATAAAGGTTTTCCTGAGGAAAATCAATTAACTGTTGACTTAAATACTATTTGGGGATCAATGACAATTCCAATTAACTGTGCCATCTGGGTTGCTTATTACCACTCTTGGGAAACATTTGTAAAGGTGAGAAAGTGTGTCTCCCACCCTCATGTTTATGCATTTTCCGGTCTACGATCTATCTTCAGACCTTGTCCCCCAAGATCCAAGAACTAGCCTCCTGGTTGGTCACACCTTAGCTCTGTCTGCCCCAGACCATTTTCCTGGCCACAGAGGGCTTAGCGCTGACATTTCCCTTCTCTCCCCACCACAAGTGGTAGTATTTACTAATTGCATTATTTTGTGCCACTCTCCTAAGCGCCTTGTGTGCATTATTTCTGTAAATCCCAGAGGTAGACATATGGTTGTCCTCTTTTAGAAAGGAGAAACCTGAATTTCAGACAAGAAAAGCACTTTGTGCAAAGCTACAAGGGATTCAAACCCACTTCTGTGTGACAAAGGCACTGCCTCTTCATCTCAGCTGCCGTGAGTCGCCTCAGAACCAGGCTCCTGGTGGCCTCCAAACCAAGAGTCCTCTAATGAGATTAACAAACTAGAGAAACCCTACACATCTTTCTCAAAGGTAAGGTTCTTCAATACCTGCATCTTTTACCAGATGAACGTTCCCAGGGATATTCCCCCACCTCCCACCCCGACTTCCTGTCAGAATCACTACAGGTAAGACCCAGGAACCAGTACTCGAACACTTGTCATTCTTAAAAGTTTGAGATCCATTGCCCTGTACCTTTGACACCCAGTGTCCTCTAACAAAGCTTTCCTGGCGACAATGCGCTGACCCCTGGTGGTCTAACCCAAAAGTGTGACTGCCATCATGACGATTTGAGGGAACACTTGGTGATCTGCTCACGGCTCACCTTCTGGCTGCAACTTATTCAACTGAGCTTCAGCTGCCTCTGTCTGAGTTCTGCTTACCTTCTTCAGGCCCATCACACAAAAAGGACCTGAGAGCAACTAGTTTGCTGACCTTTTTTTTCTTGTCGCAGCTACCAAAAGAGAGAGCTTTTTTGTTCAATAAATATTTTGATTGTTTATTCTTTGCAGATGATACAGAGCTGAGGAGACACACACACACACACACACACACACACACACACGGTGAATTTCCATGAGCAGTCTTACACTGTTTTTATCACGGCGGTATCAGGCTTGAGCTCCAGGGCTTAGCCAACTTAAACTTGGCTCCTAACCAGCTCTTTCTTTTCTTTCCTCTTAATAAGAACTTTCAACTTTCTAGTCCATTCTTTTCTCTTTTCCCTTTTTCTTGCTGTAATGTCACACTCCCATACTTATTGGACCTTCCGGCTACGACCAAAAATAGTCAGTGTGTCACAAACTCAACATCTGCCTTTACAGAAGACATTCCCACCACCAAATCCACTGACCCCATTAGTACAGAAAAAGTAGAATTCTAGTAAGAAGAATAACAAAAACAAAAAAGAGAGACTGAGTAACAAAAAGTAGAAGTCCAAGATATTTAGGAAAGAAACCAGAAAGAGCCAATGGGCTTACTCATTAAACACTTGAATGAGGAATTCCCAGCAATAATTCCCTCAATATTTTATTTACCTTAATATATAACACTTCATTAAAACTTGTTCACTTCCTCCCCTCCCAAACGCAAGAAAATAACGCAAAATGAGAATCAACCCACACATTCCAAACTCAAACTTACCATAGAACTTTGGTTGGCAAATAGACAGTGACTCCTCCTGGTTTCCGAGCCGGGGCACCCGAGTTTTCCTGCTGTCTTCTCTACATGAACTTACAGTCCCCTGCAATACTGCAGGACACTAACGTTCTGAAAAAGAAATTTGATCTCTCCCTAATTCATACTGCCCTCCTCCTCTTTCCTGAAGGGGGATCCCATCTGTTTATTTTAGGACCTGGGCAAACTGCCTAGTATCAAATAACTTACAAATAAAGGGGGGGGGACAATAAAAAGTCAATAACGCCTATGTGATTTTCAAGCCCCAAACAAATGGAAAACTAGGGTTCTTCATTTTATAATGAATCAAGTAGAGAAAGAAACCATTTCTTATCTGGAGTCACTCCCAAATAAATGTTTCACATGTGGCTTTTATGGGTACACTAAGCTCTCAGAGTTTCAAATGCTGCTTACTATAACTATAAAATATCCTCTGCTTGTGTTTGTTTTCAGATTAATGAACCTAATTTAATTGGAGAGAAGTTTCCTGCCATAATTTTTTTAAACAAAATGTAAGACTTTTGGTTAACTTCATGCTGTCAACTAAAACCAGACTTACCTGAGATTTTTCTCTGAAGCAAAACAGTCATTGTTTATGTGTTCTTTTTTAACAGGAAACCAGGTTAGTTTTTGTCCACATAACATTCATTTCCAGGCCCTAGGAACAATATAGAGAGAGAACATATTTGCTACATGTACAGAAACAAGCATACAAATGTGTATCATGGAAAAAAATAAATATACATCATGGAAAATTTTCCACACACAGAAGAAACTTCATGAGTTGGTTTGGAAAACAAGTCACTTCAACGTTGTGGAAAATAGGACCTGTTCCTGCCTTTAAGGCAAAAGCTGCCACTGATGATCAGTTTGGTTATTCTGCCTGTAACCAGCTCTCCCTGCATTACTTTGAGATATTTGTTGTGTGTGATCAGCTGAAAGTCAATATATTGTAACCTGAAAAAAACACAAACCTCTTTCTCGAATTTGGTCATAAGGGACAGCCATTCTTAATAAAACAAAACAAAACAAAAACAAAAACTTGTTTCCCAAATCAAACTTGAACTGCTTAATTATCGAGTTTCTAAAAATAAAGGCAATTTTTGTAGTCATAAATACATTGGAAAACATTGAAGCCTGTATCTGTTGTGAAATAGAACCCTTTTATTTGCCACTATCGAATATTTAAAAATTATGGAGAAAGGAGTACTAATAGTTGAAAGTTTTACCCATGTAAAAGCAATCGGGCTTGTCTTAGGAGTTCCTTGTAATGAACTGTATTTTCTGCCAGTTACTAGTCAAGGCTTTGTATTGTGTGTTTAAAATTATATACACAAAAGGGCGCCTGGGTGGTGCAGTTGGTTAAGCGTCTGCCTTCGGCTCAAGTCATGATCCCGGGATCCTGGGATCGAGCCCCGCATCGGGCTCCCTTGCTCTGCAGGGTGCCTGCTTCTCCCTCTCCCTCCGCCTGCCGCTTTCCCTGCTTGTGCTCTCTCTGTCAGATAAATAAAATCCTTGAAAAAAATGGATATCATTCCAACGTAAACAAAATTATATACACGAAAGAAACCACCTGTGCTAGCACACACTCCCAGTTGCCTGTATGATGCCCTCTAGTTCTCCTTCAGAATCTAGGCCTCAGGGATCAGCCTGTCTAACCTAACAGCGCCTTCCATGGTGGGCCAAGAAGCTGCATCCCTCTCAATCCCAATTGCTCTAAGAATCCTTAGGATCCACCCGAATTCCAGTTCCCCGGAGTCTCTTAGGAGGCCTGAGAGAAATCTTTCCAGTGTTTGCTCTGCCCCTACCTCTGCTGGAGGGCTGGAGGGCTGGAGGTGGCTGGAGGAGCAATGCAGCTGTCCTCAGCGAGATCCTGGCCTGGCATAGAGCTGGCGGAGGGCACCGAGCGAGCACCTGGAGGAAGAGAAGGAGGAGTAATTTATGTGCCACTGCAAACATGATACAGTGCCAACAAAAACACCATTCTTTTTCCCAAGAAGTTCAAAGTGCTTTGCAAACATTAACTCATGAGCCCCAGCAGTCATGGAGGGAGTATTACTTTATTGCGCCCTTAGGATAACCACAGCGAGCAAAGTCACGAGGAAAGGGGGTCTAGGCATTGTGTTCGTTATCCCTCCGATGTTTGTTGAGCACCTGCTATGTGCCAGGAACTAGAGGAAGAAGAACAAACAGGACAGACATGATCTGTGCTCCTACAGCCGCGGTGGGGGCACAAAGCTCCAGGCTACGCTACTTACATTTATTTGCACGTTATTTTTGTCCAAATTGTTTAATGGAATGTGCTCCATTCTTCAGAATGTCTATAATGTGCTAAGTGCTGAGCAAACACACAAAAGAAAAATTTTTTAAGTTACCCGTAAATCTCATTATGAGGATAGGGACTGGGAATATCAATTCAAAGTGCTTTCTCCTAAGATGCCATAAACAAAGCTTTATTGGGAGCAATCCTGTCTCTTGCGATGTTTATGGGATTACTATAGTCAGACAAGGAGAGTTAAGATCAGTAATATCACGCCAAGCAGTTTATATAAATAATCCGGCTTTTTAAAAATGATTAGTCAGGTGAGCAAGCATGTTTGGTGGAGCAGAGAGCCTTTATCCACAGGTCTTTTCCTGACCTCTCTTTTATTTTATGTGAAAAAAAGAACGGCAGGTCGGGTATAGGAAATGACACATGCCATTGTAAACCCTTTTCTTCAGGCGCTGGATTCCAGATATTTTAGAGTGTATGGTTATCTAAGACTAACTAGACATAACTACTTTTTAAAAATGCATGACTCTCGGGACGCCTGGGTGGCTCAGTTGGTTAAGCAACTGCCTTCGGCTCAGGTCATGATTCTGGAGTCCCGGGATCGAGTCCCGCATCGGGCTCCCTGCTCGGCGAGAAGTCTGCTTCTCCCTCTGACCCTCCCCCCTCTCATGCTCTCTCTCTCTCATTCTCTCTCTCAAATAAATAAATAAAAATATAAAAAAAAATGCATGACTCTCTGATGCATCGGAAGGGATTTAAGCTGTTGTGTTTTAAAGATGCTAAGTAAGGATTCTAGTCTGTTCTGGAGTCACTAACTCAACCCAGTCTGCACGGAACATAGAGGCTAGTGCAGTTCTCAGTCAGCAACTTACACATATGTTTAAAGACTAGGGAATTATAATACCACTTTAAACCCAACTTTCCTCCCTAGTAAACACTTCTCTGACTAACAGAATATTATAGAGCTATAATATTGATTCGCCACTCACGTGTATTCGTTAACACACATACCCAGTGAGATTCAAGCTCCGTATCTTAGCCCTTAAATAGGGTTTTCATTTGGCCCCAAACTACCTTTCTGGCCTCAGGCACACCCTCCCTGTTATTCTAGCGGCAGCACAGATTTCCATAATACTATATCATACTTCTCTGGTATACTCTGCCTTGAAGGCTGCTCCTTGCCTACTACTCCAACCACACACACACACACGCACACACACACATACACGCACACACGCACACACTTCGCCCACCTGGAAAATTTTTCATTCTTCAAGATTAGGTGACTTCTTCTGGTTATTTCTTCCTCAATTCCCACATCACCACCTTATCACATATTTATTTATATAGGTATCTAAAGCCTGAATATCTCATGTATCAAGATCGTATCTTATTCCTTTGTATCTTCAGCAACTAGTATTACATTTTTCTTGAAGTTAAATTTTCTATAAAACATCAGTAGAGCACTTACTGAGGCTGGCAAGGAGATCAATTACCCTTGGGTTTAGTCTTCAGCTGCAAGCACAAATGGGAGGTTTTAAAACCCTTTATTAAGCAGAGCTGCTGATGAATAGAATAAAATCAAAAAATTTTCAGTTGAAATCTTTTTTTTTATTAAAAAGCTACTACAACATCACTGTCATTCAACTTTTCACCCTATGGATGACTAACGACTTAAGAGCTGGGGCCATATTCTACTCCAATGGTAATAATAGCACTGAAGAGAAAAGGGTAGGTATGCTTATGGAATGGCTATAGGGGATAAGAAAAGGTTCAGCCTCATCAGCAATGACAATGCTAGTGGAAACAACTTATTTCTGGTTTCAAATCAAACAGGAGGAGAACAGGACAGAGAGGAATAGGGAAGGACCCAGAACAAAAGAAGGAAGGAGGGAAGAGGGGGGATTGGATTCCTGTACAAGATTCTCCTTAGAATTCATTTTGGCCATTTTTCTGTTTATGAAAGTGAGAAATATTGGCATTCTTATGGGTGGTACAGAACATGACGATAGGCCCTCGAAGGTAAGTACTACTTAGTAAAATAATGTTCTGTTTCCTGGCCCTCTTGCAAAAGTTATGTTAAGGGCATCCTGCTTTCTTTCAATATGTTTAAGAAAGCTGCTTTCATTCTCTAGATTTGAAATATTGGTCTGTTTTCTAGTTTTACCCAGAATCAATTTCAAGAAGTCAATAAAAGTCAATAATCAAACAATGTTGCCTGGTACTTTTGTGTGAACCTCGTTTGTGTGTGTCTGTGCGTGTGTGTGCTTGCGTGCGTGCACACGTGTGTCCTCTTGTGCGAACCTATGCATAGTGCATACGTATAAAATACCACAGCATTAGTGGGCACAGTAAAGTCCCTTCATATATGTGATTAGCTCGCTTGATCCTCACGACAACCTTTCAAAGTGGGTTCGACGCCTGACACATGAAGAGACTCAGTCTCAGGGAGATTTAGTATCTTACAGAATTAAACCCAAGCAATCTGACGGTACTCCCGAAGTTCTTTCTATCACATCAGACCATATGCATACATTAAAAATTATTATAGACGTGGCTTTGATTCTTCACAGTTCTTTAAAAATGTCTGCACTGCATATTTTACACCCCTGCTTACTGAGCAGGGGGTAGACGTTCGGAAATGATTTTGTCCTGGATACCTGGAAATCCCCTAAGAAACCATGTCATTTAAAGGATGTGCTCCCTGATTAATTAGACCTCATCAACATGCAAGCAAATATTTGTTTTCAGAGAAAATCAAAAACTTTCCATCTAATTAATTCCTTAGCAGGCAATGCAAATTCATTCTTCCTGCCAAATCCAGCAGAGGGCAGGATGTTCCCACCAACAGCCCGGGAGCCGGCGCCGCCCATCAAGCCCGCACAACTACCTAGGAGAGTGCTCAGCATTAGAGTCGCGGTCATTTTCTCATCTGGATCTGAAAAAGAGTTCGGGCTTGAGCCGAGGATAGGGGCTGCGGGATGAAGACTGGGGAATGTCGGGGAAAGTTTTGCTTTGGAGCCTGCCCACGTTTTGTTGGGATTTGATCTTTAAGGTACCTGGAAACTAGCCAGTTCCAATTACCTTCCTGGAATAACCTGCTGAAGAGGCCGCCGTAGGGAATTAATGTAAGACAGAGCGTGATCATTTCTGTTTCTAGATTTAGGCCGTCTTGGGTTGCAGTGGGCTATTACACTCATGGGCCTTGTCAGCGCCCCTCCCCCACTCCAGTCCATCCTGCACCTATGATATCTCTCTGTGTCCTCCGAAACTCCTAATGGTTCCTCACTTAATGGCCTCCTCTGTCTGACATTACTGCACAGCCCCCACTGATAAAAGAAAGTGAGCTCTGCCCACTAATTCAAATCCTCTCTCTGTCCCCAGGCCAGATTTTGGGGCCATCTCAGGAAAATTTCTGGAAATCCTGGTCCTGCGATTATCATCAAGAAACTTTCACCAAGTGAATCAAGAGGTGAAGGCTTTGTGCCAGGTCTTGGGTCTAAAAAGATACACACGTTCTTTCTAGTCCAGGTTGTAGCGTAGTAAATACAAAATGGAAGGGAGCAGGATGAGTGCCTGAGTTCACAGGAGACCCCAACCAGTGCTTCTAAAGATGGCAGAGAAACTGTAGCAATCTCCTATCCCAGAGTTTTCAAACTATGGACAAAATGTTTGTCACCCGTACCTCAGAGGCTCCGAGAGTGGAGTGGCGGCTGGGAATGGGGTGGTCAGTTGGGAACGTTCTGCATTATTCCCCACTCCCCTCCCCTCCCCTCCCCCCCTCCTCCAACCAGATGAAAGCAGTTCCATTTTTACCTGTATTACTTATGTATACCTCTGGGTATTATACAATGATTTTTTTTTTTTTTAAGAAAAGGGGCCTGTAAACATAAACAATCTACTCATCAATAATTACAAAAGAACAAATTTTAAAAGCAGTTTGAAAATCACTGCTCAAAAATCATTGCTTACTGTTGAATAACTGAGCCTGGAAAGGGGGAAAGACCTGAAGTCTTATATACTGAATACTTATATCTAGCCCCCAAGCCCTGAATACTTATATCTAGTCTCCAAAGCCCAAGATGCTTCCCAATAAAAATGGCGCTTGCATTGAATCCGAAAGAAGGAGAGGCATTAAATAAAGGGATAGAGACCTCACTCACCTATGAACAGAGCATTCCAACCGCTGGAGGTACTCGGAGCAAAGGTGAGAGATGAATGTGCTTGCAGGGACCTGACCAGCAAAGGAAGATTAAGGGTATGTTTTTCTGCACATTTATTGAATAATGGATTCAGCCCCAGGACAGAGTGGTGAATGAGATAGATGGGCACCTATCTGTTCATGGAGCTTATATTCTTATAGGGGAAACAGGCATGTGATTATAGTTTGATAAATGCTACACTGGAAAAGTACAGGGTGACACAAGACCATTCTTAAACTCTATGACTCGTACCACATCCTGGATTGTGCATTTGGCCCTATCTCTTCCATTACTCAAGCAATCACCTATTCCAAAAGCACCGAGTCCTGCCTGGCTCTCCAGAGAGCCTCCCCAACCCCCAAACAAGACATAATTGAGTATCCCACATTGCATTTGGCCCTTACGTCTTCTCAGTCCCCTCCCGTCTGGGACAGGCCCTCAGTCTCTTTTCCTTTGTCTTTCATGACCTTGACACTTTTGAAGAGTACTGGTCAGTTGTTTTGTAAAATGTTCTTCTTCAGTTTGGGTTTGTCTGATGTCTCTTCATGATTAAATGAAAGTTATGTATTTTTGACAAGAAACCACAGAAATGGTGTCATGCCCTTCCCAGGCCATCCTATTAGGAAGTCCAGGATGTCAATGTGTCACCCTATTGGTGACGTTCATTTTGATTACTTGGTGAAGTTAGTGTCTGCCAAGTTTCTCCACTGTAAGGATACTACTTTTTTCTTTGTAATTAGTATCTTGTGGTGAGATATTCTGAGATTATGCAAATATCTTGTTTCTAATTATATGTTTGCCCACTAATTTTAGCATCCATTGAGGCTTCTCTAAAACAATTATTACAGTGGCATTTGCCAAATGGTGATTTTATATTTCCACTGTTCCTTTTACATTTACTCATTGGAATTCCGCTGTAAGGAAAAACAGCCCTTTCTTTTATATGTATTTAGTTATTTGTTCAATTACCTGATTTATCAGTACAGACTTGGCTATTTATTTTATCCTATGAATTATAATCCAATATTCCCAGCTTTGGCAATTGGGAACTACTTCAAGTTGGTATCTGACCTTTTCAATATGCTTCCATCATTTTCTGAACATTCACTTTCTGGCACCACAAGATGATCCAGGCTTACCTGGCACTCAGCCCTGGACTCAGCTATTTCATTGAAAAATAGTACTTAGAAACCAAGTTTTGGGCATTAGGTGTACTCATTGCTGCTGGGGTGTCATTGTTTCTAGGTCCTCTAATTGAACAGAGCCAGGAAATACATACAAGTATACACCAGTACATGCACATTTGTGTATCTCTGTACCTCCCTCTCTATGGACGTACTGAACACCACTAGTTAAAACTCACCCTGTGCTCCTAATCCACAGAGTTCATTCTAGCTTTCCCTCTTTCTTCATTTGTAACTCCTTTCTCTGACAGTAATAAATTGGCTCTCACTACCCACAATTTACTTATTTATTCAATTTTCGAATATATGTAGTTTCAGAATTACTAATACAAACTTCTGTGAAAAACAATTTACTAAAAAGAGTGCCATATTTGTGTGTCTTTGGCTTCGTAGGCCAAATATTTCTAGTACTAGGCCTATTATCTTCTTCTTTATCGCATTTGTTGTGGCTATGGTATTCATTTTTAGCGGTTGGATTCATTGGTTACCATGTGTATTCTGTTGGGGTTCCCCACACATCCTAGTTAACACTAATTACCTATTTTTTTTTAATATGTGCAACACTACTTGGTCCTAATAGTCAGAACTATACAAGAAGGTGGGCTTAGAGATGTGCCCCACTCATGCCTTCCACCCATTCCCACTCCCACATTCTTTCCACTCCATTCCCACTCACCTCTTACATAATGCAGCACTTTAGTGTCTAATTTATTCTTTCTATATTGCTTTTTGCCCAAATGAGCAGATGTATGTATATGTTCTTACAGGTCCTTCATTTGTACTTAAAGGGTACCCTACCCTCCTATTGATATATTTTGGAACTTTGCTATCTTTCACATCAAAGTTTATCCTGGATACCACTGTATGTTGGTTTGGAAAGGCCTTCTTCATTTTTTTTTAATAGCTGCATAATGCTCTGTATTGTGTGGATGCACCATAGTTTATTTGACTATTCTCTTATGTATGGGCATTTAGATGGTTTTTCATATTTTGCATTTTCAAACAGTGCTCCAATGAATAACATTGTGCGTGTTATTTGTATTGCTGTCTTCAGAATAATTTTCTGGAAACAGGATTGAGTCAAAAGGTAAATGCATATGGACCATTGTTAGATATTGTTAAATTTTCCTGGGGAGATTTTAATACCTAACGATATCCAAGCCCTACCCCCAGAGGTTCTGATATAATTGGCTAAAGAATGGGACCAAACATTGGTATCATTTTTTATACTTTTTTATCACTTTATTGAGGTATAATTTATACCATAAATTCACACACTGTAAGTGTACAATTCAATAATTTTTAAAGTACACTTATAGAGTTGTTCAAACATCACCCGTACTGGTATGTTTTCAAAGCTGATGAAAATCAAGTTTGAGACCACTAACGGGTACACTTTTGTTGGTACCACATGGTACCACAGGGTGTCGCTATTAAAGGCCCATTCTGCTACTTGGAGGCACTGGGCTTTTCCTTTACTGCAGCGCCCCTACTGGCTTAGATCTAGCGGAACCTGTTTCACTTTGAACAAAAGCATGAAGCTCAAAATCAGTCCTTATTCTTCAACGTGGAATTAGAATCACTGGGCTATAAAAATGGCATTGGAGGGAGCTTCCAGCAAAAGTTACACACTTGTGCAAACCAGTTCTCCTCCACGAGACTCGTGCTGTGAAACCATATCATTAAACCAGACTTCATTTGTGACTTCTTTAAAGGTGTTCTCTTATTCGTGTCTGTTAGTCTTTACTGTCCCAGCAACCAGCTGAGCATAACCCTAAACAAAGGAGAAGCCAACATAAATTTTAAATATTTCCCATATGAGATAGCCCTTTGGATGTCGTTCATAAGAAGCACTCATACAGTTCCATATATAGAGGGTCTCGCCAGCATAGACCCAGTCTGGGAAATGTTGGGAATGTTTTGGTTTTTTTTTTTTTTCTTAGGCAGGTGATATTTGAACAGAGCTTCAGCTGATGACTCCTAATTAACCTGGTGAAACGTGGGGAGGTAAAGGAGTGCACATCCCATGTAAAGCAAGCAGCATCTACAACGAGCCAGTTGGAGAACAGAACAGGAGAGTTGCTGTGACTGATGCACTGAGAGGTGGTAGAGAATATGTCACCGGATAAGACTAGATGGGTAGACCTGAGGCCAGATCATTCAGACCCTTTAGACCTGAAGGACTGTGCCCCTAATCTTAAAATCAGCAGAGACCCACTGAAAAAATTTAAGTGCTAAATTAGAGGAAAATAAGGGGGATCTGCATGATCATATTTACTGAGAAAATTTCACTGTGATAGCAGCAAAGAAAACAAACTGACAAGAGTATGTACTGGAAGACCAATTAGAAAACAAATGTTATGAAACAGGGAGAAATGATTTAAAAAAAAAAATCTGACTGGTGACTAGAGTAGTGCAATATTGAGAAAAGCATTAGATCGACAGGACTTAATGATTGGTTAACTCTGGGGCTGAGAAAGAGAAGGTATCAAGGATGACTCAGGTTAACAGACTATACCACCCACTTCTCCTCCTGATTGTAGTCATCTCTGGTTCTGCTCTCATTACTCCTCATCATTCTTTTGAAACTTTTAGCTCCGCACTCTCTTTCGCTCTCACCATCCTGTGATAATTCTTGATGATTTCAAGATATATGCAAACAATTCTCCCATTACCCTGATTGTTTGGTTCCTTGACTTCTTCTTCAAACATTTTGTATTCTAGGCTACCTTAGCCACTGATTCCCATGGACATACACTTGACATTTTGCTACTATTAATTGAAATCCCTCCATAGTTTTATTTGCAAAAACTCCTAGTACACCAACTCCAATAATCCTTTGACCCTACTGGGACTTAGATTCCATTGATACTACCCGGATCACACTGTTCATCATACCGTCATGTGTTTATATCCATTACATTACTAAACAGCTTAAATTGCAGAACCAATCATTCCGATTACTCTTTTATTATTATTATTATGTTATGTTAATCACCATATATTACATCATTAGTTTTTGATCACTCTTTCTTATACCAACTCACTTACCACCCCCCGCCACCCAATCTGTAGAATCTCTTGGCCAAGCCACCATTATGACAATTAAATGATGCCCTTTGAAGTTGAGTAAAAATAAAGTGAATGCCGATATCTTCTGTTTTCATCTTAAGATCCAATCTCCTTCCTTCTCCTCTCTACTCTATAGCTGACCTATAGGGACTACATATTACAGAACAACCATGCCCTGTTGGCTTTCAAATGGTTCAAGCAATGGAAAAGCCTGGCAGGAAATGGAAAGGATAGAGGATAATCAAGTTGTACCTGGTTCCATCCCTGCAAATTCACCAAAGGTTGTCTGTGCCCCTAAGTGAAGTCAGTTCACTGGCTTGTTGTAGGGAACTCACTCTCCTGAATTTTGGAAATCTCTGCTCCCACCCAGGCCTTCCCATCCAGAGATGTTAGTAGCTCTACTTCCGGTAAACTTGGGCTCCTGCATAGCTCTGTAGTTCCAGTGCACCCTGCCTACATCTTTTGTATTACATTTATTATTAAGGTATAATTGACACAGTAAAATGCACATGAGCCAATCAACTTTGAAAAACATACACATCTGAAATCCCACATTCCAATCAAGATATACAACATTTCCATCTCATCAGAAAGTTTTCTCGTGACCCTTTCCAGTCAGTGTACTGTCTGCCAAGGTAAGAACTATTCTGATTTCTATCACTATAGGTTACATTTGCCTATTTTGAACTTGTATAAATTGAATCATATGGTTTTTATTCTTTTGTGTCTTGCATTTTGCTCTCAACATCACTTCTATGAGATTGATCATATAGTTGACTCCTCTCTCATTCACTGTCTTATTCCATTGTATGAGTAGGATCTCTTCTCCTAATCATGGACATTCAAGTGGTTTCTAGTTATTGGATTTTATACCTGAAGATGTTATCTGTATACTTGTACAATCTTTTTGTGAGCATATGTTTTTATTTTTCAATTAAAGAGGAGTGAAATTGATGATTCACAGGGAAAATCTATTGTTTATCTTTTTGAGAAATTGCCAAGGAGCTTTTCAAAGTGACTGAATGATTTTATATTTCATAAGCAATGCATGATAGCTCCAATCACTTCATAGTTTTGCAACATTTGGGGTTGTTATATTATCTTCATGTTTTTAGACATTTTACCGAGTGTATAGGAGTCTCACTGTGGTTTTAACTCGCATTTCTAATACTGACTACCTCTTCATGCACTTATTAACCATTTGTCAATATTCTTCTGTGACGTGTTCCAGCCTTTGGCCCAGTGGGAAGGGGAGCATTTATCTTCTTATAGTTGAATTATAACAGTTCTTTTAATAGCCTCAATACAAGGTCCTTGCACATGTATATTCTGCCCATATTTTCTTCTATTTAATGTCTTGCCTTTTCATTTTCTGCTGATTAGAGGATAGCATTTTATCAATGGTAATTTCCTATTTTTATCACTGTACATAGTTATCTAGGAGAATGCCCTTGTGTTTAGGAGATACATAATTGAATAGGTAGAGGTAAAGAAGCATCATGTCTGCCATATATATGAAAGAGAGAGAGAGAATGATGTAACAAATGTGGTAAATGTTAACATGAGGAATCTGAGTAAAGGGTAATCAGGAATTATTTATACTAGCAACTTTTCTGTAAGCCTGAAGTTTTTTCAACATAAAGTTTTAAAAAAATAATTTATGTTATCAAAAAACTCATGCGAAGAAAGCCTTTTAATAGGAAGGATAGTGTTTGGACTGAATGATTGTGTCCTCCCCAAATGCATATATTGAAGCTTTAACATCAGTGTGATGATATTAGAAGGCAGGGCCTTTGGGAGGTAATTCAGTTTAGATTAAGTCATGAGGGTGGAGGCCCCATGCTGGGATTAATGCCCTTATAAGAAGAGAAAGGGAAACCAGAGCTTCCAGCAAGAAGACAGCTATCTGCAAACCAGGAAAGGGGTCCTCATCAGACACTGAATCTACTAGCACCTTAATGTTGGACTTCCCAGCATCCAGAACTGTGCAAAATAAAGTCTTGTTTTTAAGCTACTCACTCTACGGTATTTTGTCATAGCAACCCAAATTAAGACAGAAAGATTCATCAAACTTATGTGCTAGTGAGAACTCAAGTCAGTTAAAAACTGATGTACAGGGGTGCCTGGGTGGCTCAGTCATTAAGCGTCAGCCTTCAGCTCAGGTCATGATCCCAGGGTCCTGGGATGGAGCCCTGCATTGGGCTCCCTGCTCCGCGGGAAGCCTGCTTCTCCCTCTCCCACTCCCCCTGCTTGTGTTCCCTCTCTCACTGTGTCTCTCTCTGTCAAATAAATAAGTAAAATCTTAAAAAAAAAAAAAAAACTGATGTACATTGGAAAGGTGTGTAGAAGACAAGTGGTAGAATCTTTAAATTTCAGACTAAAGGTAGTTGTATTCCTGAGAGCAACTGGAATAAATTAACAGTTGTTGAACATAGGAACAACATGTGTGATATACTCTTTTAGGAATATTAATCCAGCAAAAGCATTCTTGGGAAGACAGGAGACTAGCTGGAGACACCATTTAATGGATAATTACCAACCCAGCAAGTGAAAATTTGGATTAGGTAGTAATGAGAATAGAAAGGAAGGGACAGATATGAAAAGAATCATGGTGCACTAGCTTTGGATGGGTCTTAGAAATCCATAATTTTCAAATCTCTCCAGAAAATTCTGAAACACAGTCATCCATGGGAACTAGAATACGTATTGGCCCCCTAAAGTGACATTAATTGAGACATGAGCCCTGGATGGGGAAATTAGTGGTCAAAGGGGACCAGATTGAGGCTAAAGAAAATGGAAAGTTACCATAATAAAATTGTGCGTTTAATTATTTTAAGACAGAGCACTTAAACAAAATAAAAATTCAAAGTATTAAATCCAAAGGAAATGCAATGAAATTAACGACTTTATATTGACTGGAAATGGAGCCAGAGATTTGGATGGGACTGTTGAATATTGTTTAGGCCAAAATATTGCCGTATCTTGATTAAATCATTATGCCTTTTTAGTTTTGGGGGGGGTTTTGTTTTTTGTATTTTGGGGACACTATCAGTGAATAAAAATATGTGTGATATGATACAAGCTCTATCTACTCCTATTCCCTTTCTTCATTTCCCTCATTATCTTGAGCTGTAAAAACCTCTCTTGCATATTTCCTAAGGAGTAAACAAAATGCCTGTTCAAAAGACCTTCCAGTTATACACTTCAGTTTCTGTAATTTCTACCTCATGAGCCTCTACAGCTCAGCATAGAGAAATGCTTTTGTCAAACAAAATGGAGTAAAGTCACGCTGCCATAGTCAAAGGAAAAACATAATTACCCTTTTCTTTCTCTTTTTTTCCTTCTTTCTTTCTTTCTTTTTCTTTCTTTCTTTTTCTTTTTCTTTCTTTCTTTCTTTCTTTCTTTCTTTCTTTCTTTCTTTCTTTTCTTTGAGTGTCTCAAATAATTACTAATAGTGAATATATTTCTAAGAATATAAAGTTTGGCTAATCCAGTAAGTAAATACACAAGCAGACAATGGCATTAAATGAGAGCTACATAATAAAGCACTTGCTATGTCAAGGCGATCAATAAATAGTAGCCTCCTCCCTTACCCAACTCCATCCACTATTTGTGGAGGATAAGAAGTAGAAAAAAAATTGTCACAATTTAAAAATAAAGTCATTTGTGCTTTGCTGCCAATCTCAGTTCTCTCCCCAGGCAACAATTCATTTTTTTTGGGCCTGTTGGGATATGGAGTGTTTTCCAAAAGGGGTGCAGAGAGGTTACAAAGTAGCTTTCAGGAGTATTCTTTGCTTATTGTGGGTGGAAAGAGAGAGTAGGCAAAGAACTCTGGGAACAAAATTGTCTCTCCCACTACTTCTAACAATTAAAGATTCATAGTAGTTAATGAGCTGTTCTTTTAAAGTGCAAAGTTCTCATGGGGTTAAGCCTCATTTGCACCTGAATGTCATTAAACAAATAATCGATTTTAGCTAAAATTCAAGGCAGAAATTTTGTGATAAGGGAAGGAGATATGAAGAACATTTTTGAGGAGCAGGGGAAGTGGCAGACTCCTGATAACTAGAGGCTCTGAGGGCAGTGAGTATCTGAAATTAGGGGAAGAGATGGCAGGTGGCATCAGGATTCCAAAAGAAAAAGAGGTAATAGCCAAGTTCAATGTTGACATTTTGATCAGAAGTCAGAGAGCAATGGATGTGTGCCACCCATATTCCAGCATGATTTTCAGATGACTACATTCAGACATCTAGACTTGTAATAATAGCTTCTCTTATTTCCTTACAAAAATTGTAATCCCTACAACAATTTTGCAAGACAGATATTATATCGTCATTTCTCAACTCAGGAAACTTGCACACAGAGAAGTTATATAGCTCTCTCGAGGCACACCAAAGCTCGTAAATACAAGGGCAGAATTTGACAATAAATTTTCCTGACTGCAAAGTGTGCCTTGTTTTCAAGGAAGGCCTGTACACTTGGCAGGTTACAAATCTCATCTTCTTTCTACTGGGCTCAATCTTCTCAGGCTAGAGTTTAATGGACTTTTTAGTTCAGCTCAATGTCTTTCTGGTCAATCTCTGCCTTCTCACAGGAGTGGGTCAAAGAGTGGAAAAAACTCAAACTGTGGACTCAGGCACCCTAGAATCCACAGCTCAGCTCTCCCACTTACATGCTATGTGGCTGTTAGTGTATCTCTTCATCTGTAGAATAGTTGATCATATCCAGCTTACAGTACTCTTAGTGTTCATTTGAGTTATCTATTGCTATATAACAATCACCTCATAATCTAGTGGCTTAAAATTTTGATATTTACTTGGCCCATAATTCAGTAAGCTGATCGAAGTCTGATAGGGATAACTCATCTCTGCTTCACTCAGTGTCAGCTAAGACAGCTTGAAGGCTAAGAGCAGAATCATGTAAAGGCTCAGTTACTCACATGTCTGGCAATTGATTCTGGATACTGTCTGATACCTTAGCTGGTGCTATCAGCCAGAACATCTACACACAGCCTCTCCCTGTGACTTGGCCTTCCTCATAGCATGGGATTCCAAAGGTCAGCATTCCAAGAGAAAGACGTTAGATGGAAGCTCTATTTCTTCTCATGCTCTGGCCTCAGGAGCCACACAGCATCACTTTTGCAGCATTTTATTCTCTGATGTAGTCACCGAGGTCTACTCAAGTTTCAGGGGACAGGATATGCATCCCATTAATGGGTGAACGGCAACATCCTGGAAGAGCATTTGGGACCAGAAATATTGTGGAGGCAGTTTTTGGAAACTAAAATCTGCCACAATCCACTTTTGGCCACACCGATAAGCTCACTTTCTTTGCCATAATCCCTCTCAAGTTCATCAGGCTTGGGCTTGAGATCCAGGATCTTGTATCTAAATGAGATGAAGTTCTTTGGGTGTGGTTCCTTGGGTTTAGCCTTGAGTGCCATTCCTCTTAATCTACAGATGTGTGAACTAAAAAGATAATTCCTCTATTCCACACACACTTGACATCCAATAATGATGTGATAGATGGAAGAAAACCATTAAATGTATGCACATCTAAAATAGGGAAAATAGGGGCGCCTGGGTGGCTCAGTTGGTTAAGCGGCTGCCTTCGGCTCAGGTCATGATCCTGGAGTCCCTGGATCGAGTCCCGCATCGGGCTCCCTGCTCGGCAGGGAGCCTGCTTCTCCCTCTGACCCTCCCCCCTTTCATGTGCTCTCTCTCTCTCTCTCATTCTCTCTGTCTCAAATAAATAAATAAAATCTTTAAAAAATAAAATAAAATAAAATAAAATAGGGAAAATAGCTGGAACACGGCTGTCACTGGTTCATTCCAAAATATAACCAGAAATGGTTACCAGTTCCTTGACCAGAGCTCAGTCTTACCACCTAAGAGGTCTCCAGGGCTCTTTGCTCTGTCCTCGGGCTCTTTCAACCCACTACCTTATCTTTTCTATTCCATAAAATGTAAATCATCTTTGCAGTTGAGTGATTTTCTTAATCTGCCTCCTGCCCACATATTTTTGGGGATACAAACGCCTCTTAATTTTGTACTATCATTTTTAGTACAAGAAGACAAAATTCCTTTAAACAATTTGTGGGTTTCTTATGAATCACTTTATAACCCACCCCATTATACAAAAGTAATATGTCCAAATCTAATTGAGATAAGCCTTTTTTTCTAACTTGGGCTCCCTTTAAAGATATCTACCTGAAGATTCTTAGAAGCCCGATTGTTTTATGGAAGGAGTCTATAAGGCACCCCTTAAGATCCTTAGAGGTACTTTTGTCTATTTGAAGTGGTCTATAAGGCACTATCTTAAAATTTTATGAGGCTTTAACAAATGGTTTTATATTTAGACCATGTTTTCCTGACAGCACCCTGGATTTGATCTCTGCTCAGAAGCCACATCTTAATTTTAGTATCATTTGCCATCTGGAGAGGCTGGGAATGAGAAACAGTTTTCTTTTCCAACCCAGCAAGTCCTGGAGACTTTATATATAACAGTTCTTTCTTTAGCTCATCTCTCTTCCTTACATTTTACTACAGGCAGTTAGAAACAGACAGGTGGCAAAGCATTCTCAACCCTCTTTCTGCAAATCTTCTTAGCTAGAAAATAGGTATGTTTCTTATTTTCCACCTTACTGCAGGGGACATTGTTGCTAAACTTTCTATCACTATATAAAAAGAGTCCCCTTTTCTCTAGCTTCCAATGCCACTTTCCTCTCTTTCTTTTAAGTCCTTACCAACAGCCTTTCCAGGTCCATGAGGCTTCCTCTACTGGTCTCCTTGACCCCTTTAGGATTTTACTAACACTTTTAAAGATGATTCCCATTTCTGCCTGCCTCCTAGTCCTAAAGCTGCTACTACATATATTAAGTTTAATTTTCGTCCCACTTTACTGCCCAGAATTGAAATGTGTTCCAACTATCTACTGCTGCCTATAAAAGCACCGTAAAACTTAATGGCCTAAAAGACTGATATTTATTTTGCTCAAAAATCTGCAATTTGAGGAAGACTCTGTGGGTTGTTCATCTCTGCTCAACTCAGCCTTAGTAGGGGCATCTCAAAGACTGAGGACTGAATTAACATTTCACCTCTGCTCCATGATGCATAGCTTACGGACGACTCTCAGACTGGATTCTAGAATCATCTGCGGGCTTCTTACTTCCCGTGTCTGGTGGTTGATACTGGCTGTTAGCTGCCTTCCTGGGGCTGTTGGCCAGAACACCTACGCATGATCTTTCCATGTGTCCTAAGCTTCCACCATGTGACTGAATTCCAAGAGTGAACATTTTGAGAAAAATAGTGAGCCAGAAAGAATATGTGTTGCCTTTCATAACTTAGCCTCAAATGTCAGGTATGTCACTTCTGCTGCTGTCTTTTCATTGAGATAGTTACATAGACCCTAAGTTCAAGTGGCAGAAAAATAGATTCCATAGATGGGACAATGACAAGTTTCTGGAAGGGCATGTGAGACCAAAAAATATCCCACTAGTTTTGGAAAATACAGTCTGCCTCAAAAGAGTCAAAATAATTTACATTAAAAAATAGATGTGCAACTCATGTCAGTTCCCTGTCTCAAGCAAAATACACTTTTCTCTTCTCTCTTCACTCAAAATATGGCCTTAACATGGGATATATTCATGATTTTTAAAGATAACTTGGATTGAATGTAAAATCTGTTTAGTATGCATCTGTGTACATATATCTTTTAATATGGAGAGAACCCATTAGAGTCTTAAAATATCAATGACCAGGAAAAACGTGAATAAAAACATTGCTATGGTCTGCATCATAGAGTACACTATTTTAATAAAATATTTTTGGAAAAGGAACCTATCTCCTGTAGTGCTGAAGGCCAATTCTACAGATGTTTCCTATGGAGAAATTAGCAGAAGGAGAAAGGAGCATTGATAAAACAAAAATTAAATTTTATATCATTTTATAATCCAATCAATTTGCATTGTATATTCTTAAGAAAACACATACTGTCTCTTTGTTCCATCTTGCCCCTAAATAAGCTCTCACAACTGAAAACAAAATCAATTTGCAGTAATTCAGCATTCCTATTTCATTAGAGCGGCCACAAAAGAAGGTATGATAGTTCCAAAAGTCACTGGAAACTGGGTCAACCTGCTCCTAGAGTTATTTTTTTCTCAGATTTCAATAAACAACCTCTGGTTTCAGGAATCTAGCCTCAAAAGACTCTCAATTTATGTGGATCATGATTCACAGGTGACCAAACCATGCAAAAGAAAAACTAATGAATCAAAACTCTTTTCCTCCTCTATACCAATTCTCACCACTGTAATTCCCAATATCTACTCCTTCTTGAGTAACAAAGAGTAGGAAATGAAAGAATACACACAACCAGAAATAAGAAGAGAAAAAGTGGAAGTAATAAAGGGGAGCCTCAGTGTCACATTAAGAACCATGTCGGGCACGTGCCACTCCAACCCCCACCATTACAGTTACAAATGATAACTGTCAGAAATAAGGTAGAAGGCTCAAAAGTATATATAATTACCTACATTCATTTAGGATAATAATCAATGGTTTTGTTCTAGAGTTTTGTAAAAATTGCAAATTTGTAGAGAACTAACACTCCAGATCCAAGTAATATAGGTACCACACAAAATATTATGTTCAAGCTATGTCTGTGATGAAATTGAACATTGCAGGTACAATTCTGGACATGTTTGCACTGCATACAAGTATCCCATCCCTCTAAAGTTAATATCATTCACTATCTCCCATCATCTGTTTACACCAACACCTCAGTATGAACAAATGATCATGAAGCTCTTGTGATCTTCTCTCATTCCTTGTCCCCCAGTCACTCTTCATATTACAAACACATTTGAATGAATTGAACATATCCAAAATCTTACATTACATTACATTGAACTTGACCTAATTTGGTTTTAAATAAACCGAGTCTGTAGAATAGATAAGCTTTTGGATAAATAATTGGAAAAACAAATATAATACATTAAAAACTTTAAAAATAGGGGCTCCTGGGTGGCTCGGTCATTAAGCATCTGCCTTCGGCTCAGGTCATGATCCCAGGGTCCTGGGATCGAGCCCCGCATCAGGCTCCCTGCTCCGCGGGAAGCCTGGTTCTCCCTCTCCCACTCCTGCTGCTTGTGTTCCCTCTCTCGCTATGCCTCTCTCTGTCAAATAAATAAATAAAAATCCTAAAAAAAAATCTTTAGAAATAAAGAGATGTCTGCTTCCATCCATAACAGACTATCTTGTACTGTAATTGTCCTCCTGCCATAAACAGTTAAAAATCTCAAATAGAGGGAGGAGTTAAGATGGCAGAGTAGTAGAGGGACCCTGGGCTGGCCTCATCCCTCAAACACAGCTATATCAACACCAAATCATTTTGAACAGTGAGAAAGTCGATCAGAGGATTAAGAAAACAATCTGCACAACTGGAGGGATAGAATGTGACAGATGCGGGGTTCAGAGCTGTGAATTGGGGGAGAGAAAAGCCACAGAGCCATAAAGGGGAGGGAGCCCTTTTTACAGACAGAAGCCAGAGAGTAAGGGAGAGAGCAGGAGAGAGAGTGGAGTGGTGAGGGGATCCCCTGGGTCCCACTGGGAGAGATCTCTCCCCCTCCTGGAGTACATTTGGAAGAGGGTATTTTGCCTCTTCAAGGACAAAGGACTCACTGGGAGCCACTGAGCCCCTGTTCAGAAGCAGGGGACAGAGGTGCCCACAGAGGGCAGGTGACCTGGTTGCAGCTTCTGGCTGTGAGTCACAATAGACTCCAGCCACCATGCACCCCAACCATGTGACTGCTTTTCTGGGACGGAACAGTGCCACACTATGAGGCTCTCCTCTGGGGGAGGGGAGTGGGTCCGTGCCTTACCCGGCCCTTGAAGATTTGGAGTTTTGAATCCTTGCCACCCGCCAGAGATAAAACACAGGAGAACTATAGCACTGGCATGCCAACAACCTACACACAGATATGTTGAGGGCAGGAATCTGACAAAAGCCTGGGACACAGGATGGGAGATTTTTCACTTTTCTGTGAGGGCCTCCTGAGCAGCAGCAGCTGTGCGTTCTCCTCCCTGGGGATGAGAGGGCAGCGTGAGGCCATATTCCACCCTCCCCACCCAGCAACATGGTTAGAATTCAGAGAGCCTCCAGTGGAGGCTGGAGTCACTTATACCAAACCCAACGCCCCTCTGCTCTGCAAGAGAATCTTTACTAGGCCAGTCCAGCCAGCTTCTCCCTCAGAAGACCTACACAGCCCCCCCCAACATGTACCAGGTCTGCTAATGATACAGTGCTCCATAGCGTCAGCTTCAGTTCTGGTGGAAATAGGACCAGGCTTGCTTGCTTACTTGCTTGCTTGCTTTCTTTCTTTCTTTCTTTTTTTAATTTTTATTTTCTTTTCATTTCTTTTTTTTTTTTCTTTCTTTTTTTCCCTTGGTATCAGATTTATAGTTTCATAGGGTTTTTTTTTGTTCATTTGTTGGCTTGTTTCCTTTTCTCCTCTTTTGGATCAGATTTTTTTTTTCCTTCTTTTTCTTTTTTTTTTTTCTTCTTTCTTTCTTAGTCTTTGGAATCAGGCTTAGATTTTTGTTTGTCTGTTTATTTGCTTTTTGTTCCTTTTCCTTTTCTCTTTTCTTGGATCAGGGCATGTTTTGTTTTGTTTTGTTTTGTTTTTAATCAGGCTTACCAAACAAATCAAAGCACACCTAGTTAAGGTCCAAACACTCTGCAGGGACTGACCTATGGGAAAAAGCAGCCAAAGCACAACAGCAGAGGGCGCACAGCATACAGCAGAAACATTTCTTGAAGCACGAGGCCCTGGACAGTGTAGGACCCCTTGTTAATATAGCATTACTCTCAGAAGCAAGAAACATAACATGTTTTCTTGATATGCAAAAGACAAAAACCTAGAGAAAATGACAAGATAGAGGAATTCTTCCCAAAAGAAAAATCAAGAAGAAATCACAGCCAGGGATTTGTTCAAAACAGATATAAGCAACATATCTGAACAAGAATTTAAAACAACAGACATAAGTATACTAGCTGGGCTTGAAAGAACCATAGAAGACACCAGAGAAACCCTGGCTGCAGAGATAAAAGACCTAAAAACTAATCAGACAAAATAAAAAATGTTATGACTGAGATGCAAAACTGACTGGATGTAATCACGACGAGGATGGAGGAAGCAGAAGATTGAATAGGTGATATAGAAGATAAAAATATGGAAAATAATGAAACTGAAAAGAAGAGGGGGGAAAAAGCTATTAAATCAGGAATATAGACTTAGGGAACTCAGTGATTCCACAAAGTGCAATAATATCTGTATCATAGGAGTCCCAGAAGAAGAAGAGTGGGAAAAGGGGGCAGAAGGTTTATTTGAACAAATTATAGCTGAGAAGTTACCTAATCTGGAGAAGGAAACAGGCATTTAAGTCCAAGAGGCACAGAGAACTCTCCTCAAAATCAACAAAACAGGTCAACACCAAGACATCATAGTGACACTTGCAGAATACAAAGATAAAGAGAGAATTCTGACAGCAGCTAAGGACAAAAGGTCCTTAACCTACAGGGCAGACATATAAGGTTAGAAGCAGACCTGTCCACAAAAACTTGGCAGACCAGAAAGCAGTGACATGATATACTCAACATGCTAAATGAGAAAAATATGCAGCCAAGAATACTTTATCCAACAAGGCTGTCATTCAGAATAGAAGGAAAGATAAAGAGTTTCCAAGACAAGGAAAAACTAAAGGAGTTCATGAACACTAAACCCCAGCCCTGCAAGAAATACTAAAGGAGACCCTTTGAGTGGGAAAGAGAGACCAAAAGCAACAAAGACTAGAAAGGAACAGAAACAATCTACAAGACTAGTGACTTTCCAGGTAACACACTGGCACTAAGCTCATATCTATCAATAATTATTCTGAATGTAAATGGACTCAATACTCCAATCAAAAGACAAAAATCAGAATGGATAAAAAAAAAAAAACCAAGACTCAATATGCTGCTTACAAGAGACTCATTTTAGACCCAAAGACATCGCTAGATTGGAAGTGAGGAGGTGGAAAACCATCTATTATGCTAATGGACAACAAAAGAAAGATGGAGTAGCCATATTTATATCAGACAAACTAGATTTTAAACCAAAGACTGTAATAAGAGATGGAGGAGAGCACTATATCATAATAAAGGGGTCTGTCCAACAAAAAGATGTAGCAATTGTAAATATTTATGCCCCTAACTTGGGAGGACCCAAATATATAAATCATTTGATAACAAACCTAAAGAAACTCATTGATAATAATGCAATAATAGTAAGGGACCTTAACACCCCACTCACAGCAATGGATAGATCATCTAAGCGGAAGATCAACAAGGAAACAATGGCTTTGAATGACAAACAGGTCCAGATGGACTTAACAGATATATTCAGAGCATTTCATCCTAAAACAGCAGAATACATATTCTTTTCAGGTGCACATGGAACGTTCTCCAGAATAGATCACATATTGGGTAACAAATCAGACCTCAACCAGTACAAAAAGATGGAGATCATACCATGCATATTTTCAGACAACAGTGTTATGAAACTTGAAGTCAAGCACAAGAAAAAATTTGAAAAGACCACAAATACATGGAGGCTAAAGAACATCTTACTAAAAGATGAATGGGTTAACTAGGAAATTAAAGAAGAAATTAAGGGCACCTGGGTGGCTCAGTTGGTTAAGCGACTTCCTTCGGCTCAGGTCATGATCCTGGAGTCCTGGGATGGAGTCCCACATCAGGCTTCCAGCTCAGCAGGGAGCCTGCTTCTCCCTCTGACCCTCTCCCTGCTCTCTCTCTCTCTCAAATAAATAAATAAAAATAAATAAATAAATAAATAAATAAATAAGAAAGAAATCAAAAAACACATAGAAACAAATGAAAATGAAAACACGATCGTCCATAAATTTTGGGATGCAGCAAAGGTGGTCCTAATAGGGAAGTACATAACAATACAGGGCCTTCCTCAAGAAGCAAGAAAAGTGTCAAATATACAACCTAACCTTACACTTAAAGGAGCTGGAAAAAGAACAGCAAATAAAGCTTAAAACCAGCAGAAGAAGAGAAATAATAAAGATTAGAGTAGAAATCAATGATATGGAAATAATAATAAAAAAAAACAGTAGAACAGAGCAATGAAACTAGGATCTGGTTCTTTGAAAGAATTAACAAAATTGATAAAGCCCTAGCCAGACTTATCAAAAAGAACAGAGAAAGATCCCAAATAAGTAAAATCACGAATGAAAGAGGAGAGAGCACAACCAACACCACAGAAATACAATTATAAGAGACTATTATGAACAATTATATGCCAACAAACTTGGGAATCTGGAAGAAAGAGATAAGTTCCTAGAAACATATAAACTACCAAAACTGAAACAGGAAGAAATAGAAAATCTGAAAAGACCCATCACCAGCAAAGAAATTGAATCAGTATTCAAAAATCTCCCAACAAACAAAAGTCCAGGGCTGGATGGCTTCCCAGAGGAATTCTACCAAACATTTAAAGAAGAATTAATACCTATTTTTCTGAAACTGCTCCAAAAAATAGAAATGGAAGAAAAACTTCCAAACTCATTCTATGATGGCTGCATTACCTTGATCCCCAAACCAGACAAAAATCCCACTAAAAAGGAAGATTACAGACCAATATCCCTGATGAACATGGATGCAAAAATTCTGAACAAGATACTAGCTAATCAAATTTAACAGTACATTGAAAGGATTATTCACTATGATCAAGTGGGATTTATTCCTGGGCTTCAGGGGTGGTTTGATATCCACAAATCAATCAACGTGATACACCACATAAATAAAAGAAAGGATAAGAACCATATGATTCTCTCAATAGATGCAGAAAAAGCATTTGACAAAATACAGCATCTTTTCTTGATAAAAGCCCTCAAGAAAGTAGGGATAGAAGGAACATACCTCAACATCATAAAAGCCATATACGAAAGACCCACAGCTAATATCATCCTTAATGGGGAAAAACTGAGAGCTTTTCCCCTAAGGTCAAGAACACAACAGGGATGTCCACTCTCACCACTGTTGTTCAACATATTACTGGAAATCCTAGTCTCAACAATCAGACAACAAAAAGAAATAAAAGGCATCCAAATCCGCAAGGAAGAAGTCAAACTTTCATTATTTGTAGATGACATGATACTCTATGTAGAAAACTTGAAAGACCACCAAAAATTGCTAGAACTGATACATGAATTCAGCAAAGTCACAGGATATGAAATCAATATACAGAATTCTGTTCCATTTCTATACACCAATAATTAAGCAGCAGAAAGAAAAATCAAGGAATTGATCCCATTTGCAATTGCTCCAAAAACCATAAGATACCTAGGAATAAACCTAACCAAAGAGATAAAAGATCTATATGCTTAAAACTATAGAACACTTATAAATGAAATTGAAAAAGACACAAAGAAATGCAAAATCATTCCATGCTCATGGATTGGAAGAAGAAACATTGTTAAAAAGTCTATACTACCCAGAGCAACCTACACATCCAGTGTAATCCTGATCAAAATAACACAGCATTTTTTGCAGAACTAGAACAAACAATCCTCACTAGCCCTAGGATTAGGCTACTCTAGACCTAACCCTAACGAATGTTAAAACAACAAGACTAGAAAGAATAAAACTATTCTAAATCAAACTTCAAATCTCCAGGGAAAAAATGACAATAAAATCCAGACATTCAATAATGCAACTATACGATGTCCAGCATCTAATAAAAAAATACTAGACATGCAAGTAAGGAAAATATGATCCAAAACAAGAGAAAAGGCAATTCATACAAACAGGCCTAGAGAAAGACAAAGACTTTATAACAGTATTATAGGACTTAGGGACTAAAAGTACACACGAAAATAATGAGAAGAGATATGATATAAAAAAGATCTAAATGATACTTCTAGAGGTGAAAAATATAATATTTGAAATGAAAATTTCACCAGGAGGGTGTACCTGGAGATTGAAAAATGCAAAGGAAAGTAGTAATGAACTTGAAGTCACAAACAATCAAAATAAATCAAGTTGAAGCACAGAGAGAAAGAAAGCAGCAGGAAAACAACAAATAGAAACTCAGTTACCAACAGAGCAATGCCAAGATATCTAGTATACATGTATTTGAAGCTCTCTGTAAAAGAAAAGACAGTTCATGGGGTAGAAAACTTCTGAAGAAATTGTGGGAATCAGAAATTTTCCAGATTCAATGAAAATTGTACACATGTAGATCCAAGAAAATCACTGAAACAAAAGTGGAATAAAAATAAAGAACTACACCAAGGCCCATCATAATCTGATTGCCAAAGACCTGTGAAAAGAGAAAATCTTAGGACAGCAGAAAAAGGCCACAACACAGAGAGGAAGACAAGAATTAGTGGTGACCTTCTTATCAGAAACAATGCAAACAGGGAGATAACAAAATAATGACTTTAAAGCATTGACAAAAAAGACTCACAAACAAACAAAAAAAACCTTAATTTAGAATTCTACGTCCAGTGAAAATATTCTTCAACAATAAAATGTATTCGCAGATTAACAAAAGCTGAGGAAATTTGGTGCTGTATAAGAAATGTTAAAGGAAAATCTTCTGACTGAAGAACATAATATCAGGTTAAAACTCAAATCTGGGGGCACCTGGGTGGCTCAGTCGGTTAAGCAGCTGACTCTTGGTTTCTGCTCAGGTCATGACCTCAGGATGGTGAGATCAAGCCCCGTGTCCAGTTCTGTGCTCAGTGGGGAGTCTGCTTGTCCCTCTCCCTCCCTCTGGGCCCCTCCACCCCCTCAAAATAAATACATAAAATCTTAAAAAACAAAAATTAAATTTTTAAATTTAATTTATTTAAAATATAACTCAGTTTATAGAAAAAATTAATTCAATATATAGTGAAATTACAACATATAAAAGTAAATTACACAACAACAAAAACACAAAGGACAAGAGGGAGAAAATGAAAAAGTGTTTTGTAAAATTCTTACATTATACATAACATGATATGACAATATTAAAGGTAGATTATGATAAATTAATGATGCCCTAAGCTACATAATGTCATTTGTGAGCATAGAGAAGGCAGATAGAAGAGTAATGAGAGCAAAAGTTTCACTGCGGTGGATGGAGGAAGTGAATGGGCAGAAAGGAGATGGGGACAGAAAATGGTTCCCTATGTCTACAAAAGTTTGTTTCAGGAGAGAAAGAAGAAATAAAGAAATAGCAAAGTCTGTGTCTCTGGATGTCATCTTCCTACCTGACTGTAAATTGGGGGTATTTACTAAGTACTTTGTAGCAAATGGATTCTCAGCAAGAAGTTCATGATATCACCCATGTATTTCTGAGAAAGGAAAAGCTGACTTAGAGAAAAGTGCATTTCATGAACTAGTTTCCGTATTATATAAAAGCAAAGATCTTGATTGCGGTATAGAATTGAAATGTGTTTTGCAGTCTTGCTTTCGCTCTGTGTAGAAAACTCGGCTCGATTTCCCTGTTCTGGTTCACTTATATCTCTGTGTCACCTTGTGTTTTACTATTTAAAAAAAATAAAAAAAGGCAAACTCAGCAGTTCCTTTTTCTTAAACTGCTTCAGTAACCAGCAGTTGCCACATTAAAAGCTATAGCTGGAAGATTATAATGCTTCCTAGCAGGTAACTACTTTTGAACCAATTCTCCTTTCAGGGATGTAGTGAGGTCAAATCAAACTGCCAAGGAAGGACAGGCTATGAGAGAGAAGAAAGCTGGTTGACATTCAAAGGGCAGAAGTGCATTATGTTTGGAATGTTTTGTGTAAATGTTAAACAGTGCCCACATTTAACCACCTGCCTCTTGTTTAGAAGAGTTCAAATGAACAATTTCAAGCACAATTGAGTAACACTCAAAAGAAAATCAAGCATAATTTCCTAAGTTGCTGAAGCAAGGTTTCTTCTATGAAATCACCATTAGTATTTCTAAAGCCAACTTGATTATATTTGAAATGGACTGCACACAGTTCAGTGGCACCTGGAAATTTTTCATGTGGAGATGGAATTACGAGGAAGATCTTTTTAAATGACCTGTTTCTGTGTGTGTGTGTGTGTGTGTGTGTTATAAAATTCATATTTGCAATAAAATTAAATTCATAAGGATGAAATCTTTCATAATCTTTCATTTCTTTTTTATCTTCCTTGTGAATATAGTCTACTTTTAAGACACACGAAAGAGTAGAAAAAAGCTCCATATAAAGACACCTACATCTCCCCAACTATACAGCTCATCTTAAGATTCTTCACCTGTCTGCTATCTCTAAATATCCTCCAATTAGGGAGGAAGGGTAATGGAGGAATCTTCAGGTCACTTTGCTATATCTCCTAAGAAGGTAACATTTTAAATCCCTTTATTAAATACAGGCACACCTTTGTTTTATTGTGCTTCACTTTATTGCACTTCACAGATATTGTGCTTTTTACAAATTGAAGGTTTGATGGCAACTCTGTGTTAAGTGAGTCTATCGGTGCCAGTTTCCTGACAGCATTTGCTCATTTTGTGCTTCTGTGATGCATTTTGATAATTCTTGCAATATTTGAGAGTTTTTCATTATTATTATATGTGTTATGGTGATCTGCGGTCATAAACTAGGACTTGCTGAAAGCTCAGATGATGGTTAGCATTTTTTAGCAACAAAGTATTTTTAAATTAAGATATTTACATTGTTTTTTTTTTTAGACATAATACTATTGCACACTCAAGAGATTCCAGTATAGTGTAAACATAACTTTTATATGTACTAGGAAACCAAAAAATTCCTTTGACTCACTTTATTATGGTATCTGCTCTATTGCAGTGGTCTGAAATCGAACCCACAGTATCTTCAAGGTATGCCTGTCCCAATGTCCCATTATCATTGCTGCTTTAAAACCTTCAGTCTCCCTCAAAGGCAGAATCAAGTTTAAATGCTGTATTCTAAACCTTATAAAAACCCTCCATTCTGGGGCACCTGGGTGGCTCAGATGGTTAAGCATCTGCCTTCTGCTCAGGTCATGATCTCCAGGTCCTGGGATTGAGCCCCATGTCGGACTCCCAGCTCAGCCAGGAGTCTGCTTCTCCCTCTCGTCTGCCTCTCCTCCGCTTGTGCTTTCTCTGTCTCTCTCCCTCTCAAATGAATAAATAAAATCTTTAAAAAAAAAAAAAAAAAACCCTCCATTCTACTCCTGTAGGTTATTCAGTGCCTTGAGCATTCCTGCCTTTGTTTCAGACATTTTTTCCTACCAGGGACTTCTCTGTCTGTTCCACTTAACAAAAATCTTTCCCATCCTATAGTATCAACTCCTTAATTTTCTTGAATATTCCAACTTAACTCATACCTCATTTCTATGTCTTTGCTATCATTTAATGTCTGTACCCACACTCAGCCTTAATAACTTTCTTCCTTATGACATCTCTTCTGTTACTAGCTTCTAAGGTAAGATAGGCTATTTGTGTGCATGCCTTGTGTTCCTTAAATTATCTTCTGAAATGCAGGAGTGTGTTGTTTTCTTAGTAGCACCTACAATAACTGCAATGATACCATGCACTTTGCAGCAACGTTTGATAAAGATTTGTCCACTAACACTTGAGAGGGAAAGAATTTGAACCTATTTTAACTATAGGAGTGATTGATGCTAATTACAATTTTATTACACATAGCATTAACAAAAACAAAAAAACTTCTCTATAGAAAAGTTTTTCTCATTAAATAGATTTTAAAGAAACTATTCAAAGCTCAAATACTCTCTTTAACCACAACATATGATCAAAGTTATAGAGCATTTCCTTAAAATCGCACCTGCAGAACACCCCATAAAACAGCCTGGATTTAGTTATCCCCCAATCTCAAGGAATCTATCCTAAGGGAATAAAAGTTGACTATCCACTTTTAAGTTCACTCATTAAGTAAATTATTTCATCATTGTGGATGTTCATCAACTTTTGCACACATTAGTGTTAAAAAATAAAAATACTGAGAGGTTATTACAAAGTTACAACTGAAAAAACCCACTACTACCAGGCCTGCTGAATCAAAAGTAATTGTCTTATTTCAGGCATGGGTTTCACAATCCAGATTGACAGAAGATAAATATTTTGCTTTTCTGTACAACTCCAAGAAGAAGGTAATCATGAAGCCAAATGAGAACCTGACTTAATGATTGTTGGGGAAGAATATTAGAGTGTGAATCTGGTTAGTATCTACTTAATGCAATGAGGACACATGAATACAATTGCCCTCAACATGAAAAAAATGAAGTAAAGAAAATGAAGAATCCATACCAAAAATAAAACCAATGCAGTATTTTGCCTCTCTACGCTAAGGCCCAGAAAACACCCAACTTTGTAGGGTTGAAAGTATAATCCACACAACCTAATTTTCTCATCATTGTCATTCTACAACAGCCACTATGAATTTGGATAAACTATTTTTGATTGGGTTTATTACAGACATGGGGGAAGGAATGGGTGGGTAATGAGTGCCACAGAGTACTTCTCACAGTGCACAATATATAATTCTTTGTGTTTTAAAATTACATCTTCAAACTTCAGTGCAAAGATCCCTAATATTAGTGCTCAAGGTATATGATATAATATAATGCCAGTTAATGTAAAGTACTATAAAGAAAAATAAAACAGGCTAAGCGGACAGTGAATGATAAAGGGTGCTACTCTAGAAAGCGTGGCAAAAAAGGCTCATTTTGTGTGATGATATTCTGACAGAGACCTACACCATACAACTATCTGCAGGAAGGATAGTCCTGGCAGAGGGAATAGAACAAATCCCCTGGGACAAGCAGCTGTATTGCAAGTTCAAGGAATAGCAAGGAGCAGAAAACTAGAGAGCAATTGGGGCTGGAGGTGGGGGGGATACCAGAAATCAAGGCAAAGAAGTTGCCAGTCCCATATCCTGAAGGTGCTTAGAGACCACATGAATGTTCAGGATTTTATCTAAATGTGAAGGAAGGTATGTTTGGCTTGAGAGCAAGCCTACCCAAAAGTCTTTTAATAAATGTTTAAATAAGTACAAGGCATGGTTACTCTACAGGAAAAATAGGGCAAAGACTATTGTGCTAAGTTTCACATAGAGAAATGGCTATTGAAGAAGCAAGTGCTTCTTCCAGAAAGGAAGGAAGAAAAAGTCCAGTACCCATTGGAGGCAACATTTGAATTTCCATAACCCCTCCATTTACTACATTCAAATATAAAGACAATTTTAAAGTAACAGAACAAAGAAACCAAAATACGACACATTTTCTTTTTATTTAAAATAGAGCTCTATATGCTTCACAAAAACAAGTGCAAGGAGTGACTGATTTATTAACTTTGCCACTTTACAAAACAATACATTTTCAGAAATGCATACATAAAAATATAACATTTAGGCAGATAAGTATTTACATTGGAGGCAGCTAAAAGTTATGCAATAATATTTAAAAAGCTTTAAAATAAATACTTTTATGACTTGCTGTTGGTAGTTAAACATTTTGGTATGAAGGCTATCACTGAGTTCTCACTAAATTCTAAAATACTATTATTTCTAAAGAAAATAAGTATATGTATTACTACAAAAAGCGTATTTCTATAGACTAGAAGTTAATGAAACATCTGAATATCATTCTTTTCTCTTTGGAATTTGGAATTCTCTTCAGCTTCAACAATTAAAATTGTAACTACTAAAATTGCCATCTGCATTTTTTATACAATTTATTGCCCAATTCTCATTTTAAAACCTAATTTATTTCTTCATATTCCTTATATACATTCATTTGGGCCTGTTTGTTGAAGGGTAATATCTTTTTACATACCTATGAATATCAGCCAGCTTACAATAAGTCTTTACAACAGTGATTCTTTTTACAGTAGTTCAAGAGTTCAAGGCATGTTTTGCAATGTCAAAATGCAATGGTTTTGACATTTGTAATATGTTCTTAGGTATAAGAAAAGTCACACTACCAAAAGAAAAGTATAATTAGTATTAGTACTTTGAAAGTCAATCCAAAATTCCTTTTTTTTTTTTTAGATATGAATCTAATTTTCTGTATTTAGGACATTTTAAAACCTGAAATACAGATTAAGTTAGAATAATTTTCTCCAGTCTAGGTTCAGAAGTGTACAAGATCTTGACACTAGTCATTGTGGAAACAAACTAAAATTTAATATTTTGGGCCGAACACACCTTATATAAATAGGAAAAAAGAGTTGGATTATTGGAAAATAGTTAATTACTTGTATTAACCTATTGAAGGAAATGGAGATACTGATAAATCTCATTTTATACCTGCATTAGTTAGACAGAATTTAGGCATGTAGTTAGCTCTTTATAGGCAAAGTCAATGAACAGGTTTGCACAAGGAAAGAAAACTCAACAGAGGTATTAAATGAGGGCCCATGTGTCTTGCTGCAGATTATCTGGGTTGAAAAATTAAATCAACAGAATAAACACACAATCTCTTTTGCTCTCTTGGAAATGCTAGGATGAAAATCTACAGAATTTTTTCCCTAGGTTCTCTAGTCAATTTGCAGATGTCAAGAAGCATTTTGAAAATTTAATTCTCATTTTCTGAGGTTGTATAAGAAGGGTGCTTTTTCTGAAGATAAACATCATGTAAAATGCTTTTCTGAAAAATATAAAAATATTGAGTTGAGGAGCCAATTGCAGGTTAGAGTTCAGCTCCTATCTGCCCCTCAGGGGAAAGTACTATTGCAGAGTACCACATACCAAGCTGGATCTGGTGACACTCAGTAGAATGCCAATTTCCGAATACATTCAGATTCTTAGTGGTTCTGTTAACATTCAGGTTCATGTAGCCCCTGATACAAATCTTGCAGTTAAAACTGTTAGATCTGCAGAGAAAATTTTCTTGTATAATAATGGGGACCAGTGGTAAGAAAATATAGTCCTATCTGAATATATTAAAAACTAGGATGAGACAGTGTGCATGTTCTCCCAAATGTTGTGTTAATCTACAACTGAATTAAGAAAGTACCCTGGAAGTTCTTAATCGAGGGAGTTTAAAATGGGGATGATTACTTAATTTTGATACAATCTTATGTTACAAACCATATGCCATAACAGCTTAGTTTTAAAAGACGACCAAAGCAAAATAAAGCGATTGTATGAAACAGCAGAAATAAATTTAGCAATCACATTAGGAGACAAAAATTTTACATTCTCTGTCCAAGTCATCATCTCTGAAGTGGAATTTAGCATTAAGGCAAAAGTAGACATTTCTTATATGTTAGCTAAATGCTAGAATGTAACTAGACTAGTTGTCTTTTTAAAATGTAAAAGAAAATCTTCTCTGCCATTAACAAATCCTCTCTTCATTGTGCCAAATGAAAAATCACTGGAAAAGGCACAAGATGAAACCTCTCACACGTGGGTATGGCAAATTAAAATCTTGCCAGGAAGTTCACTGTGGAGCAATCTGAACATGGGCTAGAAGACTAGAAGAACAGGAATTACAGAGTGATTGGAACTGATGACGATATCCGGCAAAGATGTCTTTTTTTTTTTTTTTTTTTAATGTGTGGAAAGAAAATGAATGCAGAAGACAAACTAATGAGAAACTGAAAAGAGAGAAGACAATATGCTACTAGCCATGGTCTGAGATTCAGTGACCAATCATCTCTCGCTTCCATTCCCAGGCATAAAAAGAACAATCCTTACTGAAAGGGGACGAGAAGAGGCATGAAGTGTCCCATCATTACTTGTGACCTGCGCAAAGAAATTCTACATTCTTACAATTCCTCAGTTCTATTCAGCACTTCAGTGGTTGCCTACCTAGCTTGACAACTATTTTACAACTTTTTCCTGGCCTGTTTTAGTTCTTCTCACGGACCCCACCATGAGTGAGCAAATTATTTCAGCAGAAAAAAAAAAAGAGAGAGAGAAGTGAGATTTGATCAACACCATTAAATGATGCATTCTATCAGTGTACATTCAAGGTAGGTTTAGATGCATGCTAATTATTTTTTAATTAGCAAATGTTGACTATGGTAGGGCCCTGTGGTGGGTGTCACCATTGGGTTTCCCTATCAGTTCTGCTAATAACAAGCAGTCACCTAATCTTTGATCCTTGGTTTCACCATCTATAAAATATGGGAATTAAATTATAAAACCTCTTACATTCTTTACAATTTCCAAAAGTCTGGTTTTTGTTTTTGTCTGTGACACATCTAAAATAACTTAGACCACCAAGGGATTCTCTTTCATTAGAAGGCTAAATATTAGAATGATTAAGCCAAATGATATCTAGTTGCTTTTTAAAATTAGGGACTAAATATAATTTTGGAAGACAGTAGGGAATATTTTAAAAGGAGGTGAGAAAGACAATGAAACCTAAAAGCAAGCTAGAGAGAAAAAAGAGTGTCAAATATTGGAAAAATTGCATTGACACACTTTGAAAAACTGCCTATTATGGAAATTCTACTTAATAGTAACATTTTTAACAAAACTTTTGTATTCCAACCAACATATTTTCTTCTGTATAAAAGAGGCCATCAGAAGCGAAGGGATGACTGTCTTCACTAAATAGTGCATAAAGTCCCGTTAGGTATCGCCTTATGGAGGGAGCTCACACACAGAACAGCGTCACACACAGTAGGAGCAGGTTTCACAAAAGAAAAGATATTTAGAATATCTTCGAAAACCATACTGACACCATTTTAAGATGAATTCTTAAATATTTCAAAGTAACCTAAAATGCTGTATTTGTAAATTTACTTAAAGGGATGCGTATTGAAGAAATCAACCGCCATCAACTTGATTCACTTGTTACTGTTACTTTCTCAATTTCCTGATGGGAAATAAAATCCCATGTCCATACTTTAAATAAACTTATTGAAACAAAAAACATCTCCAGGGTGCCTGGGTGGTTAAGCATCTGCCTTCTGCCCAGGCCATGATCTCAAGGTCCTGGGATCCAGCCCCGCACTGAGCTCCCTGCTCAGCAGGGAGTCTGCTTCTCGCTCTCCCTCTGCCTCTCCCCTCCACTTGTGCCCTCTGTCTCCCTCTCATAAATAAAATCTTTAAAAAAAACTCCACATATATTTTAAATAAATAATCAGAAAGTATTCCCTGCTAAGCAATTTTAAGTTGAACTTCATATAACAGCAAATGGGGGCTCCCTGCTTTCAGGTGATTTGCTCAGTAGGTTCCCTGGTATTTTTGCGTAAACTCTAAGACAGCCCTGAGTTTTCTCTGCCCCAGTAAGTCACATGGTGGCAAAATTCCAGCACAGCAGTAGTTTTGTTTAATAATTCTACTAAAGTAGAAGTATTAAGAATAATAAATTCTTATGGAACTTGTAACCTCATGAATCTATTGCAGATCTTCATTTTAAAATAAAAGCTGATTTTGAAGTCTTCAGACACTGCAACCAGGTTACTATTTTCATACAATCATGAAAATTTAAAATGCAAAGTTAATTGAAAGTATAAAGATGAAAAGCAAGTGCTATGCCTAAAATAGTGCACGACACAGTCATGTTTCACTTAACTTTCAAGTCAGAACATAAATTAAGAATTCTAGATGTGACATGCCAAATATTTTAGACAGAGAAGAAAGCACACAACAGAATTCTACCAATTACACCCTTGAACATGTAGCTTAAAGGCAACAAGTTCATGCTGTAATACTGACAACAAATAATGTTTCTCTTATTTTAAAAAGTGATGTTGCATAGAAACCCCATCACCACTTTATACAGTACTGACATTTCATAAATAGCAATTTCCCAAGCTTTATATTATACCCAAAGTCAAAATATTTGAAAGGAGCAAAGAACACCGACACATTGAGCCTAAGAATATTTTTTGCTTACAACACAATTCAAAAGAAATAAATATTACACGATGACACTCCATCGAAAACAAATAATATGAAGTTTAACAGTATAGGTATATACAATAAATTTGTTTTATGCTCTAAACTTTATCCTGTTCTTGTGAGCATTTTCTATTTATAATCATGTTCGGAGTTAAGAAAAAATGAGAACTTTTAACTTTTTTATCGTTTTTGTTGACCTACCTCTTTCTTTAAAAAGTGTGTTTGGTAATTAAGATATAAGACTTGTCAGTTAGAAGTTACAGTAAACTAACAAGAAAACAAGAAAAACATCTCAAAATGTATAGATTTCTCTAGAGTAAAAGTTGAACCAATAAAACTATGGAGTTCTATTTGGACACACCCAAATAAATTACAAAACATAGTGTCGAGGAAAATGGAGATGTTAAAACATTCTTTCAAAACTTAAATAAGTATATTCACCCAACATTAGTGAATAAAACAGGAAATATTATTCTTATTTATTTGAACAGCCATTTAACTATAGTACAACCACAGTAAATAAATAATTTCATTCTCATATATTCAAAAACAATCTACAAGAAATCAAGGTAACAAGCATAAGCAAGATTACCCCTTCACGTAGGCTCTTTTTAAAATCCTTTCACATATGCATTTTAAAAAACTGCTTATATAATTTAGATTGTCTGCAATAGCCTAATAAAGATACCTTCTAAATGTTTTGCAAATTGAAAGTAACTTCCAGAACCCACTGTCATACGGAACTCAAGACTCCCTACTTTGTCAATTTATTTCCTTCCCCCTAACCGACACCTACATCCTGGTCCCCATTTCCAAATTAATCTTTAAAATCTCTGAGGGCAGAACCTATCCATCTTTTCTCTATTGGCCCCAATATTGTGGCAATGAAGATATGGGGTCCCCTATCTTATTTAATGAATGGATGACTGCATTAGTAAGAGTACCACAACTGTCAGATATTTGCCTTCGATATCTCATCCCAGTCAAATGAAGATGGGTTCAGTAACATATTTCCATAGCGAAATGAACTATAGTCACTACATTGTGATCTGCATGAAAATACATAGATATATCCTTTCAAACACTGTTACCCAAGTTATGCTTTGTAGAACACTGAAATGTGGGATAGTAAAAAGGTTTCCTCTCCTCTTAATAAAAGGGTTCCATGGTCAAATAACTTGGGAAATCTAATTCAAAGAAACTCAACATTTCTTCACTGCTAGATTCCTCAAAGCACATGATATGCTAATGTGCACTATCACTTTCTAAGAATCTATCAAAGAATGCTTTTGGTCTTGGAACATCTCACCAGAAGAATGTTCTAAGGAACAGAGCTTAGGAAACAGTGTTTTAGAACAACAAAAGATACCATGTTAAATCTCCTTTACCCAAACAAAATTACAGATTTGAAAGAAAGGTGCAATGTTCCATGTATTATTCAGAATTCATCATCTCTGTCTCCACAGGAAGTAGAATAAAGGCAAGAGTACCATGAGACTTCTTTTGCATCTACTTGCTCATTTTGAAAGGGTAGGGAAATAGCTATTTACAGTTACTGAAGAGTTCTCTTATTTTTTCTCAAAATATCTTCTACTTCCTCCTCCCTCTGTTCTAAGTGTGTATGTACAAAAGTAGTGGGGACCTCTGAAATAAATCTTAAAGACCCCTTCTAACAATGGATCTTTATGCCTCTTTAATCTCTGGAAGTATTCAGAAAACATTAATATTTCTCTAACAAATAGGCAGACTATAAAATTTCTATGAGGAAAATGTCAAGGGATATTGTCCTCAGAATTCATGCAGGTCCATTATGATTGTGCAGAATGACCCAATCGGTCTTCTGTCTGACTAAACCACGAATACCATCATGAAAGCTGTTGTTTCTGCATAAGGAGAAAAGTACTATATGGGAATTAACAGGAAAGTAGGAAACTAGCTAAGTCTACAGTGTGGGTTATCACAAGATTTGGACCTAGAGCCAGCTCCACCACTAGGTATGTGACTTGCGGGATTTCTCAATGTTTCAAGCTGTTGGATGTCTCCTTTGTAAATGAGAGGAAGTAACAATGGAGGTGGCTTTCATACAGCTTCAGGGGTTGCTGTGGTGGTGGATTATGAAGAACAGGACAGCAGGAAGAGGGGAGGCCAAGTCAGTGGCTACTCGGACCTCACTTCCATCTTCCAACTGAGAGGTTCCCCTTTTAAGTGTTTTAGACACTAAAGTTCAGGGCAATATGTATCTTTTTCAAAGATCCTTCTTAACTTAAAAAAAAAAAAAAAGAAAACCGCAGATTATATCATCTAAAGTTCTGCTGAGATATAACGTTCTCTAGTTCACATTTTTTAATGAAGGTGTTTTCATCTCAGGAAAAAATGCTTTTACATTTCTTTTTCTTCATTCATGTGCTCTTGATTCAAGTAAAATAAAACCTTAATGACTTGTATTAGTTTTATATAGCTTATTTTACATTTTTGTAATATCTTTCTTATTAAATAAAAAGATGAATTGATGTGGTGCTTTTCAAAATAAAATTAAAGACAACACAGAGATGGGATGAAGTCAATTCCTGCCTGTGCTTGACTTCAGAGTTATTTTTTCCATGCTGCATTTGAGCTCTTAAATACTGTACTGCATTATCTTTGAGGTAGAACGACAACCAAAAAAAGGTAAAAACATTCACATAAAGAGGGAAAATGAGAAAAAAAAAAGCTGTGAGAGATTTCTTTTTAACACGATTATCATCATTAGGCTTTGCAGTCTTCTTTGACACAAAGTTGAGAGATAGTCTTCTTAATACGAAGGGCCGTTAGGCGGGCTGCCCCATTGGCATACCAACACTCCCGCATTATTCTCCCCATGACTCGGAGTGCCTTTAAGAGAGAAAAACATTAAACACTTTAGCTAGTCACACAAACACAGTCCAAGAAAAGCATAACCACAAACCCAGGAATTGATGCTAAGCTCTGGTGAAGAAATAGTAAACTTAAAACTGTATCGGAAGATCAGGACCAAACTTCTTTAAAAATCCAGTCAACACACACACACACACACACACACACACACACACACACACCTTATGGAGACTAACTTTTAATTGAAAATTCAATCCACTGATTTCTGGGAATATGGTAGAGTAGCTATCTTTTAAAATCTTCTGAGAAGGGACATGAAAGACAAAAAGGGATATGGGATGAGTTGCGAATTGCTTGATCTGGATGGTAAGTACATATGTGCACACTTTTTTTGTTATTCATCAAGCTGTATATTAAGATTTGTGCATTTTAACATTTAAATTATGCCATAATAAAATAATGATCTAGGTGTAAATATCAAAACTTCTGAATTAAAAAAACAGTATAAATGAACTGCTCAAGAAATAAGATAAATACTCAGAGGGGAAAACAATGAGAATGCAGGAATCCAGAGAGATATAAGAAATCACTGAAGCAAGTGGCCACTCTGGTGACATCAGCTGATCTCATAGTCTAGAATTTCAGAAGTGATGAACCACATGTAAAAGATAGAAAATGCAGCCAAAGCACCCAGAGGTATCAAGTCAAGATGTTTCCAAAGTCCTGACTATAAGGATGAATCAGTCTTAGAAGGAATTTTGTAAAGAAAATTATCTAAATCTTGACTCTTGGTAAGGAAAAAATCAAGCCCAGGCCTTAAAATGTTACAGTAAACCTAAGCTCAAAACAAAAATTCACAAGACAGGAGAAAATAAAGTATCATAAGCAAGAATCAATTGAAACAACAAACGGTAAAATCAAACCCATCAAAACATTAGATGTTAGAATTAATGACCTAGAAGAATTAATGACCTAGAATGACACATGAAAAGATGCTCAACATCACTACTCATCACTTCTAGGTCCTTCTAAAAAAACAATTTAAATAAAATACATTTAAGAAATGCACAACAGGAAATCAGAAAATGATCTTAGAAGGAAGCTTTGAGAAGCAAAAAGGAATGTTGAACAAAGAAAATGATAAACATGTTCTTAAGTTTAAACAAATAATAATGGTATAAAATTACACCAGTATCTAATACATGGGATTAATACAAAACAAAATAGAACTAAAATACTGGACAAAAATGGACAAAAATTGTTTATATCAGCAATGTAAAAAAATGACTATTTAGGTCTATTCTAGGAATGTATGATTGGTTTAACAGTGGAAAATTTATAAATGCAATTTCACATTAAGAAACGAGAAAGTAGAGAGGCCATATCTTCACCTCATAGGTAGGAAGAAAGCTTTTATCAAAACAAATTCAGTTTTTATGTAACCTGATTAAAGTTTTGACAACAAAACCTACAGCAAGTATCATACTGGAAGGAGAAATATACAAAATTTTATGAAGTAAAACACGGATGTCCACTATCAACTTTCAAGCAACACTATACTAGAAGTCCTAGAAACTAAAGTAAGAAGTAAAGAAAAGGCTTGAGGATTGGTCCCAGAACTCTCATTATTTGGAGATATGATCATCTATGTGGACATCCCAAAAGATTCTACAGTTTTATACTCTAAGACATTTCCCCCACACACATGCATATATATATATATAGCAGCATTGTTTAAAAATGTTAAAATCACACAGAAGACAATCAACAATAGAAAAAAAATTGTACTCTAGCCATATAATGGACTACTCCACCAATATGAGAATGAACAGATTATAGCTACATCTGTAAATGAAAGTGAAAAGAAATTAACAAGAATATCTACAGTAAGTTTCAATAATATGTTTCACAATTACAGAAAAGTAAACAATATATTTTTAGTGTGAGTATACATATACATATAATTATACATAAATATATATTTTTTTCTCCTAAAGAAAAGTTAAGCAATAATAAATAATCACCATAGTAATCTGTCATAGGAGTAAGAAATCTTTGTTCTATTTTTTAAACTTAGTAGCGAATTCACTGATTTTCACATCATTATTACACTTTAAACTTTACATATATGTTACATATTCTTTCATATACATAAAATTATTAAAATTAGGAAGAATTTAATTTCAATTTGGTTGTAAATCGCTCAAATTCTGCTTCTAAAATAAGTATGTAGGTAAGATATCTATACAAAATAGAAATATCGAGACATAATTCCTTCCTTAAATAGAAAAAGAAATGAGTGAAACATGCAGGAGGGGGGAAATTAGGGGAAAAAAACTGCTGTATAAAATAACCCTTCTGGCAAAGCCAAACTAAAAAAATGTCACTTTAAAAAGACCTCAACTATTACAATTAAATATGGTAGACTATAATAGGAATAATGGGGTTGGTGGAGATTAAAGCAGTAAAATAGTTGTGGAATTAGATGGTTTGTAGTCTTTCCCTCCTATTCCCTTTCTTCTCCCTGTGGGAACCAGAAAAGTCTCTAGCTTCATGTAAGGCAGAACAAGCACTGTGATAACCACACTGAATGCCTTCGACATGATGCTTAGCGTATGCATTGTCGGAGATGAGGAGAGAACAGTGGTCTCTGCCATGAGGAAGCTTTTCTGATATAAGAACATAAGCTCAAACTTCGGCAAATTTACTGACTATAAAGATGATTGAATTGTAATACTCCGTCTGGCATGGACATTGACGATCAAACATGTCTGCGCTCCTACAGTTACCAGCCCCCCTTCAGGCAGATCAGGCTGCATGACTGACTCTGGTCTATGAATCATGAGTAGACGTGATGTGAGTCACCTGAAGCCAAAGCATTAAAGAGCCATGTGTGACCCTCCAGCTCCTCTCTATCCCTGACCTAGACACTTGGAAACTATGTGTTGAGATAGCAGCATCCCGAAATCAAAGTTACCTGGATCACAGAATCACCACAGGGAGCACAGCTGCCTGACCTGTAGGGGACTTTACATAGCAAGAAATAGTCTTGTTGCGTAAAGTCACTGGGGATACCAGGGCTTGTTACTGCCCCTTATCTTGGCAGTCTGTATACATATGGCTAAAGGGAAGAAAATCTTTCTGAAGACTGATACAAGGACATATACTTACATATGTGGCATGAACTGGATGCCTAGATTAAGAGAGAAGAACTATATGGTCTCTGAAAATCTTCCTGATACTTACCTCAAAATTATAATAGATAAAACATATATAAGAACATAGCCTGGGCTCCTGGGTGGCTCAGTCTGTTAAGTGTCTGACTCTTGATTTTGGCTCAGGTCATGATCTCAGGGTCAAGAGATCGAGCCCCACATTGGGCTCCATGCTGGGCATGGAGCCTGCTTGAGATTCTCTCTGTCCCTCTCCCTCTGCCCCTTTCCCCAGCCCCTGCTCCCTGCCCCCCCCATCCCCGGCCAAAAAGGAACATACTTACTTCACAGCTTTGCCACTGGTTTGGGATACTTGGTCGAAACTTCTGGTCACAAACAACCTTCCTCATTTCCTCTATTGAGGGATCTGAAGGCACCATGTCATAGTAAGGCAACTGGTACTCCTCAACAATTCCTGTAAGAAATTTGCATAATAAATTTCCCAGTGTGAATAATAAACAAAGATGCTTATTTCAAAAGAATACCAATTAAGTCCTCTAGGCACAAGTGGCACCCTGGGAAACTGGAAAGTCAGGTTTATGAAAATGTTGTATCACTAAAAATGAATTATATAAGTATAAAGCACTCAGCTGAATAATTATTGCATAATTTTATAAAATGCACATTATGAAACTTTACATAATTCTGATAATTACATAAATCTTATATAAAACATAAAATTATTTCTATTTTATAAAATATATAATTTTATACAATTATATATTATATATAATATTATATAAATAAATTACTTTTACATAATAATATAAAATATAATTTTATATTATAAAAATTATATGAGTTCTGATTTATATAAAATACCATTGTACAATTCAAAAGTAATGCCTAATTGCAAAATTTATATCATGGCCTTGTTTGGGAATGAAGTATTTTTCTCCATTAAATAACCTTTTCTTTTTTTTTCTTAATTTTATTATGTTATGTTAGTCACCATACAATACATCGTTAGTTTTTGATGTAGTGATCCACAATTCATTGTTTTCTTATAACACCCAGTGCTCCATGCAGTACATGCCCTCCTTAATACCCATCACCAGGCTAACCCATCCCCCCACCCCCTTCCTCTCTAAAACCCTCAGATTGTTTCTCAGAGCCCATAGTCTCTCATGGTTCATCTCTCTCTCTCCGATTTCCCCCCCTTCATTTTTCCCTTCCTTCTCCTAATGTCCTCCATGTTATTCCTTATGTTCCACAAATAAGTGACATCATATGATAATTGACTTTCTCTGCTTGACTTATTTCACTTAGCATAATCTCCTCCAGTCCCATCCATGTTGATGTAAAAGTTGGGTATTCATCCTTTCTGATGGCTGAGTAATATTCCATTGTCTATATGGACCACATCTTCTTTATCCATTCATCTGTTGAAGGGCATCTCGGCTCTTTCCACAGCTTGACTATTGCAGACATTGCTGCTATGGACATTTGGGTGCAAATGGCCCTTCTTTTCACTACATCTGTGTCTTTGGAGTAAATACCCAGTAGTGCAAATGCTGGGTCATAGGGTAACTCTATTTTTAATTTTTTGAGGCACTTCCACACTGTTTTCCAAAGTGGCTGTACCAACTCGCATTCCCACCAACAGTGTAAGAGGGTTCCCCTTTCTCCACAACCTCTCCAACATATGTTGTTTCTTGCCTTGTCCATTTTTGCCATTCTAACTGGTGTAAGGTGGTATCTCAATGTGGTTTTGATTTGAATTTCCCTGATGGCTAATGATAAAATCTTCTGCACAGCAAAGGAAACAGTCAACAAAACAAAGAGGCAACCCACAGAGTGGGAGAAGATATTTGCAAATGACACTACAGATAAAGGCCTGGTATCCAAGATCTATAAAGAACTTCTCAAACTCAACACCCAAAAAACAAATAATCAAGTCAAAAAATGGGCAGAAGACATGAACAGACACTTCTCTGAAGAAGACATACAAATGGCTAACAGACACATTAAATAACCTTTTCAAAACAGAATAGCTTTCTCTTTTCAAAAATTGATAGGCAATCTTTTAAAAGTTGAATTTCTTACATTTGGATTTTAGAAGTACTGTACCTGAGAATGTGCCAAAGAAGCAGCAAAGGTACTCAAGATGGACAATTCAACATGAAGTTTCATATTTAAAGAGTCTCAAATACAAAGACCTGACCTTAATTATCAGAATATTACCTGAACTTGAGAATTTCCTCATAAAATTGTTTTAACAGTCTTTTCAATTTACAATATTTAAGAAATGCCCTACTATTATGTTAACTAACTTACTATTTCAAAGGTTGAAGAAAATTTAAGGACAATAACCTAAAAGCAGATCTAGAAAAATATTAATATGAAATTTTAAAAAATTATTACAATCATGTTTGAATCTTGCTATTTACCACACATTGTCCTAAACCCTTTACATATTTTAATTATTCCTCAAAACCTCTGACTAGGAGTTACCATATTATCCCTCCTTTACAGAATGAGGAAACTGAGGCACAAAGAGTCACCAGTTTGCTCAAGATCAAAGAGCTCATAAGTGGCAGATCTAGAACACAATCCCAGGCTCGAGAATTCCACTCTAATTCTACTGCTGCTATAAATAGCTTCACCTGGGGTGCCTGGGTGGCTCAGTTGGTTGGGTGTCTGCCTTTGGCTCGGATCATGGTCCCGGGGTCCTGGGATCGAGCCCCACATCGGGCTCCCTGATTGGCAGGGGGGCTTGCTTCTCCCTCTCCCTCTGCCTGCCACTTCCCCTGCTTGTGCTCTCTCTCTCCCTCTGTTAAAAAAATAAATAAAATCTTTAAAAATAAATAAATAATAAATAGCTTCATCTTCCTGAATGGTTTACTATCTTACCTGTTAATAAAAAGGGGAAAAGTATGTTTTCTCATTCAAAAGAATTTTACCCTTGTAAGTTTAAAAAAATTTTTTACTCATTTTTTAAAAAATGAAATTGGTGTAAGGCACAATGATATCAATACAAAATACAAAATTGACAGTGGTCTGATAATGACAGCTCTTTTAGTGAATGTTTACTCTGTACTATGCTCTGTACTAATTAATTAACCAAATGAATCCGTTAAATCCTCAAAGCCCAAGGGGTCAGTTTTATTATTAATTTTACAGATGAGGAAAGTGAGACCAAGTAACTTGCCTAAAGTCAGACATTCAGGAATCTGCTAAACCACGGCTTAGTTTGAAGTCTGTCTCACTGGAAAGTGAAAACTCTAATCCGTTTCCTACCAGTAGTTAACTTTTCTCCACGGATGCCACAACTTCAGAGGCTGCATTTGTAGGGTTTCATCCTTTCAAACTCTTCCTCCTCTCATTACTAATCTCTAAACAGCTAGAGCAGTAGAGTCAGGAAGTTAGTCTCTGCTCACCTCTGGCCTCCACTTTCTCACTTCTACATTCATTAACACAGAGAAAAAGCAACAACAGCAACATAACAAACAAACAAACAGGAAAAGCCTGAAAACTAGAAGACTTCAAGTCCTGTGGCTTTTGGTAAAGTTTTAACATCTTCGGGTTCAATTTCTGGTAGAAAATAGGGCTACAGCTAACTGCATACAAACTCAAGAAAATTTTCAAGTGCTTTGCAAAGTATCATTAAGAAAATCAGAATTATCAAGAGAACTGTCACCCCCACCTGAGCAGTAATCATAATACAAAATCATCATTATATGTAGGATGCTCCACTCTTGAAACTGGAAAGATATCACCAAAAGGTATACTCTTAAATATTATAAAAAATGACTCAATACAGTGCTTAGAAAAAAATACATAGAAAAAGTATCTTGTATTCAGAGCATCAAGGAAAGACAGATACAAAGAATATCTCCAACATCTTACCTCCAACTGAACACCTTCGGGCTATTTCCCAATAAACCAGACCAACAGAATAGATGTCGGCTCGTTTGAAGGACTCAAAGATATTCACATTCATTGTATCATCAAGCATTTCAGGAGCCATATACCTTCAAAAACATGCACATTTCAGATCTTCTGTATGACTTTACAGCAATCCAGTAAAATACAATCTTAATAAATCCTCACATAAAATATGAATTAATAGCTTACATCAATTTTAAAAGTAGATCTAAGCCACTATAATAAATTAAATTTAAGTAATACAGCTACTGACTGAACTATAAGTTTAAAAATGTTTGAAATAAAACTAGAAGTCATCCTACTCAGTGTGTCAAAGCACAGGTGCCAGGAGCCAAATACTTGCAAAGGACAAGCTAGAGGGAAATTCAGCAAGCAAAGCATTCAATAGGAGAGACGGAACTCAACCTCCACCAACAAACATTGCCATGGAAAGTTCCTTGAGGGCAAAGAGCATCTCTTATTCATCATGGTGCCCCCAGGACTCAGCAGCATTCCATAAACATCTTCTCTGAATGAACAATTTTATTATACAGTGGCTTCCAGACATATATACACATTATATATTGGCTACAAGAAAATGACAACCTTGTTTGAATAAGACCAAACCAAAGAAATCTACAGTCCATGGGACCTGACGGAGCCTAGCTGTCCGAAGGGGATTTTCACGATTTCCCAGAATATTAAGAGGAGGATGCAATACCCTCCCAAACTCTTAAAAGTTTTAGATTCTCTGAAGGAGTCCAGCATCCAAGGCTTCCCTGAGGGGTCCCTGATGTGGAGACAGTCTGATGGGCAAGCCAAGGCTTACTTTTTATAGGAAAAAGAAGTTCCGTAGGGCTGCCCAGTTTGAATAAACTGCCTTGAAGTGTTCCTGGGGTCTCATTAAATTCTCCTAGGGAACCATGGGAAGGACTCAGATGGATAGGCTTAGAATCTCAAACATGGCTTGGAGGTCAACTGTACCAGAAATCTCCTACTCTGAAGAGCCTTTGACAACTCCAGGAAAATGTTTTGGTTGTTTTCTGACTTCAAGATCAAGAACCCAGGAATTAAAAAAAAAAAAAAAAAAGAACCCAGGAATTATGTCAAAGTAGCATGAGCCTGATATTCAAATAAAAGGAAATGGAAGTATGCAGGCCATATGGCCACAGGCTGGCCAGAACAAGAAACCACCAGAAATCCCATTACTAATGGGTCTGCCGTAATATATATGTAGTATGTTTTGCTTCTCTCATACTTGTTTTGATGACATTTTTTTCCCTCCTATCCATAGGAAAATGTATTCTCAGAAACTGACCCACTCAAAATAATGTATCACCATCTCTTCCACTATCCCTCTCTACTGCATTCCCCACCCAAATGGCTACTATCTATATGACTAAAAGGCCAAGTGTCCTTGCTTTATAACCATTGTGTCACTGACTTCTCAATGACCCAGAGAAGACTTCTTGCTTTCTTGGGCCTAATGATTTTTCATTTGGACCCCCACCCCAAAAAAAACCCACACACTCATCCCAGGATTTCATGTTTACGGGGCGGCCATATGTCTGAGCGCACCACCAAAGTTAGTGATCTTACCTTTTGGTTCCCACTTTAGGATTCTGAGGTATGTCAATCGTGTTCAGTACTGAATCATGCTTCACAGCCAGCCCCAAATCTGCTATGGCACAAGTTTCACATTTTTTCACTAAGATATTCTTTGATTTTATATCTCGATGAGCAATAGCAGGTTTACCTATGAAGCATAAGAGAAGAATACTCATTTTGTTGTTGTTGTTACTGAAGACTGACTCTCTCTAAGAGGAATCACTTTGAAGACCTGGCTCAAAAGTCACCTCTGAAGACAGGTCTTCTCTGACCACACATTCCACATCCCCTGTCAGTCTCCACAGAGTACGTCATTTTGCCTTCTTCATAACCCTTATTACTATCTAAATTATATTGTTCATTTACATGTGTGTTTAATTATCTGTCTCTCCCAACTGGACTGTAAGCTGCCTCAGGGCAATGCCTGGGTGTTACTCATCACCCATTGGCATGACTTTGATGCTTAGGACCCTAGGTAGCACTTAGTAGCCACTAATAAATTTCCTTTGCATGAACAGGGAAAGAATTAGCATCACTACAACTACATAAGAACATAGCAAATAAACTCTTACAAAACAAGTTTCAAACTTTTACTACCCTAGACCAGCAGTTCTCAAATGTGACCCCAAAATCCTTGGGAGTCTTTGAGACTCTTTTCCAAATACCTATCTGTGGGATATTACATTTTCTTCACATACTTCAACCAAAACATAAAGGAACAACTGAATGAAGAACATGCTTGAAAATCCAGACATTAAGTCAGACATTAAAGAGATTTCAAAAATGTAAAACAAAACCATATTTTCACTAGATTGGTTTTTGTATTATAAAAAAGATGCAAATTTTTGAAATTTGTTTAATAATTAGTTATTATTAAGTAAATTAATAAATACTTTTTGAATTTTTCAATGTTAGTTTCTAATAGAGTAAATATTAATAGATAGAACCCAAATACACAAAAACCTTTGGGTCCTCAATAATTTTTAAGAGTTTAAGGGATCATAAATCCAAATTTGAGGACCACTGCCCTGACTGGACTAATGACTTTCTAGAGCAAATTCTTTATTAACTCAATAAATAGAAAAGACAGTGGGTATTATTTGATCTTTGAGTCCATTATATGTAAATATTTTTTAAGATCACATTACATCTCCAATTATTTTAGCTATCAAAGGTAAATATTTAAAGTATTTATATTCTCTGAATATAGAGCATTTGCCACCAAAGCAAGATCTCCCAGGGATGTGTGCTAAATGGCAAAGTTGGAGCCACCAGGTGTAAAAATATTATTATGGCTAATATACAAAATGATGAGTACATAGATGAGAGTTGGCTGTATCATGATAATATCCTCAGCTTTTTAAAGTAACTTAGTATTTCTTTACATTTGATAGTCATTTGTAATAAACTAAAATACAACTAAACACTAAAACACAGCTTGGTGTTTCTATCCTCATATTTAAGCAGAAAAAACTTAGAAAGAAAACACGTACCTTGTGTACCAACAATCTCCATATGTAGGTGGGCCAGACCACTAGCTATCGAAAGGGCCAGTTTGATCATGCCAGCCACGGTCACTATATTTCTATTCAAATAGTCATATAAGGAACCCAGTTCATGATATTCGGAGACAAGCCAAAGTTGAGTCCAAGTTCCATTATCTAAATGGGAAAAAGTCTCTTTATTGCTATAAATATATGTTGAGAACGAAACCAAAAGCTTTTAGCAAATGTCAGTATTTAAAGTAAATCTGTATTGTTCACAAAGCAAAGCTAATTCCTTTAGTGAGGATGCTGACAGTCCAAATTAGCAAAGTAAAATATCTCACTGAATCCCTGAAGATATTGATATACTAGAACCTGTTGTATGTATCCACCAGAGCTACAGGAAGCTATGAGAGTGATTCTGATTAAGTGAACAACTCCTTTCTTATTCTCTTTATATACTGATGGTACCGTATTCTAGAAGAAACTACTGACAGATGAATTTAGGCGCAGTGTTGTGCTGTAAATTACTCTGAGCTTTTAAGAAAGATTGTTCCAGTACAAACAAGAAATGCAAAAAATTTACACAAAGTGTTATTACTGTAATAAAAGCTCTAAAATTCTAAGAATGTTCACATTGTTCACCTTTCAAAATATGAAGTTGATGATTTTCCCCAAAAGTTTACCTTAAGAGCCAAATACAGTTACTAGACATTTTCAAGTAATTTACTTTATTCAACCAAAAGCTAATCCAGCTTATAAAATATTTTTAGCAGAACAGAAATTAGCCTAAAACTTCTCCAGGTATTAGAGTCCCTGGAGTTAGCTTTAGCTTTTGGAAGTGTCTACAACAGCCCGGGGCAGTCCTGACCAGTTCTGACGCTCAGAGAAAGGAAGCGATAATGAACATTTGCTAGGGACTTTTTCTATTAAATGCTTTATGTACAAGAGCTACTCTTAATCCAAATATTTAATTTCCAAATCCGGGTAGTGATAAAATTTCCTACGAATACAAAAATCAACATAACATGACAAAGTTCAGTAATAAACTGACCATGTACAAAACTAATCCTTATTCTACCTCTCTTCCTGCTCAGTGCCAGTGACTATCTTGCCCTCTCATATCAATGTCTCTGTCAGACCGTTGACTAACCAGTGGAACTATAAATACCACAAAAGATTTAGAAATGAGGATGAAAGCGATGTTGGAGGTCATTTGAAGTCATGCACAAAGCCACTGATAAGTAAGCCAGTGACAAAGGTAGACCAGTTAAACTGAAGAAGAGACAATCAAGGATGATCTCCCTTGGGCCTATTGTTTTATAATCAAATAAACATAATGATTAAATTAGGCCCATCAAGATGATCCATATAACTAAAGTCATCACTGCTTTGACAACAATGCTAATTAATCTAATCAGCAGGTACACTTCAGCTCAGTCTTAGGAAGGATAAGAAAAAGGTCTTAGCTTACTAAGAAATGTCTCATTTTCAATAGTCTGGATATATTTTCAAAGTATGTAGAGGTAAGAATTTGGAAAGAACATTTCTTGTTTAAAGCTCATGTTGGCTTTACTCAGTTTATACCTGGCAAATCAGAAAACACATACTGTCTACAAACATAATTAAGGCCAAAATGTACAGTAATTCTAAGCCTCTCTTTTGTCATCTGATTAGTAATAATCAAGCTTATAATAGATAAAAATAATCATAGATTTTAATTTCCATAGGTAATGGTGGGTCCCTGATATCCACAGATAATTTTTTAGACAGAGGTTATAATCTCTACCTCACCGAAGTTCTTCATGAGTATTACTGATTTGAATTAAAAAAAAAAAATTGACTGGATCATGTTTTGCTCATCTTGGTGCCCTGTTGCCCTTTGTTATGGGAACTAATGCACAGTTAAATAAATAAAAGCTATGCAAAAAGAAGAAGGAAAGCATAGGTGATCCATAAATTATATCCAGTCCCTGATTACTCGGGGATTTATACTGTATTTTATGAATATTGATTTCAATACCTAAACTGATGCTCTGTCTTGCTCCACAAATCTCAAAAAGTCATATACTGTTTGAGGTTGTTGATGTTAAACCTCAATATAATTCATACTCAAAGTACATTGATAGAAAATTTCACTAAAATTGATTTGCTTGCTGCCATTCTGACAATGTTCATAGAGAATCTGAGTCCGGAGTTGAAGCCTATTTATACAGAGGAGAAGTACAGTCCTGGCAAAGGTGAATATTCAACTAGCATTCACTGTTACGTCTGTACTGGTTATTAAAATATTGAAATATTTCTGTCCTCATTGGCTAACAGTTGCTACTCAAAATTCCAATGTCATCCCTTTGCCCTAGACACCCAAAGCAACCTCCCCCACCTCCCACCACCCTCTGACAAGATGCCTCCCAATCTCTTCATGGACCAGCAAGTAAGGGATAAAAGCTAGACTGGCAGGGCTCTCCCAGGACTCTCTGTTCCAATTGAAGCTTCTGTTCTGATTGGTTGATTCCTCTGCCATACCAGTCACCAAATACTTTAAATATCAACCTGGCTATGGTATCATGATTTCATATCACTCGTTTGCCCTGCCTTTACTGTACGGTTCTGTACATTTATCTGTGGAGAAGAGGAAAAGCATTTTCTATCCTCGATAAAGAAATTAGACTTTTATGTATTTTATTAAAACAAAGAAATTATTGATGGTGATCTGATGATGGACATAACATGTTTACTTGCTGAACCCAATTAGAAAATACCTTTGTTGTCAGCAGCAATGAAACCAAGTATGTTTTCATGTCTCAGCATGACCGTCTGATAAATTTCTGCCTCCCGAAACCAAGATCTTTCATCTCTGGAGGAGAAGATTTTTACAGCCACATCTTCCCCACACCATCTTCCATGCCAGACCTCACCAAATCTACCTTTTCCCACTATCTCCTGAAGTACGATCGTCCTTGCAATTGTTCTTTGAACCAACAGAGGTAGACCTAACCAAAGAAAAGACGGAATTGATGATTACAAACAAGGAAGTATCAGAAAAAAACTGTCATGATGACCATTATTTTCACATAAAAAATGCAAACATTGAAGTGCTTTCATAATTTTACCGATTTTGAAGAAATAAGCACCATTGTACCAAACTTCTAGGTCAAACCATGCTCAAAAAACACCACTCCAAATTCTTAATATGAATTTCTCTTCTCACATTCCCAAATAAAAATTTCTTGAACATAACCTGCTGCTACAGATATCTGATTTTCCAGAATTGCTGCAAATCTCCCTGATTTGCCCATGAAAGCCAGTCAGGTTACTAAAGACACAAAGTTTAAAAAAAAAAAAAAAAAGGTGCCATCAGTCTCTAAAATAAAATGCATTGTTTCTAGTACAACTGGGGAAGCAGAAGAATTCCTTGTGAATTTTTTCAAAAATCAAATTAAAATTGCAAAGGAAGAATCAGATTCAATAATTAAGTGAGGTAGTCATGTTACACTAAAAAAAGCAAAGCATCATCATAGAAAATATCAAATGGAAATTCTTTGTGAAATAAAAAAAACAAAGAAAATACATTCTGAGTGTATGTAAAAAGTTTAGATTCTTTGAACCAATAACCCCACTTCTAGAATTCTAACCTAAAGATTTAATGCAAAACACAGAGGGGCGCCTGGGTGGCTCAGTTGGTTGGGCGACTGCCTTCGGCTCAGGTCATGATCCTGGAGTCCCGGGATCAAGTCCCGCGTCGGACTCCCTGCTCAGCCGGGAGTCTGCTTCTCCCTCTGACCCTCCTCCCTCTCATGCTCTCTGTCTCTTGTTCTCTCTCTCTCTCAGATAAATAAATAAAATCTTTAAAAAAAAAAACACAGAAACATTTATGCCAAAATATTTAATACATTATTACTTACAGGAAATAGAAGGGAAAGTATCAGATAATAGAAAAATTGTTAAACATAGTGCAGCGATTAAGAGAACAGATAAGAAAGACCTCAGTTCAAATTTCAGCTGTGCCACCTGGTAACCACGGGCAAGTAATGGAACTTCTCTGAGCTTCAGCTTATCTAAAAAATAGGGGATATTAACAGTACCTATCTCATCGGGGTAATACAAGAATGAATAAGCATGCTAAGCACCTGGCACAGTATCTGGTATATTCCATGCTCAATAATGGTTAGCCCTTAATATTCTATCTTAGAACAGATTACTTAGAACAAATGATAATGATGCTGCTTATGAGGAGGTATTTCTTAATGACATGGGAAAATACTTTTGCTATAATGTTAAATGAAAATAGCACAGTAAATTCTACCCACCTAAATAAGTGTACCTAGCTATCCAAAATATGCACAGGAAAAAGACAGAAAAGGAAATTTGCCAAATGCTATGACGGTTCTTCCTATTTAGTGGAATCAGGGTGAATTGTGATAGTCTTCTTTCTAATATACATCTTCTTAATTTCCACAATGGGTACTTATCACTCTTATAATTAGAGGAAAATAGGTAAAGAGGTTACAGTCTAAGTTTACTCTGGAAAGTCGTGTTTAGTTCTTAGCCTTGTACTCAGATGGCCCGGAAACTCTCACTGCTACAGCCCCGTAAGCTCTGCAGGCTTCAGCCTCTGCTCTTGAAATGAGCCATGGTTTATTCAGATGTGCTCATCTTCATGAGAACCACCCACTGTGGCTAAATAAGCACAGACTATAAGGTTGCTATTATGGATCTCAACAATTAGTCATAGAGCCCCACAGCCAGAAAGTTCTGAGATCGTCTAGTTCAACTTTATCATTTTAGAGATGAGAAAATCGGGGCCCTGCAGTAATCGAAGACTTGCCCAGAAATAGGCTGTAGTGGGAGGCCGACCTACAACTAAAATGTTGGTGTTCAGTCCAAACTCATGCTCTCACCATTCAGTGGATATGTCTGCAGTCCTCTCCTGTTGGGAAGACTTCCAGCAGCAAACTCCAAGGGCTGTTTCTTGTAGGCTATGGCCAAGTTTACTACTTGACCACACAATAAAAGTTGTACTAACAATCATCAGGCCAAATTGCAATCTCAATCTCTTTCCTCCCTCACCCCATCTTGCATACACACACCCACCAAAACATCACCATCAACAACCGCTACCAACAACAACTGATTAGAGAACTCGATTAGCCTCTATTTTCAAACTGCAAATTGATCAAGCACATGACCAATGCGACAGACCATGGACAGAGTAAGACAACATCATCAAATGTACTCAGCATAGCAATTCAAGCTGAGACACTAAAACTCTGGGAAAGGTGCTTTGGTATCTTTCAAGGCAACCACTCCAAATAATCTAGCTCTTGTTTATACACTTAAGAGATTTCATTTGAAGATACATAGACTTTGCTTCTCCCTGTAGGCTCATTTTACTTTCTTTCTTTCTTTCTTTCTTTTTTTTTTTTTAAACCAGGGGTTGTAGAAGCTGATGTCTGATGGGAAGGCATCTTTCAGTAATGTCACCACCCATCAGAAGTGTTATAGTGGGACAGGAAAGTAGCAATTCACCCAGTCTCTCAGAAGCCACCTGAGACACAATCCATTCTCAGAAATAGTCCAGCAGCACATCAGTCCACTTTCCTTTCTTGCAGGTATTCTATCTCTTTGAAATGACCCGGTCAGGGATAAGCTTCACAAGTTTTGGTTTCTCAACATCTAACAAAACTGCCTTTGCCTAAAGTTTGCTGGCCCAATTAAGAGAAGCAAAGAGGAACCACCTGATTTCCTCCCAATGAACGAGCTTTCATGATGGAAACCTTGCAGCAGCTAGACCCATTCTCTCTGATTACCAAAGACAATGCCTCCATCAGGTACTTTCAGCCAGTGCTCACTGCCAAATGGATGTAGCGGACTTTGAGAAAAAGTGCCTAAAACTCTTTCAAATCGTTCATTAAAAAAATCATCTGTGCTTGGGTACATGGACAGCTTTCTTTTTAAGAAAGATTTTAGAATAAAGGTAAGAGTCCAATAGTCAATAAACCCCGATTTAAGTTTAAAGAGGCACAAAAACACCAAAAAATCTTAATGTTATTTTTTTTATTTCATGTCCTGGCTCATGACTACTTTCTTAAACTAAATATCCAGTCTCCAGTTATAAAATCTCTATTACTTTTATTTGAAAGGGAAATTCTTAGTCACCTTAAATATATTCAAGGAGTAGCTCTAAAATACACATTTCTACTTAACATCTTCAGGTGAACTGAAATGTTTGGGGGGAGTATTAAATAGATGGTTATTTAACCACTTGAACTTTATCAAGAAATTATATAAGGTTTCAAGGAACTGGGCACAAATCAGAGCTCTCTATGCTCATATTTTGTGCCTAGAACGTCACCCGGGCTCAAGAAATTAGTACACAGTGGGCCCCATGATGTAATAGTCAAGGAAGAATGAGTACTGAATCTGAACAGCTTTACTTTTAAAGGAAGAATGTCAGTTTTCTATGCAATAATTTAATTTGGATTTTAGATCTATAAACTTTGCAGTTTGGAGATGTTTTTCCAGGTATGCCTCCTTTGAAAACATGCCACCTAATTTGTGCAGTGATGGCATAAACATTGAGACCTTGGCCCAAGACAGAGCAGGTCTGGGCTCTGTGGATGACCTAATTGGGTCTCTCTTTTCTGGACCCTTTGGTGAGTCTAAAGCTGCTTCATGTTAAATACAGACACTCATATAAATGCTACTGCCTCTCTGTCATCTGCCCTGTTAATTGTGCCTGTCTGGATGCTCCTAAAGGCCACGGGCTGCGGAGTTTCTCAAAGTCTGTTTGGGGTAATCATCCTTAATGATCCAAAGCAAGAGGGGACCCAGGGGCTCCTGAAGTGACCCACCTAGGCTTACCTTAGTTCACATTTCTGCAGTACCACATGCCGACAGGATTTCTGGACATATAAGTGAGGAAAGGCCATTTTAGAAAGTTTGTTATTACGGGGAAATCTGCTTTGTCACCAGAAACCCAAAATGCCCTCATATGACTTGTACAATGAGAAAGGCTCATTCAGGCCATAAAACAGCCTTGTCTTTTGAATTGCTTCACCAGGGGTTCTGGAGTTCCATTAAAGAGGAATAGACTTATCATACTACCTTAGCAAAAGCCAGCACAGCAGTGCTGTGCTAATCCCTATCATCTGTTTCTGTGCTTTAAGAATACAAATGTAGGGAAAGGGGTGCGTGCACCCCGATGTTTATAGCAGCAATGTCCACAATAGCCAAACTGTGGAAAGAGCCAAGATGTCCATCAACAGATGAATGGATAAAGAAGATGTGGTATATATATACAATGGAATAGTATGCAGCCATCAAAAAAACTGAAATCTTGCCCTTTGCAACGACGTGGATAGAACTGGAGGGTATTATGCTGGGCGAAATAAGTCAATCAGAGAAAGACACGTATCATATGACCTCACTGATATGAGGAATTCTTAATCTCAGGAAACAAACTGAGGGTTGCTGGAGTGGTGGGGGTGGGAGGGATGGGGCGGCTGGGTGATAGACATTGGGGAGGGTATGTGCTATGGTGAGTGCTGTGAATTGTGCAAGACTAATGAATCACAGACCTGTACCTCTGAAACAAATAATACATTATATGTTAAAAAAAAAAAAAAAGAAGATAGTAGGAAGGGAAAAATGAAGGGGGGGAGTCAGAGGGAGAGACGAACCATGAGAGACTATGGACTCTGAGAAACAAACTGAGGGTTCTAGAGGGGAGGGGGGTTGGGGGGGGATGGGTTAGCCTGGTGATGGGTATTAAAGAGGGCACGTATTGAATGGGGCACTGGGTGTTATACGCAAACAATGAATCATGGAACACTACATCAAAAACTAACGGTGTAATGTATGATGATTAACATAACATAATAAAATAAAATTTAAAAAAAAGAATACATTCTTGGTTTTAATTTCAGGTCAGCTCCCTGTTGACTTCACACACACACATCGCAGGGGGTGCTTCGGATTCTGAAGACTTCCATTACCACAAGCAAAGACACTCTAAGAATACCACTTTGCATAACTAACATCTCTCTCCCAGAACTCAGCTCCTTAAATACAGTAACTTTTGTGCCCATGAAGCATTACTAAGAGAGCAACAATGATTATTACTAACCATAATGGGGAGGGGGGGGAAGGGAGAGAAGAGAAACTCTTTCTCGCTTCAGAAATAAACTCTGAAGGAATGTAAAAATGAGAATCTGAATACCTAAAGGCAGAAAAGGCAACTGAGAAGACTTAATTCATTCAGCCATGATAGTCAGTTCTCTTCATCAAATCCAAAAACAAGTTTCTATACCAGAACTTACCACATACCACATCAAGCATTCTAAATGATACAATTCATAATATTTGGGCCCTTTTTGTTAGATTTTATTTTTATTTATTTTTAAATAAGAGTTTTCTTACTGCGAAATGGACAACAGGCACATACCAGAGCCAGATCCAGAGGCAGTCACATCGTAAATCAGATCTTTTAGAGTTTTTCCAGCATTTACCAGATTGCACTCAGAGAGGGGTTCCTCCACATTCTGTCTCTTTTTCTTCCTGTTTGTGCACAGTCGACCTTGGCATGCCCAGATTGTCAGCACCGCTGCCATGGACAGGAGGCAAACTGGCACAGTAATGACAACGGTCAGCTCCATGGGTCCGAGTTTGGGGGCATTTGGAGATGCTTCAGTTAAAAAAGAAAGAACATGACCATAAATCAACCCATTTAAGATACTCTGGAAATTGGAAATGTGATCACCAAAATCTCACATCTTTGATGAGGAGCCACACACTATGCACTTACGTGAGTTGGTAAAGATTCTCTGGGGGATAAGCAAAGATGGGGAAAGGGAGTCGAGATCAGGATGCATCTGGAATAATTATGCCAGGTAACCATGGGAGCCAGAATGAGGATCATGGAAAGCACCAGTGCATGGGATCCTTTTTAAATCCTCCGAGGCATTTGACATTTTTCTACTATCTTCTCCCCATTTTTCAGCAGCATCCTTAGAGCACATTCATTCATTCACGCCACAAATAATTACTGAGCTCCTGCAATATGTTGTCACTATTCCAGGTGCTGAGATACACCAGTGGTGGTGAGAGCCAAATCCTTGCTCTCATAGTGCTTATGTTCTCATACGCCCACTAAACAGATGGATATGCGATACCCAAGCAAGAGGCCCTAAGCGCGATGATGAAGCAGAGGGGAAAGCGCGTGATGCCCGGATGCCCCTTTAGAAAGACTGCTCCCAAAGGCTGCTCTGGGAGGAGGCAGGGAACAACACCAGGAAGATCCCAAAGAGGTGCGCTCTGGGCAACGCGAAAGCAAGTGTACAGCCCCAAGATGAGGCTCACTTGGGCTGCTCAGGAACAACCCTTGCCTAGAGCGCAGTAAGCGAGGAGAAAGGCAGAGGACAGTAGGAGGCAACCAAGGGAAAGAGCATGTGGGGTCTGTAGGCTGGGTGAAGGACTGTGTATTCTATTCCAAGTAGACGCTGTCTCAGGACTTGGAGCAGGCAAACTAACAATGTGATCTCACTTTCATTCCACCGGGCTGCAGAGGGGCCCAGGGGTAAAAGCGAAGAGACCCATGCGGTCATCAAGGTGGGAGGGGACAGGATGGTCTTGGCTGAACCTTATCTGAAAGAGTAGCACTTTCTTCTCAGTCCTCATTCATTCTCTACACCTCTTTACTGTTTTGTTTTATTTTTATTTTATTTTATTTTATTTTATTTACTGTTTTAATTCCTGGGTTGTATCACCGCCTGGCACGCGGTATATTCGTGTTTTTATTTATCTATTATCTGATTCCCTCCAAAGAACGTAGGTTTCATGAGAGAAAGATTTTTGCCTGCTTTGTTCTCAACTATATCCCTAGTATTTACAACTGGAGATAATTAATAGATAGCCCTTGAATGGCAGAACCACTAAAAGTTCTACTAGTTTTGTTCTTAATAAGTAAGGGATAAGATGTTTAGTTTTAGAAAAACAAACATGATAATTGAAACCAAGTAACATAGGGATATAATTTGTGACTCTAATATGAAAACGCAGATAGCCAATTTTTCCAAAGCTCTTCTTGCACTTAAATCTTTTTAATTTAGGGAAAATAGTGAACCATGAAAAATCTATTATGACAGATATTTTCTGCATTTTTCAAAGAAATTATTTTGACACTTGAAATGACCACATAGTTCATTTTCTCTTCGTTCACTAAAGACAGTCTTGGGATCACCTTAATTTTATCTCCACGTCCTATCATTAGGGATGGTGATTTTTGTTTTAATAAACCTTAGGAAGTATTTGATAGGAAGAGAATTCTGGAGTCTTAGCTTCTCAGACACCAAGGAGAAGTAGAATGCAGGCTTTGGAGAAAGAGAAGCCAAAGTGAGCAGACACTTTCTCCATTTGTGGCTATAATGCCTTGAGCAAACTCACCCTCCCAGAGCCGATGAGGCATACCCAGAGAGAGGGCTGCAGACACACATGGAAAGCAATGGCACAACACCTGCCCCTTAGAATCTAAACAAATGACAGTGATAATGGACTTTGTGAATTAAGCCATTCCTCAGACTTCCGTCTTTGCAATGACAATCCTGTAGAGCTTATTATATTAAATGCATTTACATTTTACTTACAATATGTCAACCGGAATATGTAAATATAAATGCAAAACAGATATTTAATTCTCAAGGAAAAGGAATGGAATTCCTCAAAAAATGTGCTCATATGAGTATCATTATAATCCTAAAAATAGGTTTTTTTAGGATCGATAACTAAGAGTTAAAACTGTTAAGTGAACTCTGGAAACAAACATAATCCATGCTCTTCTACTTTGCCAGGGAATTCTGCCAGATCACCAACTTTCCTTCTCCAGAGTGTTTCAGGATTCCTCTGACGTCATCCGAAGTTGTATGAGAACTTGGCCTTGAATGTTCTCATGACAAGGTGCTAAAAGAGTTCTTTGACTTGACTTTGCTTTAGAAATCATTAACCATGGTACTTGCAACTTCTACCATTTGCTGTTATAGAAGGGTTTTATTATCCATTACACAGCGATCTTTCAAATCTACATTTCAAGTTGTATCTGTATCTTTAGGTCCTCACGATGGTATTCTAGGAATTCTATGAAAGCCACAGAAAGCACTTAATCTCTTGCAACCTACATAAACATCTGCTTAAATATGTTTTTAAAATCAAAATAAAATTTAAAAAATAAAATTCCACTATTAGATACATTTATATGGCTATATCTTATTTCAATATATGTTATCAGGAGCTATCCATATAAACAGAGTTAAAAAGCTTATTGATTGTCTTCATTTTAGTAAAGCTCTATTAAGCAGAGTTCAGCTCATCACTATGGCAACCAATGAAGAGGCGAAAGGTCAGCAACCCTGAAAATAGAATACTCTTTATAAAAGTGTACTGTTCTAGTGAAGATTACTGCTTTCAGAGATGTTTATTACAGATGGGCAATGTTTCTACTTTTGTGAACAAATTTACTGATAGGAGTTAGTAATAAAAAAAGATTACTCAGCTAGAAAAAGGCTAGCAACAACATCCAGAAAGAGCTCCTTAAACACTGAGCAATTTTTAAAGCAAACATTTGTAAAACTATCTTCTAAACCAAATGTTGATTGTAATCTCTACAGGAGATAAATGAAGAAAAACTGTAGTCTACACCCAATGAGTCATGGCAAAAGAGACAGTAGTGCAGTTAAGAATACATTTTAATAAGTTACCTTTGATGAGCACTTTATTTTTTCTAGCAGGTTTTACATTCTCGATCATAGGAGAACTCTTATTATTCCATAATTTCCAATCTGAGATTGCCTGTGCCAAATGAAATGCATGCTCCATATTATAAGCGGCTCCATGGGGGGAATATGTTAATCCCAAAAGTGAGGTCTGGGGAACACTGCATTGTCCATTCATGTTATTTCATTCCCGAGCAAATTACATAGACTAGAATGGTGGGGGGCAGAGAAAAGCACCAGCCCACATGAGAGCCTAAGTCACAAATATCTCCCCTGTATAAGCTCTATAATACACTGAACCAATACAACATAGGGAAAGGAAGTATTAACAATGCAGGGAGAAGGGCACATTGACCCAAATGGGGTGGAAGATTCTGGACAGCTGGAGAGAGCCATGTGAAAGGCAGACTCATGTAAGAAAGTAAGATAAGACAAAACAACAACAACCGAAAAGGAAGAAGGGAGGAAGGAAGAAAGGAAGGGAGGGAGAGAGGGAGGGAGGAAGGAAGAAAAATTTTTTTAAAACATTTTTTGTGTGTGTGAACTTTGCAACTTCCCCTAGAGATGTGAATGGAACTATTGATGGTGAAAGCCAATGGCCATTGCCACTACTCAAATAAATTTCAGAACTAGTTTCGGGCGCCTGGATGGCTCAGTTGGTTAAGCGACTGCCTTCGGCTCAGGTCATGATCCTGGAGTCCCGGGATCAAGTCCCACATTGGGCTCCCTGCTCAGCAGGGGGTCTGCTTCTCCCTCTGACCCTCTTCCCTCTCGTGCTCTCTGTCTCTCATTCGCTCTCTCAAATAAATAAAAAATCTTTAAAAAAAAAAAAAAGAACTAGTTTCGATGCCTCAACTCCTCCAGGACAGTGCCTGTTTGCCACTCCCCACTTCCAGCTTTAGGGAAGCAGTCCTCAAGATGAAAAAGATAATATGGGCATGATCCCCATGTTTCCTCTCCTGCTGACCTCTTCTCTTTCCTTATTAAAAGTCACTTTTGTAATTACTGATGCTTATGAGATTTATATGACCTTTAAATTAATTAATTTATATCTCCTTAGTATATGCTATTAGGAGATGACTGAGAACTAAGTGGAGCTATGGACTAGACCAATTGCTTCAAATAGCCCATACTGACCATTGGCACGGAAATCTTGAAAATGTCTACATTCCATGTAAAGACACATTTCTTCATTATATTTGAACGACCTTCAACTGACTAGAAACTAAGACATTACAAGGGAGTGAGGAATAGAAACTCTTTGAGAAGGGACATGTGGGTGGCTCAGTCAGTTAAACATCCAATTCTTGATTTCAGCTCAGCTCATGATTGTGTGGTGAGATTGTGAGAATTGTGAGATTGTGAGATTGAGCCCCATGTTGGGCTCTGTGCTGGGCATGGAGCCTACTTAAGATTCTCTCTCTCCCCTTTCCTCTGCCCCTCCTCCCCCCCCCCTAAAAAAAAAGAAAAAGAAACTCTTTGAGAAGAGAGTGACTGAAGACATACGTACTGGCTGAACAGCTGTTGAAAAACAAATTCAGACAAAGAAAACAGAGGTCTCCATCCAAAATGAATTTTTGTAAAACTTTACAGTTTAGTGCTTCCTTCCCAGAAGCTGCTACAGCAAATAGCCTATAGAAGTTGAAGAGGATCCAAAACACCCCTAAAGAAACCACAGACTAATTTAATATTAAAACCACTTTTACCCCTTTTATTAAAAGTTTTGCCCCAAGTGAAAAGATACCATCTTGCAAGATTCTATTCATGAATGTATAAATATCAAGTCTTCAACTGCCTCCCCACCCCTGTCCGCTGACAAGGGGAAGCACGTATTTTTCCAGTCTGGAGCATGTTCTCAGGTAGTAAGCCAACCAAAACAGATAATGCTGCTTGAGATGCTTTCTGATGGGTCTGCTTCTGTCCTGGCACATGGGAGAAATGCCACCAGGGTCAACTGAACGCTGTGGTCCATCCACCTACCCTATAAACCCTCTATGACACAAGCCTGTGCATCAATGAAAAGGTCTTTGTTTCGTTTAGTTCACAGGTTTCTGGGGGACATCGTGGAAGTAATATCTGCAGTTGAAACAAAGGAATACATTGCCTCTAAGTCATTCAAAGCTACCTTGTTAATTAGCTCAACAGGAATGTCTTTTGCCAAAACTGGAATGACATGCTAAGCACTGAGAAGTCTCCCAAATCTTCATGATGAACCTCCTTTAACCTGCCATTTCAAATCATCCTTGAATGTGGATACTATCATTTCAAACATGTGCTTGATGGTAATGAAAATAACATTTTGTAATTGGTTTCTTACTGCTCTACTAAAAGACTGGATCCAAATGTATTGCTTTGTATAATGCTGCACTGAGAACAACCCTCTAGGACAGATGCCAGAAAGTGGGGCACAGTTCACATCCTTATGGAATTTAAATTCTACTAAGGAATACGTGATCCATCTAGGGAACAATTCCAAAGCAATTTCGAAAGTAAAAATATGAAGACAACTTCACATAAGAGCAAGGCAAGTGGGAGATAAGAGAAAGATCATGATGAAGAATTCCATTCATGATCAATCAGTACCATATAAAACCATATGGAACTGCACTTACACGTGAGAAGTGAACGGGTCTCAGTTGCTAAGTCAAAGATACCGGTTTTATTTGTCTAACGCTCCTCTGTAATTCCACACTCACAAACTGCAGGCGACCCCCCTGGAGCCTGTCCTAGCTTCCTACTTCTTCACAGTGACCCTTATAAATGTCATCAGGAATAATCCAGTGAGACATGAATTCGGTTAGATCCCTCCAACATACTCTACTTCGGGAACAGCAAACGGTCATCCTTCTCCACGGAGCAAGAATAATCACATGATTATTTCTTATCAACATGAACCTCAAGTACTAAACAAGGGCAGAATATCGTCTAATCTAGAGATTCAACGGAGCAATGGAGGTGACAGAAATAACATGAGAGGCATTTCTGCCTTTTAACTGAATCAGATGAGCTACTGATGGGGCCATTCCACTGTTCAGTGTTCAGTCTGCATATGGCTGTTTCCATCCACCGTCTTCTCCTGGAATGATTTCATGACTTTATAGAACGCAGGTTGCACAACACAGAAAAGTATTTCCTGCCAGTTCTCCTTGTGTTGCTGGGCTTCAGGGAGTATGTGAGGAACACCGGGTATCTTCAAATCTTCTCTTGTCTACTTTTGTCTGAATTTAAGAATAATAATGCTTTTATATGTTAAGGAATTAGGAATGTGAGATTGAAGAATATCATCTTTGGCACGGGGTCTGTAGAATTTTGACTTCAGCCGAGATAAGGTTAATAAAATGTAGGAAGGAGAATTTAAATCAGCCCCATAGTTGTTCTTAACTTCAGTGCATGCACCGAGATCAGTTTATTATCTGTCATCAAAACATATTCTCAAATGATACACATTTGTAAAAACAATTAGATAGCTAACTACTCAAGGAATATTTCAGGGTGTTTTTTTTTTCCCTTAAGCCAACCTTTTACATGGAAAACATAAAAGATCCTTGGAAGTAGCACCCGTATCTCCTAGCACTGTTTCCCCAGCTCATAGCAAAGACTTGTTCGGGGGAGACATTTAAAAACATTGACCAAAAGGGAGAAGTTAGGCTTCTCTGTCCTGAAGTTCATGCTACTATAAATTCTCCCACAGCAAACACACTCACACAAAGCAGCTTGTTCACTTGGAAAAAAGACTGATGTGAAATAATCCTATTTTGACCCAGCCCAGTGTCCCATACGTGATAAATACCCAAAAAGTACTTCAGCAAACAGGTAATAGTATTTACATAACTGAGAGAGTAGGGGCTCACATCATGTGAAATCCTCAATTTAGAATTGGTTATAAATTTTACTTCCGATTTCCCATTACATCCCTATGAACAAAATTTCATAATTGAAATCAGTGTACTTGTTTCCCAAGATAGGAAATGCTTCCTAGATAGGAAATGCTTCCTATATTAGACTTTAAAAGCACATGTTTGACTTCTTTGTATCCTTGTATTTCATAGCACTTTCCCAAATATAAAAATCATAGCACCTTGCAGTTTACAGAGGGGAAAAAAAAAAAAAAAACCCTGTCTGACACACCTGTCAGGTGTGCACTGAATCCTCACAGGATGAGCTATAAATGGATTTGTTCATGTGATGGCAGAACAATTCCACAAGGGGTCCTGTGAGTATTTCTCAGCAGGTAGATATCACCTTAATACTACTAGAGCAATGAATTGGTTTAAAATAGAAAGCTATAAGAAAGTTCGAAAACAACAATGAATTTTTTAAGGATTGTAGATCACAAGACGTTTAAAGTCCCAAAAGAATAGTACGATCAGAGTCTGCAATTTTTATAATTATAGCATCCTTTGAAATCATTAATTTTTGATAAATCTAATTGTAATGTTTTGGCAGTTTATCTTATTTCAAATGTAATCCTTCAGTTTGGTTTAAATGAAAGTCTAATTTAGACATGTACCTAATCAATATGCATTGTTTACCTACCCTGACTGATATAAATAATCAATTTCCTTTTTTCCTCTTTACACAACTGAGAACAGAACAGGAAGGTGGAAATTGTACTGAGGTTAATAAAGCACCCAATATTTTCATGTTGTGTGTGACTTTTCTTTACTGAAACCAATTATTTGGAAAACAAAAAATATAATAGCATTATTAAAATAGGGTATGAAATCTGAAAGAAAATTATTAGTACCTTTACCCTTTCAAGCACTGTATGTTTTGGTAGCAAAATGGGAACAAAGATACCTGGAACTTGGATGTTTTTGTTGAATAGCCGATTTCCATATGAAAGGTGGGAATTAGTGAGAGCATGAACTAAATAGCGATTCCTATCAAAATTAACCCAGTAGGGATGCCTGGGTGGCTCAGTCAGTTAAGCGTCTGCCTTTGGCTCAGGTCATGATCTCGGGGTCCTGGGATCAAGCCCCACATCGGGCTCCCTGCTCAGCAGGGAGCCTGCCTTTCCCTCTGCCTGCCTCTCTCTCTCTGCCAAATAAATAAAATCTTTAAAAAAGACCAGTTTCTCTTGCCCCGATTTCCTGACCTTATACCATAAGACTTTTCATGGAAAGTTTTAGAGTGTTCTTGATGGTATCTGACATCAGAGCTATTTCTCTGAGCATGTCTCTGATATCACCTAGAGTCACAAGAAATCATTTGTTACAAACCGAAATGCAATCCAGCCATGAGAGAATCAAGCCACAAAATGTGATTCCTTCACAAAAGAAAAGACATTCGTTTAATAATCAGGGAGAAAAGTGAGATACAAAATTGTATTAAACAGAATAACTCAACTATGCTGAAGTAGAAATATACTAAACTATTGATAGCAGGAACTCCAGGCCAGTGGGTCTAAGCTTGCTACATACTGCGGCGCCCAGGTGGCGCAATTAAGCAGCCCCCTCCTGCTTTCGGCTCAGGTCACGATCTCAGGGTCCTGGGATCCAGCCCCACATCCAGCCCCACATCCAGCCCCAGGTGGAGCCCCAAGTTGGGCTCCATGCTCAGCGGGGAGTCTGCTTGTCCCTCTCCCTCGGCTCCTCCTCCTGCCCCTCCCCCTGCTTGTACTCTCTCTCTCTCTCTCTCAAATAAATAAATAAAATATGTATTTTTAAAAACCTGCTACAGGGGCGCCTGGGTGGCTCAGTCAGTTGGGCGACTGCCTTCAGCTCAGGTCATGATCCTAGGGTCCTGGGATCGAGCCCCACATCAGACTCCTTGCTCAGCAGGGAGCCTGCTGCTCCCCTGCCTGGTGTTCCCCCTGCTTGTGCTTGCTCGCTCTCTCCCTCTCTCTCTCTGTCAAATAAATAAATAAAATCTTAAAAAAAAAAAAAAGGAAAGAAAATTTGCTACATACTGATCAAATGAATCAACAGGGAATGCCCATGTCCACTAAGGAAGAATGAGTTACTTCTCAGTTTCCACCAACAGATAAATGAGGAAGAACTCAAGGATGCCATACCTGACTTTTCAAGACAAACCAGATATCTAGAAGTTTTATATTAAGACTCTTAATTTTTAACAATGTAAAGAAATTCACATTTCTTTCCTTCTCCAGAAATCATAGGTCAAACAAAACTTGTTTGTGGACTGGATATAACCCACAAGCAGATAGAACTCTGGGTGATTTGTTTTGTTGTTTTTATGTTCATAGAATTGGGTTTAGCTACAAATAACAGAGGAAACTGGACAGAAGTTTCCTTTTCTCAATCATGGAAAAGAAACCTGAAGACGGGTAGTCCAATGTTAGCAGGGTGACTCCATGAAGTTTTCAGTCAGGCTCCTGTCAGCTCCCACGTCGCCACCCCCAGGGTGCATCCTCATGGTCCAAGGCAGCCACTAAACTCCAACCTTTATATCCAGGCAGCAGGATGGAGGGTGGCATAAGAATGTGCCCGTTCTGTTTTAACGGGTCTTCTCAGAAGTTCTCCAAAATACTGCCATTCATCTCATTTGCCAGAACCTAGTCATACGGCCACACTTATCTGTAAGAGTAGCTGAAAATACTGTCTGTTAGGTGGACAACTATATTATCAGCAAAAAGTCTAGGTCCTGCTACTAAGTGGGTATTGGAGGAAACAATATGTCTTTGAAACACTTATTTACAGGCATAGTAAACTTTGATCTATTAGATTTTTTTCGTTAGAAAAAGAATGTATGTGCAAAGAAACAAGTCAGACAGCGCTGTACAAGAATTGATAAGGAAAGAGTTACATAATGTCCTCAGCTGTTCAGCACTCCAATACCAACTCAGATGTTCACAGAATGTGTAACCTCAACTCAAACATTACTTTGAAACTTGGTGTGTTATTCTTTTGTTGTGAAATATAGTGAATATACAGAAATGTACATACACTATATAGGTTAAGTATAAAAAGAATTATAAACTCCCATGCCTCACCAGCCCCTCATCTCCCTTCCCCCTTTTTCTCCACTCTGAGATATCGCCACATGATCACAACCTTATTCCTTCACCAAGGGTAATGCTTACCCTGATTTGAGGAATAATGATTTCCTTACCCTTATACTGTGGTTCCCAGAATCCCTTTTTGTATATGGTTCCAGGTTCAAGTTGGCATATTTGCATACATGTTCATAAGTGAGAGTGGCTTGTAATTCCCTTTTCTCATACTGTCTTCACTGGGTTTTTGATATCAAGAGTATGCATAAAATGAGTGAAGGAGTGTTTCTTCTTTGTTTACACTTTGGAGGAGTTTGTGTGAGATTTATCTATTCCTGGAAGCTTATCAAACTTTTCTGATAGAGCCTCATGGGCTTTAAAATTTTCTTTCTAGAAATATTTTTTACTACCTTTTTCAAACTACTGATTCAGATTCTCTATTGTCATAAGACTATTCAGATTTGGTAAATTACAATTTTCTAAAAATTAGGTTGCTCGTAAACCATCTTGTTTCAACCTTATATAGTCTCACTAATTATTTATCTACTTGTTCTATCAATTACCAAGACTGTGGCAAATTAAAATCTCCCTCAGAGACTGTGACTTCTGTATTTCTCCTTATAGATCTCAAAATATTTTATTTTTGAGTCCCATTCTTAAATACATAGAAATTTAAATTTATTAAGAATCCCTAGTAGGGAGCCTGGGTGGCTCAGTTGGTTAAGCGACTGCCTTCAGTTCGGGTCATGATCCTGGAGTCCCTGGATCGAGTCCCGCATCAGGCTCCCTGCTCAGCGGGGAGCCTGCTTCTCCCTCTGACCCTCTCTCTTCTCATGCTCTCTCTCACTCTCTCTCTCTCTCAAATAAATAAAGTCTTTAAAAAAAAAAAGAATCCCTGGTAAATTGAAACTTTAATCATTATAAAGTGACCCTTCTTAACTCTAGGAATTTTTTTTGCCTTAAAGTTAATTTTGTCTGCTCTTAACATAAACTAACATTTTTTTTTGTTTTAAAATATGTGTGGTATATCTTTTCCATCAAAATAACTTCAACATTTCCGTAAACTTTCATTTTTAAGACATTTTCAAAACAACATTTAATTGGATTTGTTTTCTCCAATCTGGTAATCTTTGTTTAGTCTATTTACATTAAATTATTTTTGTTTAATTATTACTGACATTTGGATGCTTTCTTTTTGTCACATCTATTGTGTGCTTCTTTCTCCTTCTCTCTCTCTCTCGTTTTTTTTTACTTCTTTTGGATAGTTTTTATTGCTCTATTTTTCTTATTGTGGATTAGAAGGAACATAGTCACACTCTATTAGAAGTAATTTAGAAATGACAACAGGGACACTTCAAAGCATAAGGAGTACCAATATTTTTACCCTCCGCTTAGACAAAACAAGGCCCCTAGAAAATATTAATTCCATTTACCCCTCTCTTGACATGTATGGTACGCTGTTTTTATATTGAGTGACCATTTTATCTTTTTTTTAAACCCCACAAGACATTGCTGCTGTTGTAGATTAATATTCTTTAGAATTAGTCACATATTTATCACTTTTTTTGCTTTTCATTCCTCCTTGCATGCCAGAACTTTGGTATAGTTTCTTTCTGCCTGAAGTACATCTTTAGAATTTCCTTTATCAAAGATTTTGATAATGTGAAACTCACCTATTTGTGTTTTTTATTTTGAAAATGTCTTTTACTTAACCTCATTCTTTAAAAGATATTTTTGATGGGTAGAATTCTGGGTTACCAGTTAATTCCTTTTAGAATATTGAAGACGTAGTTCCACCTTTTCTCTTTTTCCTTTTTGCTATTGAAAAGATAATGTCAGTTCTTCTGTAACTCCTTTGAATTCCATTTACCTTTTTGTCTGTCAACTTTTAGGATTTTGCTTTGTCTTTGGTGTTCTGCAGTTTTACGATGTTATATCAAGGTTTGTCTCTCTTTTTATTTCTCCTCTTGATATTGATTGAATTTCTTGAATTTATAGATTGGTGTTCATCAACTCTAGAAAATTCTGAGCTGTTACTTCTGCAGAGACTGCTTTTGCCCAAATCTTTCTCTCCTCTCCAATGGACCACTACGTAAAACACATGTTAAACCTTTTTATGTGTTCCTCTATTTGTCATCCTCGCTTCCATATTTTCAATTATGTATTCTCTGTCTTACTCCATACAAAATAACTTCTTAACTATATTTCAGATGCCTAATTCTCTCCTTATACTAACTGTTGTTAAATCTATCCACTAAGTTTTCAATTTTTGTTATTGTATTTTTAATTTTAAACAGTTTTATTCTGTTATTGTTCAAATCTGGTAGGTCACTTTTTTATAATCTTCTCTTCTCTAAAAATATTTCCATATTTGCCTTAGTTTTTAAACTTAGAATATTGGTCTGTAATTATTTTCTGATAATTGCGATATATGAAACCTTTGTGGTCTTTCTGCTGCATGCTCTTTTCTGCTGGCTCATGCATGCTGCCTTGCATCCCTGTGTGCTTGGGGAGCTTATTCTTCATTATATACTGCTTACGTCCTTGAACAAGTGTCTGTTTTATCTGCTTGAGACCTAACATTAAAGTCCCTTCCTCTAGAGAGGCAGGGGCACTAAAAGTCTGGGACTACCTTAAAGAAAGTTTGTTCTCCGGAGAGTCCCTGTACCACTCAGGCAATGGGAACACAGGCCTAAAATCCATGTGATGTCCAGGCTATGTGCATATCTTCTCAGGAATAGGTTTTTTGTTTGTCTTTCATTTTTCCTGCTCTGCTTAATGAGAAGCCCAAACCTCCTCCCTCGGGTTAGAAGGGTTTTTTTTATATCTTGTTTAAACTTGCAATAAGCAAAGAGACCTTTGATACCTCTGCTCAACATGGTGGCTTCTATTAGATGATCCAATTTGAGCAAATCATGTTTCTTAACCTTTGTCATCCTTCAACCTTGAGATCCCTGATAATAAAACCCAACATTTTCCATATTAGAAAAAGCAGACACACATGAGGAAAAGAGTGTCAGATAAAATTATCAGAAAGTTATATAATAATGTCTTAATAATAAGGGTGTTTGTCGATTCACATAACAAGAAATCTGGAAATAGGCTGGTGACATTGTTGAGTCTCTTTGTTAATAAATCATAGAACCAATCTACTCCCAGATTTCTGATCATGTTGAGTTAGTGAACTCACTTATTAAGACATTATAATCTAAGTTTCTGATACTTTTAGTTGAAAATATCTTGACCTATACATCACTCTTTTAACTTATGCAAATGTAATGGGTGGAAAAGAAAAAATGGTTGTTTTAATTTGCATTCCTCCAGCTATTAGTGATGTTGAACATCTTTTCAATACTCTGACCACATAGAATATTCTCTTCCAGGCGCCTGGGTGTCTCAGTCGGTTAAGCGTCTGCCTTCAGCTCAGGTCGTGATCTCAGGGTCCTGGGATCGAGTTCCGCATTGGGCTTCCTGCTCAGCAGGAAGTCTGCTTCTCCCTCTCTCTCTGCCCCTCCCCCCCGACTTGTGCTCACTCTCTCTCTTTCAAAAATGAATAAATTAAAAAAAAAGAATATTCTCTTCTGTAAAATTTCTGTTTGTGTCTCTTGCCCACTTTTCATTTAGTGCCCCCTCTCCTCTTTCCACTCTCTTGCCATGCACACATACATACATGCATGCACGCACACACAAGATGTTCTTTACCTTCTCATAGTTAACTTTTTCTCTAGTCACACATGCTGCAAATATTTCTATCCCATATTTAACTTATCTTTGGTTTTATTTATGTTATCTTTCATTACTCATTTTTATTTTAGTTTGCACGCAATTATATCTCTTTTCCTTTTATAACAGTTGGATATCCTGTCTTATTTAAAAACAGCTTCCATACTATAAAGTCATAGAAATCTTTTTTCTATCTAAATTTTCCTCTGACATTTAAATTGTTTTATATTTCACAATTAGATATTTAATCAAGCTGTAATTTATTTTTGTATATGGTATGACACTGTGGTACAGCCCTGTTTTCTTCCAGATGGATAGATAATTATGCCAGCATTATTTCAAAAATAAACTATCCTGGAATTTCCATTTCTGCCAAGTTACACTTTAGATGTCCACAGAAGCCCTTCTTGGTACAGCACACACAAAAATGCTGAATAAAATATAAATGAAAAACTTTTTTTTTACTATTACATGATTAAGCTGGTGGGAAAAGAAATGAATTGCTCAGAGCCACAAATAAAGTGAAAATCCAGAGAGGTGCTTGAGCACTGGGGCTGCTATCTACCCTGGAGGCATCTGCCAGCGGCTGGTGGTTACACACTTAGCTTACCAGACTGCAGCACAAGATCAGGAGATAAAATATGGTTCCTAAGACAATGAAAGGCCAGATCAGAGACCCTCAAATAAATCAGGCAACTATGAATGGAATTACATTGAAAATAAAACAGGAAGTGTTCTGTAGAGAGAGACAGGGTGTATAATCGTCTATTTGTCTGTCTAAACCTTGACTTTGATATAGCAAAAAAATATATCTTCAAGACTTTCTCACCCCAAGTGTGTACCACAGGTAGGCTTAGAGCCTGAATTCATATTATACGTTGGCCAAAATAAACCTAATCAAAACACTGAATGGGTTTCAGTTGGTAGCATCCCCAGATACCTAGCAGAAGCTAATGTAAATCTTCCCTGGAGGAACATATTTTAAATACAGGCCCCAAAATTGTCCTCCAGGTATCGTTCCCATAAACATGAGCTCACATTCTAAAGTGGGGTTTCTTAAACTGTGAACAGCCTATTAATGGGGTCTGACCAGCATTCCTACCTAAGGAAAATTCACAGGGTACCTCACATATTTTAAGGGTAAGAATATTTTGTAAAATTCTTATTTCAGTTGTGTGTGCATGCAGGTTGAGGGAAATTGTATAAAATGTACTTCTTTCTGTGTGTCTCAGTGGAAACCTGTATAAAAGCCACTACTCTAAGGTTTAGGAATTAGAGCCAAACACCTAAAAGGATTTTTAGGAGGGAAAGAGCCAAAGAGGGAAAGGCCTACAGTTCTCCAGTTGCTGAGTTACAACTGTCCAAGCAGAGAGAAAGGGAGAGAAAAAGTCCCGAGCTGTATTCAAGGTAGGAATTTTGTCATAAAGAGACAAAGCAAGAGCCCAATCATTACACACAGGACTTAACGGACAAAAGAGGGTCAGCTAAAAGATCCCAAGCCTTGGTTACTCCACCTCCATCAAGTCACTACCCAGAAATGGCCCCACAGTCTGGAGTGATGGGTGAAAGAGCCAAAGAGGCACTTGGCTTTCAGAGGAACCAAAAAGGGCAGTCCAGATTTTCTCCAATCTCTTCTAGGTGACCTCCCTCCCTTTTCTTCTCTTTCTTGTCCACCAATGTGATGCAGAGCATTAACACTGTAGAAATGTCACACTGTTTACTCTGCAGAGTGCTTTTATATATTTCATATATATGTAACCACAATTGAAATTAATAAATCTCCACTAGGCAGAGCAGGGGATGGATAGCAATCACACTCGCCGATGACACAAAAACAGTGGAGTTCTTGGCACCGACTGGGTCAGGGCTCAGCCTGGAAGTTCCTTCCCAAACAGCTGCTGTTCCAAATACAGCTAATAACCATTTAGTGCTGCCTCGCGGACAGAACAACCCGACACAAGATGACTACACATACAATCCTGTTCAATTTCATGTCCGTTGACCATACAATGTCACTAAAAGACAAAAATTCTTAGTTTAAGTAAAGAAATTTTAATTCAATAAATGTTACATAGCATTTTTTGTAGACATAATTATTGACTAGACAACACAGATCTTCCCTGTTCCATCATATCAATAGACTGAAGAAGAAAAAGTATGCTATAATCTCAATACATTCATGAAAATACTTGAAAAATTTAATATTCATATAGGATAAAAAACCTTCTCCCAACTAGGAATAAAAGCAAATCTCATTAATTGATAATAGGAATCTACAAAAACCTATAGCTAAAATCATACTTAATGGTAAAAGAGGGCGTGCATTCACTCCTAGGACCAGGAAAAAGGCAAGGATCTTCACTCTTACCACTCCTATTCATCATCATATTAGCTGTTCCAGCCAGTGCAAAAAGCAAGAAAAAGAAATAAAATGAATACAGATCAGAATAGAAGATGTAAAATTGCCTAGATTCACAGATAAGATGATTGTGTATGTAGGAAACGACAAAGAATTTTTAAAAGAGCTACTAGAACTAATATAATTCATTTTGGCAAGCTTGTGGGAAATAAGGTCAATATACAAAATTAATTTTATTTTCATATACTGACAATTAATGTTGACCTATTAAAAATACCATTCACAATAGCATCCCAAAACAGGTAATATTTAGAGATACATTCCAGGAAATACATATGAAACCTGTTCTCTGACAACTATGAAACTTTGCTAAGAGTAACTGAAGAAAAATAAATATATGGGAAAACGTGCTATATTCCTGGTTAATATTGTTAAAATGACCATTTTCTTCAAATAATTTATATATTCAACTCAATCTAATAAAAACCTCAGCATATGTTTTTGCAAAAACTGTCAAACTAATTCTAAAATTTAAATGGAAATGCACAGGCTTCAGAATAACCAAAGCAATTTTAAAAAAGAACAAAGTTGGAGAGATCACACGACCTGATTTCAATACTTGCTATAAAGCTACAATAATAAAGAAAGTTGGATAGTGACATAAATATAGACATACAGAACACTTGAGCAGAATAACGAGGCCAGAAATATACCCACATATATTTTTGGTCACTTTATGTTCAATCAAAGTGGCAAGGTAATTGAAAGGATAGATTTTTCAACAAATGATGTTGGAACAACTTCAGATCCATATACAAAATAAAATTTCACCTAAACCCCACATAGTAACAAAAATTAAGTTTAAATTGAATATAGGCCTAAATGTAAATGCTGAAATGTTAAAATTTCTGGAAGAAAATGTAAAAGAGAATATTTATGGCCTTTAGATAGATAAAGACTTCCTCTTTTAAGACATGAAACATATAAACAATAACAATATATACTTCATCAAATTTTAATCTACTCTGCAAGAGGCACATTCAAGAAAACAAAACGGCAATCCCCAGAACAGAATGGGAGAAAATTGTCAGAATACACATATCTGATAAGGGACTTGTATTCAGAATATATAAGGAAGTTTTAAATTCAATTTTTTTAATGTGAAAAGATATGACACTTTTATAAAGGGAGATACACAACTGTTCAATATGCACCTAAAAATAACTGAACATCATTAATCATCAGGGAAATGCAAACAAAAACCACAATGAAATACCACTACACAATCACTTGAGTGGCTACAATTAAAAAAAAAAAAACTGATTATACCAGGTGACTATAAAAATAGGGACCAACTGGAACTATCATACATTTCTGTTGGGGATGTAAAACAGTACAGTTTGGAAACTACTTGGGAGATTATATTTGTAAAATAAATAGATACTTATTATATGACCCTATAATTCCACTGTTAGGTATTTTCTCACACACACACACACAAAATATATATATATATATATCCAAAAACTTGTACATAGACGTTCATAGCACCTTTGTTAACAGCCGCCACATGGAAATGACCTGAGTACTCATCAGTGGGTGAATGGGTAAAACAGCAACAGCTGTAATATATCCATATAATGGGATATCACTCGGCAGTAAGAAAGGAACAAGCTACTAATACACCTGCAACATGAATAAATCTCAAAAACACGCTAAGTGGAAGAAGCCAAAGGCAAAATAATATCTTCCATAAGGCCCCCATTTTGTGAAACTCTGGGAAAAGTAAATCTAGTCTACAGTGATAGAAAATAGATCAGTCCATCCCTGGTCAAAGTGGGGATTGACTGTGAATATCCTGAGGCGATGGAAAAGTGGTGGTGTGTGTGTGTCAAAACTTACTAAACCATATGCTCAAATGTGTGCATTTTATTATATCTAAATTATACCTCAATAAAATTGATTTTAAAAAAATGCTGGTTCCTACGTGGACTTAAGGGTAGAACATAAGCTTCTCAGTAGTTAGACAGAGTGTATAGTTAGGCTGGAAAGGACCCACATTCTAGCTGCACTAAGTATCTTTAATTTGCCCAACTGCTTATGAACCATTTTGTCCTCTAAGACCTTTCGTTGCTGTCAAAGTACTCTCTTGTGTCCATACTGACTGGCAGCATGTGGTCTTGTGGGTAATTCATTACTGGGAAGCCCCCTCAAAGATGCCACAGCCACAGGCTAATGCAGACCTAGCTCCCCCTCCTTAATTTTTGGATCTTGGTCATGGGAAGACCAGCATCAGATATAGGGAGCCTTCATTTCAGGGTGTCTTGGGCCCACAGATAACCATGGGAGAAAATATAAGGGAAGAAAAATATCCAGAATAAATACCAGATCACCACCAAACCAAGGCAGCCTATGGAATCTGAGACAGGGAGAATAAGTGTGGTCTAAAAATCAAGACTGCAAGTAACCTTGGGGGATGAAATATGCCAGGTATGACTTCTGAGGTTGCAATCGGTAGTGTAATGTTTTAGAACAGTGTTTCCCAAAGATTGGGACAAGTCCCAGTGGCGGCACATGAAATGATTCTAAGCGTTCTTGAGATGATTTGGAGTGGTCAGCAAACATGATTTAAATAACATTGAATTACATGATAATTTTTTCTCTAGTTCTCTTAGTTTTTCTGATTATCAAAAAGCCTTATTTTGTGCTAGTATGTCTCGAACATCACATTCTTCTCTCTTTTAAACAAAAAGAAAATACAAAATACTTAACTGGAATGCAGTAGCTATGTTTGTTTAAGTACATAGTCGTCTTCTACTTATGGTAAGTAAACTGGTTTGTCATTTGTGGTAGTGATGCCAAGTTTCTGCATAAAATAATTGTTCTTCAGTAGAAAAGGGGGACAGTGAATTTGTGAGAAAAAATAGTAGGTTAAAAATACTATAGTAGAGGGGCGCCTGGGTGGCTCAGTTGGTTGAGCGACTGCCTTCGGCTCAGGTCATGATCCTGGAGTCCCTGGATCGAGTCCCGCATCGGGCTCCCTGCTCGGCAGGGAGTCTGCTTCTCCCTCTGACCCTCCCCCCTCTCATGTACTCGCTCTCTCTCATTCTCTCTCTCTCAAATAAATAAATAAAATATTTAAAAAAAAAAAAAAAATACTATAGTAGAATATTCATATGGTGATAGAGGAACACCTGAGACTGGATAATGGTACCTTAAAATGTTACTTTGTAAGGAAGACTATGTATCCATGTGTAGATACTAACATATCAATAAGCACTGAATTATTACTGAATTAATACACATTAAAGAAAATTCGCCACAGAATACTTTCATGTCATAAATTAGCTTGTGATTTTAATTACTTGCCCCTTAACAACCCCCAAAGTTTCAGACTCCAAATTACCGATAAAAAAATGAGATTAAGATTTTCAATGTCTTGTAAATTAGCATAAAATGCCATGAAACTGGTGGGGGGGGGGGAGGCGGGAATTTATCTGCACAATAATGAAGAGTTACATTCCATTCTACCTCCATCTTTCTGCTCATGAGGGCTTGCACCTGAGTGCAGGCAGGCAAAGAAGACATGAAGAAGGTGCCCATGAAAAAAATATTTTGTCTCCATAAAAGTTGGCAATCTACTACTTTTAGTTTTGCTTATTCTTTTTTTTCTTGGTATACGTTTTAATTTCTTTCCTTCACAAGAATCCATACAAATTGACATTTAACTTTAGGTCCATTAACCACTTCAAAAAATAAAATTCACATGGACAAATGTCTTCAAAATTATTATGCTGTTGTCAATGTTTTGACAGCCTTGTGCAATTAAAACAACAACAAAAAAAAAATCAACCTCATCTAGGCTCTAGAGAATGTCACCAGTCAAAAAAAGGAGAGAACTGTAAAACGGATTTTCTTATTTAAAGTAACAACCAACACCTTGATTTCTACCATGCTTATAATTTCCCACTAGTAAAACTAAATTTGGAATGAACAAAGAGGAATGCCTTACCTGTTGGAAGGTGCAGCGTTATGTTATTGCAAAAGTCTGTGAAGCAGCATTCCGTTTTGGTAACGTTGTTGGAACTATGACAGAAGACTTGAGCATTCAGTTCTGGGAGAGACACACAGGACTTGATCACCTGTTCTTTTCCATTGGCCAACATCACTGAAGCCCAGCATGCTCCTTCAGTTTGGCAGGTAAAGTTTGAAGAGTCACACAAAAGACATACACATTTCAATCCTGGAAAGTGTAAAGTAAAATTTTTAAGATATAGAAAATACCGTGCAAATTTATTTCATCATACTTGAATATAAGAATTCAATCTTAATGAAAATTGAGGAAGGGATTAAATGAACAGCACTGGATAAACATAAGCTACTGCTCTTAGTACCCCTCAGTCATGCGTTTTATTAAACCAGTGGCCCAACCTTCATTTACTATTGCTTGTATTTTTGTGAATTTATTCAGTTGCTACCATATTTTAAAACAATTTTCTCAGCCATGGTCTAAGTCCCTCCTTCTTTAAACTCAATTGGCCTTTTCCTAAATCAACAGCTCCCGTGAAACGCTGGGATACAGTAACACAGCGACCAAGGGGCGCTGTCCAGCATCTCTTGTAAAGTGTGGTTAGAGATCTGGGTAACAAAACCACCCAGTGTGCTCTGTTCATTTACCCTTTCTCCCTTCAACTTTTAGGCGAATGTGCTAAACACAAAACTAACCATAGAAATTTACAGCTCTAAAAAAAAACAAAAAACAAAAAACAAAACCAGTGTGACTCTTTACCTTTCTATTCGAAGATATGTTTGTATTATTGCTATTGTCTTAGAACCTTTAAGGCATTAATGAGCCATCACACTTCCCCCTCTTCACTAAGAAATACATCGTAGAATAAGAGTCATTTGGGGGGCGCCTGGGTGGCTCAGTTGGTTAAGCGACTGCCTTCGGCTCAGGTCATGATGCTGGAGTCCCGGAATCGAGTCCCGCATCAGGCTCCCTGCTCAGCAGAGAGTCTGCTTCTCCCTCTGACTCTCACCCCTCTCATGCTCTCTCTCTCTCTCAATTAAATAAATAAAACCTTTAAAAAAAAAGAGTCTTTTGAACACAGACCATGACTTTCAGGCAATTTTCTTTAATGAATACATCTATTCCATGAAGCAAAACACATCAACAGTAAAATTTAATAAATCTACAGCAATAAAACTTTCAAAAATTAGACTTTGCTAATCTGTCCACTGCACAAATTTCCTCAACCTTCCTCACTTACTACACACACACACACACACACACACTCCACACACATGAATTCACATGTTCCAAGTGACACAGTATTCGTCTGTTCTGATGTAAAATATCTGTCAGCATGAAGTTCAGTGGTTGTGACAATTTATTCAAATTTTATTTAATTACATTGTTTTTAAATAGCACAACACTAAATAGACTTTTGTAATATTATTCTAATGAGCTTTCTGTTAAATCATAATTGCTCCCCACAATTATCTGAATGTACCAAGTTTTATAATAATTTTTTCTGAGATCAGTCTTTAAACTGCTAATTAATGAAATTGGAGCTGATGTTATAACTGTACAATATTTGATACATAAATGACAATTTTTATACTCAACTTCAAATACCAATATAAGAGCAAATATGGATAATATTCCTTCATAACTAGGTGTGTAAGAAAGAACAAATTACATATCGATCAACAAAAACTACCTTTTCTTTAGTAATTTCTCTTGATTGGTAAAATACCCTCCCCTCTCTATAAACATGTTTATTACTATGGGCTAAAAGAAATACAGTCATAAAATAAAATACTCTTTCGTTAACAACATTGGACCAAGCAAAATAGCTCACTCCTCCATTTATTCCAAGGGTGATTAATATAAACAAATCTACAGTTGACCCTTGCTTGAACAACATGAGTTTGAACCACACCAGTCCACTTATAAATGGATTTCTTTTCAATAAATGCAGTACAGTACTCTAAATGTACTTTCTCTTCCTTAGGATTTTAATAACGTTTTATTTTCTGTAGTTTATTGTAAGATACAGTATATAATACACGTAATATACAAAATGTGTTAATTGCTTCTGTTATTGGTAAGGCTTCCAGTCAACCATAGGTTATTAGTACAGTTTTGGCAGAGTCAGACATTAAGCAGCTTTTCAACTGTGTGAGGGGTTGGTGCCCCTAACACACACGTTCAACAGTCAAACTGTACTCATTTGTTGGTATTTATGTGCTATAGTAAAACCTTATCATCTACATTGATTAGGATTCCGTAGAGCTAGATATATAAAATCCAGGTGATCTGAAAAAGGTTTTAAGTCACCTTCCTTGCATAAAAGAGAGCTCATATAGTGAGAATCCATCCACTCAGGTGCCTTCTGACAGTGAAATCTTTCTGTAGGACATTTCAACTCCAATCTGACAAAGGCCTTCAAATCTGGTTATACTAGCTTTGAATCTTGGCCATTACTTGTCCCCTCTCTGCTTCCGTTTCCTTATATAAAAGATGAAAAGAAGAAGAATATACCTCCTCATACTGTTGTTGTGAAGAATAAATTAATCTACGTAAAGCTCTTAGAACAATGTCTGGTACACAGGAAGTACTATGTAAACATTAGTAACTATGACTTTTTCTACTAGAGGAGGTAAAGCTGGTTGTCTTATGCTAACAATTGAAATGCATTCATAATCCATAAAGGAATGGCTGAATGAACTAGGGTGTACAGACCATTTAAAAGGCATAACAAAGAAATGCATCCCTTTCTACTTGTGGAATGAGTTGAATGCTCTCCTTCTTTTAATAGCCCAGGTTAGAACCTAGATAGTCTAACAGCAGAGTGGTGTCTGGCCATGGTCCAAATAAAGAACTCAGGAAAAGAAGGTCTCAGTCCTACCTCTGTCACTAACTTGCTCATTGAGTTTAGAGAAGACATTTAATCTTACAGGGCCTCAGTGCCTTCTTCTGCAAATGGGAAATGAATGGGGGTCAGGGCAATGGATCCCCAAATCCTGAAACCTCATAGAGTGCCAACATTTTATGACTCTATGATTTTATAATTCATGGAAATTTACAATTACAAAATACGGAAAACTCTTTGACACTGAAGAAACTTAATCCACTGTGGTTATTCTTTACCCTCATATTTTAAGGGGCTAAAGTTGGGAAGAATAAGTCTGACCTACAGTCTCAAACCAGTTGTTACTAGACTCCTCATCAAAGTCTATGAACTTTCTATTTCCAAGAGAAGCCTAGGATGGAAATCAAGGCAACTAACTATGGAATAAGGGTCCACTGAAGGAAGACAAGCATAAAGCACTCAACAATTAAACATATGTTAGTTTCATGTGTGTTTATCATTATGTAAAATTCCCAGTGCAAGTGTGGGGGTTAGCTGTCACCATCTCCATTTTATAGATAATGAAATAGTGCTCAAAAAGATCAAGTGAATGAATTAATGTAGCAGTTATTAGACTACTCAAGCAATGTTGTTTCTACCCTACCAAAGCTGATGTATTTTTCTAAATTTTTTTTAAAAGACAAGTCCATAAAACATTTTCCTACCTTTCTAGCAATTGAATAAAATATAATTCTAATACAGCAGAAAGAAGTTAATAATTGACAATTGAGATTTTGATATGTGTTATCCTAATTACCTTTTAAAACACAGTTGATATTTTTAAAAACCTACTTATTTTCTGGGAAGACAGGTGGTTAAATAAAAGTCAATTATCATGTGTTTGCATCTACATAAATAACCTTACCTTTCGGATTGTCTGAGTTTTGCATTAAGTGTGAACCTCTAAGAATCTAACCTGATATTTTTTCTTGGAAATACTACTAGCTCCTTATAAAAATGATTACATAGTAGCTCTTACCAAGGAATAATGTGGATACTCACTGCATGTTTAACAAGCTATAAAAATGTCCTCCAGTTTTAAGTAAAATGTACCTATCAGAAGATTAATTCAGACCGAGGTGACATAGTTAAGACACAGTAAATGCCACCTTACTTTAAATGATGCACAATGGAAAACACTGACAAAACTGAGAATTTGTTGATAATAGCTTCAAACATCTGCTAAATGTTCTCATTTATTCCAGGTCAACTGGCAGTACTATAGCACTGATAGAGAACAAACAGCAAACCAAAAGGAACCCAAGATGTATAGCTAACATACAACATATTCAGTCTTGCATTTTTCATTTCCCACCAAACCACTATATGGTCACATTTGGTATATAATTAAATTATATTTATATCAACCACCCTCAACATAGAACCCTTGTGCTGCCAATTAAAACATAAGTTGCCCTTAGTGATTAGACTTATGCTTTCATATTTTGTTTTTTAAAAGACTGATGTTAATTGAGTCAATTATACTAGAATATTCCATGACAGGATAAATCTGGCTGTTAGCAGACAGTAGTCCAGCCTTATGTTTCTTTATTTTGTACTTTCCCATTATAATGTACTTGAGTCATATGGAAAGGGATAGCAAATGAAGTTGAAGAAGGAGGTAATTACCCAGAATAAGGAGGTCGATTAGAGTTTTCCCCACAAGAAAGATTGCCCTTTTCTTGTGTCTCCTCCCACCCCTTTAATTAGCCCCTTTCCCCCCTTTTTGCCAATTAGTCTGTAAAAGCCAAGACATCTGTTACTCACAAGACATCTGTTACCCACATGAAACCAAAGGATGTGCACATTCCTAATCAACCAGAAAATAAATTTTCATCCATATTTACATGTGATGGCAAGCACACCGTGGTGTCCAGAAATGTAAAAACCATCACACTACAGAAAAATAACAAAATATATTGATTTGTATTAACGTGCTAACGAGAGTTAAAAAGCCAAATATTTGCTTGGGAAATATTAGTCGTTTTGAATTAGATACTATTTTCAATAAGTCGGTTGCCTACATTTTGGGTCTATATGCTAAAATATCTCTTGACCAGCGCCTTACCCAAATTTCTGACACATACCCTCTCCTCTTCTCCAGGCATCAGTTGATTCAATTTCCCTAATTTTAGAGCAGGTTATAGAACACATTTTTTTTTAATTCAGAAAACCATCTCAAATTTGACCTGCTGAATATATAATTTTTTCATCATTTGCAGGCTTCTGAGTTAACAAAAGAACAATTCAAGCTCATCCATGTGCTGAATATGAAAAGAACACCAAGACAACTAGCACTAGTGTGTGTAAAAGAAAGCCAGACAGGGTCAAAGGAAATCAGGCAAAGACCTAGCTTCCCTTCTATTCCTTTTCAACATTTGATTTTCTTGCCATGGGGTCATTTCAGATCATTTCTCTTTCTTCATGGTAAGGAAAAATATGATAGAGAAAGAAAGCAGCATTAATAAAATATGGACAATATGAAGGTAAACTTCTTGGCCAAAGGAGTTTTCAATAGAGATGCAACTTTTAGAAATTCTATTTACCAGGCTGTATCCAAGGACATTCAGAAAGGAACCACTCTCATGGGATGATTCCATCCAGAACTGTTATCACTTCCAGCTGCAGGGCTCAAATTAGGAAGAGTCCTCACATTTTGAATGATAGGACTAGCCATTTTGAATGCCCTCGGTCCACAGGCAACACTAGATGAAACCAGACGTTTCAGCCCACCTCCACCACGAACCACCCAACACTACAATGTCTCCACATCTTAGATTCTTTGCCTGAAATATGATAAGGTCAGGAAGCAGATTTCTAAAGACCCCAGTTTTATAGCCTTTTCATGCTCTGAGCCCATGTCGCAATTCTCAATACAACTAACTACAGGGTTATCTTATGTATGATAAATAAAAAGAGAGAGCACCCCAAGGGGATAGGTTTATACCCCCAAATTCCCACACTGATATTTCAGTGGATGAATGGCTCCTACTACTTTATAATCCAACAAAATTTCTCCAGTTGATAATTGAAGATGATTGATTTTGTCGTGTATCATATGAGAATCTAATGTTTTTTCCAATATCAGCACAATATTTTTAGGAAGAGAGGGGAAGTTCACCACCTCTCCGAATTGGACCAGACACCCAGAGTCTTGCCTAATCCCTCAATCACAGATATATACACCATCACAGAAATGGTACGCAAGACCAAAAGCTATTCAAGAGTACAACAGCATAGCAATCTGATTCTATGAAATAGAAGTGAAAACATTTCCCAATAATGTTTAAATGGCTGACAAAAAGAGTAGAGTTTAAAATTGGCCAGGATTATGTTATTTATTTACTTATAGCCTCAAAATAGAGACTAGATACAGAAAGGACATGTCCTATGGCATAATCTCAAAAAGCTGTTGGTGCAATTTAAAAACTTCTTAACAGAGAAAAATGATCAGTTTAACATTTTTGCTTATCAGCATAGTTATTAACTGAAAAGTTCACTTGTCAAAGAAGGGCTTTTCCAAAACTACTATTGGTAACATTATCCCCTAAACTCGTACAGTATGGTACAAAAATAAGTCAACCATAAAGCGATATAATCTAAAAAGGGGGTATGACAATATTATTTGTGTGGATTCTCTTGAAATATCCCTGTGAAAGCATGAAAATGCAGAAGAATTCTGAGCTGGGGAGAGGACAACCTTTTCCTTGCTGCCTCTGGAAGTCACAGCAGTAGTTAGCAGCAGCCTGGCAGGGTGGCAGTGGTGTGAGGACTGCTTTTGGGAACAGTGTGACATCTCTTAGAGTGCATCCTTGGTTCCTTAGGGAGGACACTTCCTGCAGTCCTCTGGCCAGCTTTAGACTTGGTAGCCATGGACGGAAGAAAAGGACCTCATTTGGGGTCTCCCATGTCAAAGCATCATGTCAAAGAAGAACAGGTTCCTAATCACAAGACACATTTCCTCTGCCACCCCGCTCCCATGCAATTCTCCTTTAATTTGAGGAGTTATATTCTTGGGCTGCCAGCCTAAATGGCTCCTCATCAAACTGTTCTCTCAGTCTTGGGATTTTTTTTTACTGTCTTCTAGTTAAGAAAAGAGTGATTGATGTTCAATGGATTCTAAGTACATCTAGAAAAAAAAAGCAAAGTTCATAGTCATTATTTGGGACCTCATAGGTTAGTCGGTCTGGGTTGGGTTCTTCCCACTTCTTGAACCTCATTTCTTATCACACAGCCCTTCAGACATACTGGTCTCCTTTTCATTGCTCTACATAACAAGTTCTTTCCCACCTCATGTCCTCCCACCCCACCCCACCCCCGGCTGTTCCCTTTGCCTGTAGTGTGCTTCCTCTCCTAATTCTTGGGGCTCAGCTCAAATGTCACCACCTCAGGGAAATCTTCAGACTCCTCTTGAAGAGTGATCTGCTCCCCATCCTTTCTGGCATATTAGCTGATTTATTGTACCGGCCCCACTAGAATGAAAAGTCCATGAAGGCAGGGACCTTTCTTGCCTCATCTATCATCACATCCCCAACACCTACAATAGGGTATGGCAGATGATAAAAAAACAAGAAACATGTATTAAATTAAAAAGTCTAAAAAACTATACAGAAGAATGCAAAATGGTCAAACACATAAAAAGACTCACAACCCTGTAACTATTCTCATTGTGGTACATTATCTTCCAGTCTTTTTTTTTAAATAGGTTTCCATAGTAGAATCCTACCTATAAACATAATTTTATGTGCTTCCTTTTTATTCTGTCAGCATTATATCATGAGCTTTTATAATATCCTGTTTATAGTCACTTGATGGCATTTATAGACCCTCCATTGGTATAACTGAATAACATCCAGCATTTTCTTGCTTTTAGGCATTTCACTTGTTTCCAATTTTTTTAGTAGAATTTGAAAATGTTTATTGAATAAATGACTAAATAGATGGGTAAATTATTAGTCAAAAGTACAATGAGAATCCTTTATAGAGTTCATGTTTCCTGGTTTACTCAGTAAAATTCCTTTCTTTTTTTTTTTAAGCTCATCTTGAGGTATATTTGCGTTTAGGTATGGCAGGCTTTTAAAAAATTTCCAATTTTTGCAATTAAATAACACTGTGTTGAATATCTCTGTGGATTGATCTTTAACCAAATTTAGTTTCCTAGGCTAGAGTCCCAGAAGTGGAATTACAACATCAGAACTTCTCGATAGACACTGTCAAATAGCTTTCCAGAAAAGTTGTACCAGTTAAGATTTCCATTGGCCCTATATGAAAGTACCCATTTCACATAGACTTGTCAGCATTAGATATTCTCACTAAAATCTTAATAAAATGATGGATGGAAGTTGCATCTTATTTTAATTTGCACTTCCCTACGATTGGGGTTGAACTTTTTTTTCCAAATATTTCCTCTGGATTTCCCCTTGGGTGAATTTTTTGTTCATGCCATTTAGCTCTTTGATAAGTCTTAAATTTCTTCTCAATTTGAAAGAACTCTTTATAAAGGTAGAAATCCTTTGCCATATGTGTTACATATAACTTTTCCCACCTTCACATCTATTTGCTTCTTCCTAATGTACCATCTTCATAGTTTTTGAGAAAAAATAATACTTGTCCCTTGTCAAAAAGAAGTCAAGTAATACATATAATATAAAGAAGTAAAATAAAATAAATCACTCCTAATCCCATATCCCCAAAATGACTACTGTTAACATCCTCTCCAAATATCTTTCTATGAAGCTTTACTTATAGCTATCAAAAAAACTAATGTGACAGATGGAAATTGTATCAATCAATCTTTTCCTTGGCACTTTCTTCCTTTACCTTCAAGCTTAGGAAATCTCCCATCCAGTTTATGATTTTTTAAATACACCTAATCCCTAAATTTATGTGGATTTGATGGTGGGTATAGATAATAAATAAATCTAATAAATAAATCTCTTTGACAGGTGATAAGTGAATTACTCTATGGTAAATTTCTAGATGTTAAAAAATTTCTTTAAATTATTATTTAAAGAATATTGTATTAGCCACGGTTCTCCAGAGAAATGGAACCAGTAGGATGTATATGTATACATACATGTACATACACACACACACACACACACACACACACAGCAGGAGAGAGAGAGAGAGACACTGAGAATTTATTTTAAGGAATTGGCTTACTGGGTTGTGGTGACTGACAATTCCAAAATTTCCAGGGTAGGCTGCAGCAGGGAAGAGTTGATATTTCAGTTCAAGTCTGAAGACAGTTTGGAGGCAGAATTCCCTCTTCTTCTGGGGACCTCAGTTTGTTTTCTCTTATGGCCTTCAACTGATTTGTTGAGGCCCACCCAACTATAGAGGGTAATCTGCTTCACTGAAAGTCTACAGCCTTAAATATGAATCTCATCTAAAAAATACCTTCACAACAACATCCAGACTGGTGTTTGACAAAATATGCAGGTACTATGGCCTAACCAAGTTGACATATAAAATTTACCTTCCCAAATATATGTCAAATATCATGGTAAGAGCTAAGAAAAGAAAAAAAGACCATTCCCTAAAGGAATTGGAGAGTTAAAGCACATTATGATAGTGTGGTAAGACAGTCAGGGATGTTGCACAATGTGTTGGGGCACAGAGGCTGAGTGCTGCTTAATCCAACCTGGGGGAGAGGGGAGAGGAGCAGGCAGGTAATTTTCTTTGAGGTGAGTCCTGAGGAGCACGGTTGTTCTTCACCATACCCAGTCCACTCCCCTCCTCCATAGTCTCACCTTACCCTCTCAGCAGTCATCAAATATCCTCCAGCCAGCCTCCATCAGCCTGGGGAAACTGACGCAGTCCTCAAACAACAGTGGGAAATGTCTCCTGTTGTGGGGCTGATATGTACAGGCTTTAACCTGCCCCCACTTTGCTAATGTGTTCTTGTCACACCCACCCCCCATGTGGAACTCCATCCCCAGTCCCAAAAGTCATCTCAGCATTCCAGACACAGCCTCACAGGGCCCCTGGAGTCAGCCGCTGGTTGGAAAAGCTCAGCCTTCCCTGGAGTTGCAGGATGGGGCTCAGAGCCCTCCCCAGGACAAAGTCCTGGAACTTCTGCCTCCTCTTTGTCTGACCTGCTTGCCAACCCTTGCTGAGGTTACTGGGACCCTCAGGCTTTCAGCCAAGCACTGGCATGAGTGCATTCCAGATCTGTCAGCTCCTGGCCATATACCTATTGATATTCACATAAAATCATACTTGATAGTGGTTACCAGATTTGGGGATTTCACCAACCAGTTAAATTTCAAAAATAATTTTGGGAATCAACCAGGTGGCACTAAATTTTTGCTTTCCCCAAGGAAGAACACTGGGGACCAGGGGAAGCACCCTCTATTACCATCATTTCAAAAAAGAAAGGTTATTATGATACCAACCAAGTATGGAAGAACATAAAGGAATTATAGACTGACTTTGCCAAGATCAAGGATATCTTTTTAAAATTTCAAATGTTAAAAAATATAATTACTTCTTATAATGTTAAATTTATTTTATCTTTTTCTGAAACAAATTGTTAATCTGGAGGTTGACTATGTATTAGAAAGTGGAGCTTGAGTGCCCAACCTATTCCTGTACTTTGTTTTGTTCACAATCAATGGCCACAACCCATATAAGAATGTTCTCTAAAATGGAAAAGGCAATATTCCATAGTGCTATTTTTACTCAGTATGGATATTCCGGAAAACTGAAAAATCTGAATAATAATAGCCACCCTCCCCAAGCTACAAGGAAAGCTAATAGTCCCAGATCAGTAGTCCTGGCTAACAAGGGACTTCCTTGTCTAGTGAACAGGCTACTGGGCCTTTTGGTCTCAACTCAATGAGCTCACTGTAGTCAATGCTTCCATCAGTACTGGGGCACAGAGCTTAGCACTATATTTGATCAATATGCACATTAGGGTCTATTTTACAAGACTTGGAGGATGAAATACTGTTTTTGGATCATGACAGATCTGTAATTCAATATATTGCTTGTCATAGCTATGATATACTTGATCATAAACTCTTGATTAGGAGCATACCATTTTTAGTACTGTTCTCATGGGAAATTATAACCAATTATAACCAACTCCCATAAGGTACAATTTTCAGCAACATCTTGTAGTGATATGCAGAAATTGCTGTTGTGTTTCACGAAGAAATGAACCTGGGTAAAGAGGAGAACAGTGCAGTTATTCTAATCCAGTCTGGTGCATTTAGGGTCCAAGTTAGAAGACCTGAGGTTCTAATCCTGGTTCTATTAATGTGGCCTTTGAGTCTTCCGTGTCCTCAACAGATCTGTCTGAGAGAGAATTCAATTTGATGATCTCTAATTGTTCTAAAGTTGTATGACCCAAAGAGATGAATGCATCCATGGCTACCATGTGGTATCAGAAAGAGCAATACAAGTGTTTGATACCCAGAGAACAAAGAAGTTGTTGTCCTAGAATCAGAGTTCACAAAGAAAATTGTTCAGGAAAATACTGTATCATTCTGATAAGGACTGACGTGAATAATCTTGAGTTCATACTTTGGAGGTCCATTAATTCATAGAAATCTAGTTTTGTGTTTCCAATCTCCATGAGGTAGAAAAGATAGGAAACAAATGGGAGAGGATCACAAAGAAGTTGGTGATGTAAGGAAAAGAGCACATGACATGGTCAATCTATTTGGCAGAGATGAAATAAAACACAAAAAGTTAATGATAAAAACATAAGTTTTTAAAGCTAAGGAAGCTCTGGCTTGTTTAAGGGAGGCAATTAAGTAATCAGTAAAGAAACAAGTAATCAATTGTTAATAGTCAAACTACAGGGCTAAAAGAATATGCAGATAGAAAAAGAGAAAAACTATCTAAAGTTTAGAATGAAAGTAGCAAAGAAAATTGAAAAGTTAAAGTCCTTGAGTTCTCAGGGGTTCACTTGTCAGAAATTTTTATCATGATCCACAGTTACTCATTTATATGATCAGATATGGTAAGGAATAGATAATTCTCAATCTAGAAATAAAAGGAAACTATCCAAAGTAAGATGATCTAACTAAAAATAGATTGGTAAGTGAAGAGTTGAAAGGGGAAGAGGAGGGCAAGTGATTTAGAAAGAAAATTTTTTCTTAAAGGCTGATCCTCTCTGACATTGACCCCAAAACTCAAAGGATTGGCTTAGATAGTATGAACAACTCATATTATGCAAGCATAAGACGGGCAGCATTGCCTGCCCCTCTATTCATAGAAGGTAACTGGGAGTAAGAGCTGAGGAATGGGAAAGGAAATTTTTAAATACGTACTTTAAAAATATATACATAAATCTCAGACTTCTCGGGATTATCATAGCTGCTTATAGAAGGTGGGTCATATGGCTTTCTCGGGAATTACATTTTCCTTTGTTTATCAAAGCATTATTAAACAAAATAACTGTTTTTATTGCAGCTACACAAATATACTTCAAGACATAAAAGTAAAGCAATATAAAAAGAAATTAGAAGACCTCAGAGAAGTCTCAAAGAATTCATATTAGAACAAAAGGGAAGGCTAAGGCAGATTGTCTTTTCTCAATTTTGCTGCTTCTCTTATGTTAAGCAAGTATAAAACAATACAACAACACAAAACTACAGCAAAGAAACAAAGAAAAACCTTATCTTTGTAGTTCTGTTCATTTGAGTTTGCTATTATCAGACTTCAGCAAGGTGTAGTGCAGGGCTCCTGAGTATCGGAAGACTCTCCACCCTGTAGTTGAAATCCGGAGTCACTGCTAGTCCAGCCTCATGGACTGTGAAGTTATGACACCTCTCTAAATATGACTATGCCCTGGTGAAATATGGATAATAATTCCCTATCTTAGAGGGTTTTTATGTGATTAAGAGATATTTTAGATAAAACATTTCATGCACAGCAGATGTTTAAAAACAAAAACTAAAAATTAAGCTCCTGCTATTACAAATTATAAGCTATATTCAGAGCTCAACATTCAAGGCCAAAACCACACTCCTTAAAAATAACTCTCAGTGTTTGGACAACCATTTCTGGCTTTAACTTTCTCTTTGGTAGTTAACACTGCCACTTCAAGGTGATAAAATTGGCAGCTCCAAAACAAAATAGAAATTTTTTGTTAAAAAAAAGTCTTTGGCATCTGAGCATGATCAAAGAGTAGAAGTATCTAGAGTGTTAATTCTCATATTGGTTACTACATTAATTTTTTTCCCTTCTCAACCAATTATTTCTTGGGTCTGACAAATAAATTTGGGAAGGACAGATATGTCAATGGAAAAATGAACAAAGTAAATGACAATACATTATTTCCATTTGCCAAATAAGAAATGATTTTGTAAATTACAACACCCAGAATTAGCAAGGGGTTATCAGTGAAATTTCACCTTTATTCATAGTTGGTAGAGCATCAATTGGTACAAACTTCTGGGAGTACAATCTGAAATGTTTGTCTCAGGAATCCTAAAAATGTTTATACTCTTCATGGCTGTATTTCCACTTCCTCTTTATAAAATAATCAGGAAAACAAAATTTTATTTTAAATTTCTATTGCAGTTACTATTCACAAAAGTAAAAATTGGAAATAATCAAAATCTCCCTAAATCAAAATGTGTAAGTAAATGTTGACACAACATATGAGGCATAATATCCTGTTTTTAATAATATTTAAACAGAATGGAAATTGCTCACTGTAAATACTAAATGAAAAGTGGAATCATATAGGATATGATTTCAATTTACATATATATGCACAGAAATAAGGACTAGAAGGAAATACATCTAAATATTAATAGTGGTTTCCTCTAAGCTAAAAACTAAAGATGATTTTTACATTTTTCAACTCTTTTCTCTAATTTCCTATAATGAACACATATTAATACTATGACACTAAAATCATCATATTTTGTTAAAATCATGCCTTACTCTATAGAAGTATTTCATTCACAGGGATTTGTTTTGGAAATCATAGGGATATCTTCAGTTAGCAATTCTACATAGGCCTTTAAAATAACACTGATGCTGGAGTCTGGTGAACACCAACATGCCCACTGCCATTGTTACTCCACAGTTTACAGTAACTCTATTTTCCAGACCAAAAATTAGAATTTGTGGTCTGAAAATAGGCTAGCATATTTGAAACCAGGGTTGTCCCTGAAAATTCAGGTACATGAGTATTACAGGATGACTCCCACTCAACACTGGAAACTTACCTGATCCTGAAATGTAAACCAACAGACTCGCTAGCCTGATGATCTTTCCATAATTTTACCCCTCATCTTTAAATCTGTCTTGGAAGAGGGTCAAAACACCCATAGTGACTTTCCCTAACTGTATAGAAGACAATCAAGAAAATGCTGACTGCCCACTGTGTGCATGACACTCTACTGAATGAGGGGTACCTCTAATCTAACTCAGCAAAATGAGCTTTGTTAATGCATTAATGAGCCCGTGTATAGACTGCTGGTGCAAGCAAAATTTTCCATAAGCAAGTTTAATGCTATAGGAAACCAACAAAAAGAGCCCAAGCAGCCCATAAGTGCTCCCTTGTAGGTGATAAATGACCTTTCAAGTCGAACCAAAAGCTTTTACCTAAAAGAGCAGGTGAGTAATGCTGCATTTACAATGGGCTTTATCTATGTATGGATGATGTCCCTTAGTTGCAATTTCCTTTGCCCAGAGAAGAAATGACTACTACTCTAGGCTAATGAATTAAACACAGTCTAATTTATCCTAATTTGATTTCATTTCTTTCTACTTTATGCCATTTTACAGACTGAGGATGATACACACACACACACACACACACACACACACACACACACACACAAACATTTTAACAGAAATCCCTTATTTATATAGCAAAAGCAAATTATTTGTAATTTCAAAATATTTTATGTTTATATAACCAACCCTATCAGTGCATATGGTAAAAATATATATATATATAATATAGTAAGAATTAAAATAGAAAGCATCTATCCCACTTCTCCCCACTTCTCCCCAGTCTCACTTCACAAAGGCACTTTTAACTATTTTTGTTGTTGTTCTCTAGGACATTATCATAGGACATTAACTCTAAAAATACACTGTTGTTCTTAATTAACCAATTGGAAACATTATCGGCTAACTTCTTGATTTATACAAGATTTCTTAGTTCTCATACATGCTCTCCAATCTGGGAGGGGAGGATCTGGTTTATTAAGATTGAATTTACATATAGTAACATTCATCCTTTTTAGTGTACAGTTTTATGGATTTGACAACTGCACTTCAATCACCCCTCCTCCCAGATCTTCTCAGACTCTCTTTTAGACAACTTCTGCCCCTCCAGCCCCTGGCAAGCAGTGATACTTTGTGTTCCTGATGTTTGCCTTCTCCAGAATGTCAAATGAATGCAGCCTTTTGATTCTGGCTTCTTTCATTTACTTCTTAAGGCCTTCATTCATGTTGTTGCATACATCGGTATTCACTGAATGGACGTAAAACAGTTTGTTTATCCATTCACAAGTTAAAAGCCATGTGGGTTTTCTCCCCCAATTTTTGATGATTAGGAATAAGCTTGTAATAAACTTTAATATACAGATCTTTGTGGGAAATAACTTTCATTTCTCTTTGCTAAATATCTAGAAGTGAAATTACTATATTTTATATAGAATGTATGTTGAACTTTATATAAAATTGCCAAAGTGTTTTTTTCTAAAGTGGCTATCCCACTTTATATTCACCAGTAATGGATGAGAGTTCTAGTTATTTAGGATTCCTACCAACACTTGGTATTGTCATCTTTGTTTTCTTGAGCTTTTTTTGGTTGCTGTTTGTTTGTTTTAGCCATTCAAATAGATATGCGGTGGCATGTCGCTGTGGTTTAATAAGGATTTCCTCAATGACTAATGATACTGGGCAGCTCTGGTGTTTCCACTTATATATGTTCTTTATATCTGTTCAACTGTTTTGCCCACTCTTACTGGGTTGTTTTCTTATTGAGTTTTGAGAATTCTTTATATATTCTGATTCAAGTGTTTTATTAAATATGTGTCATGCAAATACTATCTCCCAGGCTGTGTGGCTTGTCTTTTCATTCACTTAACAGCATCTTTCAAAAAAATATGTTTTGAATTTTGATGAAATCCAATTTATCAATATTTTCTTCTATGGATTGTGCTTTTGGTGATCACATTTAAGAAATATTGCCTAACCCAAGACCAAAAGATTTTCTTCTACATTTTCTTTTAGAAGTTTTTATACTTTTACTATGGAAAGAGCCAAGATGTCCATCAATAGATGAATGGATAAAGAAGATGTGGTATATAGATACAATGAAATATTATGCAGCCATCAAAAAAATGAAATCTTGCCATTTGCAATGACATGGATGGAACTAGAGGGTATTATGCTAAGCGAAATAAGTCAATCAGAGAAAGACAAGTATAATATGATCTCACTGATATGAGGAATTTGAGAAACAAGACAGAGGATCATAGGGGAAGGGAGGAAAAAATGAAACAAGATGAAGCCAGAGAGGAAGACAAACCATAAGAGACTCTTAATTTCAGGAAACAAACTGAGGGTTGCTGGAGTGGTGGGGGGTGGGAGGGATGGGCTGGGTGATGCACACTGGGGACGGTATGTGCTATGGTGAGCGCTGTGGATTGTGTAAGACTGTTGAATCACAGACCTGTACCTCTGAAACAAATAATACATTATATGTTAAAAAAAAAAAAAGAAGAAGAAGAAGATAGCAGGAAGGGAAAAATGAAGGGGGGGAATCGGAGGGGGAGATGAACCATGAGAGACTATGGACTCTGAGAAACAAACTGAGGGTTTTAGAGGGGAGGGGAATGGAGGGATGGGTTAGCCAGGTGATGGGTATTAAGGAGGGCACATATTGCATGGAGCACTGGTTGTTCTACACAAACAATGAATCATGAAACACTACATCAAAAACTAATGATGTAATGTATGGTGACTAACATAATAAAATAAAATTTTAAAAAAAGTTTTTATAGTTTTAGATTTTATTTTCAGGTCCATGATCTATTTTAATACTTGCACACATGCAAGGCATGTTTTGAGGTACTTTTCTTTCTTTCTTTTTTTGAGTATGAATGTCTAATTATTCCATCATCGTTTGTTGAAAAGACTATCATTTCACCATAGCATTTACCTTAGTAAAAAAAAAAAAAAATCAATTGGCTATATATGTATGGGTCTATTTGTGGTCTCTCTATTCTATCCCATTAATCAATGTGCCTCTCCTTTTGCCAATAACACAGTCTTAATTACTGTAGATTTATGAGTCTTCAAGTAAGTTACTGTAAATATGACAACTTTGATCTTCTTTTTCAAAATTGATTTGGTTATTCTAGTTCCTTTACCTTCCCACATAAATTTTAAAACAACTTGGTGAATTCTGCAAAAATCCCTGCAGGAATTTTAATTAGAACACTGATTGGGATTACACTGAGTCTATAAACCAAATTGGGAGATAACTGCCATATTAACAACATTGTGACTTTGATTCTGTGAATGTAGTATATTGTTCCATGTATTCAGGTCTTATCTAAACTCTTTCAAATGTGTTTTAGAGCTTTTAAGAGACTTTCCATATATCCTGTTAGATTTTCACCTAAGTATTTCATGGGTTTTTAGATGCTATTGTAAAGGGCTCCCTTTTTTTCCAATTTCTAATATTTCATTGCTAGTATATATAAAAATACAATTGAATATGTGTATTAATGTGTATCTTGCAACCTTGAATTTGAACTAGAATTTATCAATTCTAATTCCTTTTTTGGAGATTCTTTGGCATTTTCTCTATATAAAGCCAAATAATCTGTGAATAGAGAAAATTTTGCTTATTCCTATCCAATCCATATGCCTTTTATACATTTCTCTTATCTTCATGCATTGGCTAGGACTTTCAGTGCAGCACTGATAACAATTGGTAAGAATAGACATCTTTGCCTTGTTTTCACCTGTAGTGAGAAACATCCAGTCTTTCATAGGTTAGTGTATGTTAGCTGTAAGTTTTCTGAAGAAGCTCTTTATCATGTTAAGGAAGTTCACTTCCATTCTTAGTTTTGGTGAATTTTTATAGATGTTGAGTACTGACACCTGGTTTTCATGCATCTATTGATACTATCATACGTTTTTTTCTTCTTTAGTCTTCTGACTGGTAAATTGGAATATTAGATTTTTGAATGTTGAACCAGCCTTGCACTCCCCAAAATAAACTCCACTTGATCATGATGTATTATCCTGTAATATCCTGTTTATAATATTTGATTTGATAATATTTTATTGGGGATTTTTGCATCTCTACAAGAGATATTAGTATGTAGTTTTCTTTCACTAAGATGTCTTTTCCTAGTTTTGGTCTCAGTGTAATGCTGATCTTATAAAATGAGATGATAAGTATCCCCTCCAGTTCCGTATTCTGAGTTTGTGTAGACTAAATGTTATTTCTTCCTAATATTTTTAAGTAAGCTCTACGCCCAATGTGGGACTTGAACTTATGACCCTGAGATTAAGAGTCATATGCTCTACTAGTTGTAACAGCCAGGTGCCCCTCTTCCTAAATTTTTTTGACAGAATTCACCAGTAAAGCCATCTGAGATTAGAGTCTTCTTTAATAGAAATTATCCAGTTTATCTATTACTACTTGAGGGGCCTTTGGTAGTTTGTACTTCTCAAGGAATTTGTTCATTTCTTAAGTTTCCTAACTGTGAGCATAAAGATGTTTTGAAATGTTTCCTAGTTTTTAATTTTTATATATGTAGGATGTGTAATGACATCCCCTCTTTCACTTTTGACATTGGTAATTTGGGTTGTTCCTCTTTTCCTTAGTAAATCTAGCTAGAAGTGAGTTAATTTTACTGATCTTAAAAAAATATTTTGCTATTCTTGGTATTCTTTAATGTGTTCCTGTTTTCAACTTCATTGATTTCTCTTCTTACCTTTATTATTTTATTCTTTCTATTTGCTTTGACTTCATTTGCTATTCCTTTAAATTTCATTCTAATAACTGCTTTAGATGTATTCCACAATTTTTGTTATGTTGTAGTTTCATTTTCTTTTAATTAAAAATAATATATATATTTTTACTTCTACTTTAATCCATGAGTATTTAGACATTTGTTGCTTAATTCTGAAATATTTGGTAATTTTCCAGATAAGCTCCTGTTGATTTCTAGTTTATTTCCACTATGTTCAGAGAAACTACTCCGTGTACTTTAAACTTTTTTAAATGTATTAGGTTTGTTCTATGACCCACATTATGGTTTATCTTGATTAACATTCTATATGTTCTTTAAAATAATGTATATTCTGTTGTAGTTAGCTGGAATGTTACGTAAATGTCAATTAAGTCAAGTGGGTTTAAAATGTTTCTCAAATCTTATATATCCTTACTAATTTTTGGCCCACTTATTCTATCAGTTATGAGAGAGTAGTGTTGAAGTCAAAATATAATTATATACTTGTCTGTTTCCCCTTCAAGTTCTATCAATTGCTGTTTCATGCATTTGAAGCTCTAAGATTAAGTACATATGCATTTAAGATTATCACATCTTCTTGGTGAAGTGAGCCCTTTATCATAATGGAATATCCCCTGCAATATTCTACTTTCTGAAGTCTACTTTGTTATTAATCTAGTCACTCCAGCTTCTTATGATCAGTGTTTCCATGGTATAACTTTTTCTCGTACCTTTACTTTTATTCTATTTGTGTCTTTATAGTTAAAGTGCATCTCTTATATTGAAAGCGAGTTTCTTATAGCCAGTGTATTGTTAGAGCTATACTCTCAGTTTTTTAACTGGTGTATTTAAAGAACTCACATTTAATGTAATTATTGATATGGTTGAATTAAAATCTACCATTTTACTGGTTCCTTTCTATTTGTTCCACCTGTGTTTGGTGCACCTTTGCCATTTCATCATGTTTTTGGATTAAAAATTTTTATTTCATTTCATGTACTTTATTATATTCTTATTTGTGCATTTATAATTTAATATTTTAAGGGTTGTACTTGGTTGTACAATATGCATCTTTAATCATAGCGTAACTTCAAATCATACTATGATCCTTCACATATAATATAAAAAACTAAACAATTGTATATTCTCAATTCCTCCTTCCCATTCTTTGTGCTAAGGCTGTCATACATTTTATCTATACCTATGCTATACACTCAAAAAGCACTATTACTATTTTTGCTTTAGAAAGTCAATGATATTTCATAGTGATTAAAGTTAAGGAAAATATATTTTATATTTATCTTCATTTTATCCATTTCCAGAGATATGTATTTCTCTGTGTGCATTCAAGTCTATGATACTGCACACTTTCTGTCTGAAAACGTTCCTTTAACATTTTTTGCTGTATAGGTCAAGAAGTAATGAATTCTCAGTTTTTATTTATTGAAAATGTCTTCATTTCACCTTTATTTTAAAAGATAACTTCAGGGGTACTTGGGTGGCTCAATCAGTTAAGTGTCTGCCTTCAGCTCAGGTCATAATGTCAGGGTCCTGGGATGGAGTCCCACATCAGGCTCCCTGCACAGCAGGGAGTCTGCTTCTGCCTCTCCTTTTGCCCCTCCCCCCACTTGTGCACTCTCTCTCTCTAATAAATAAATAAATACAATATTTTTTAAAAAGTAAAAGATAATTTCATGTGGTATGGAACACTGGATTGCTTTATCCTTGTGCACTTTAAAGTTGTCACTTTATTGTTTTTTTGTTTGCACAGTTTCTGTTGAGAAGTCTGCTGTAATTCTTAACTTTATTCCTCTGTAATAGGTCTATTTTATTTGGGCTGTCTTCAAGATTTACTATTTTATCTGAATTTTATCAATTCATATATGATGTGTCTAACAGTGTGGGGTTTGGGAAAAGAGGTATTTATCCTGCTTGGGCTTCTCTGAGCCTCTATGATTGGTAGTTTGATGTCTTTCATTGTATTTGGAAAATTATTAACCAATATATCTCTTCAAATAGTTCTTCTATCCCATTCTGTCCCTTTTCCATCTAGGATTCCATTTACACATACGTTATACCACTTCATATTGTCTCACACCTTTTGGATGCTCTGTTTTGGGCCTTTTCACTCTTTCCTTTTTATTTCCTGACACCTCCCATTTTAGAGCAATGACTTTGTAATACTGTAATTACACAATTATAAGGTCATTTCTATTGGTCTATCTTCAAGTTCATGATTCTTTCTTTGGCTGTGCTGAGTCTACTGATGAGCATATCAAGAGTATTCTTCATCTCATGCTTTCATATCTAGCATTTCCATTTGACATTTTCTTACATTCTCTTTCTGCTAAAATGCCACATATTTCATGTGTATTTTCCACCTTTTCTACTACAGTTTTTAATCATGATTATTTTAAATTCCTATATGATAGTTCCAACATCTGCATCATAAATAAATCATGAGTGCCCTGTCTCTTGCAAGTCATTTCCTTATTTGTGTGTCTCATCATGTTTGGTTGATGTCAATATAATTACACAGCTGTTAAATGTAATCATACAATTATAAGGTCTTTACACTGGAGGTGTAAAGGAGGTGTCATGGGATAAAAAGGGAAGTGAAGTTGGCAAAATGAAGTGTTAAGTGTAAAGAGCGATGTATGAAATAGTACTATACTGACTCAAAATGAACATTAATTTAAGAAAAAATACATGTAAGCTTAGAACAACTACTAAAAAATAATTAAAAGAGAGTGTTAAGAAATCAATAAAGGAAATGAAATGGAATACTCAAAAAAAGTGACTGGCCCAAAAAAAGGTAAAAAAAGGAGAAACAGAAACAATAAAAAGAGACACAAATAGAAACATGGTAGGCATGAATCCATACCAATAATTACACTAAATGTTAATGACCTTACCACTGGAATTAAAGGCAGATATTATAATATAGTTAAAGGATAAAAATCAAGAACCAACTATATGCTATGTACAAAAATTGCACATCCAAGATAAAGACACAGATGAGGTGTAAGTAAAAGTATGGGAAAAACAAACATGCAAATATGAATTATAAAAAAGTTGGCATACTTATATAATTGCACAAAGTAGACATGAAGACAAAAGTATTACTGAGATGAAGTGGGATATTTCATAATAATTGGTCATTGCATCAAGAAGACATGACAACTGTAAATGTGTGTGTACCTAATAAGAGAGTTTCAAAATATATGAAATAAAAACTGACCAAACTAAAGGGAGAGAAAGATAAATCCACAAGTACAGTTGGAGATTTTTAACAACCCTCTCAGTAAAAATATAGATGATGTGAACAATACTATCACAAACTTTACCTAGTTGGCGTTTACAAAGCAATACACTCAAAGTTAAAACTAATCTATGCTGGATAAAATATGCACTAAGGAATGACTGGGTAGAAACAGGAGGAAACTTACTGTGGTGATGCTTATTATTAACATCTTGAAAAGATTAAGGGAATGAATTTCTCAAAACACCATGAATGCACACATAAGATTTGTGAATGTTGTTATATGCAATTGTTTCATGGAAAGAGAAAAATGTTAGCAAATATTGTACTTGTATGATATGCATACTGAAGTATTTAGAGGGTAGTGTACTGATATTTGTAACTTATTTAGAAATACATAAAAATAATATGTATTTGATGAATAGAGGAATAGATAAATGGATATACATGTGATAAAACAAGCATAATGGTATGATCTAATTGGTGGATATATGGATGGATGTTAACTAAATTTCTTTCAATTCCAGTTGATAAAAAGTTTATTTTCTTATTATTATTATTAGTTTCAGGGATATAATTTAGTGATTCATCAGTTGCATATAACACCTAGTGCTCACTACATCAAGTACCCTCCTTAGCTCATCACCCAATTACCCCATCCCACCAACGCCCTCCCCTCTACCAACCCTGTTTGTTTCCTATAGTTAAGAGTCTCTTACGGTTTGCCTCCCTCTCTGTTTTCATCTTATTTTATTTTTCCTTCCCTTCCCCTATGTTCATCTGTTTTGTTTCTTAAATTCCACATATGAGTGAAATCATATGGTATTTGTCTTTCTCTGACTGATGTAGTTTGCTTAGCATAATACCTTCTAGTTCCACCCACATCATTGCAAATGGCAATATTTCATAGTTTTTGATGGCTGAGTAATATTCCATTGTTAATATATACCACACCTTCTTTATCCATTCATCTGTTGATGGACATCTTGGCTCTTTCCATTGTTTGGCTATTGTGGACATTGCTGCTATAAACATTGGGGTGCAGGTGCCCTTTCAATTCATTATGTTTGTATCCTTTGGATAAATACCTACTAGTGCAATTGCTGGGTAATAGGGTAGTTCTATTTTCACCCTTTTGAGGAAACTCCATACTGCTTTCCAGAGTGGCTGCACCAGTTTTCATTCTCACCAACAGTGTAAGAGGGTTCCCCTTACTCCACATCTTTGCCAACATATATTGTTTCCTGAGTTAATTTTAGCCATTCTGACTGGTGTGAGGTAGTCAATTGATGAAAAGTTTAATAAAATGTTGAGGAAAAACAAAAATGAAATGAATCTGAAATGAAATAAATCTTTTCCAGAAAATAAAAATGCATGAGAATTCATTGTCACAAGAACTGAACTAAGAAATGTTCTTCAAGCTAAAGGAAAAGGACATCACATGTAAATTCACATCTACACAGAGTAATGAAGAGCAATGAACAGAAATGATAAATAGGTGGGTAAATGCAAAATCTTACATTCATTTTTTAATTCATTTAAAGGTAATTAAGTATTTAAGCCAAAATAAGAACAATTTTTTTCAAGGCTATAAAATATTTAGAAGTAAAACATGTGAGATTAGGGGCGCCTGCGTGCCTCAGTCATTGGGCATCTGCCTTCGGCTCAGGGCATGGTCCCATGGTCCTGGGATCGAGCCCTGCATTGGGCTCCCTGCTCTGCGGGGGGCCTGCTTCTCCCTCTCCCACTCCCCCGGCTTGTGTTCTCTCTCTCGCTGTGTCTCTCTCTGTCAAACAAATAAAATCTTTAAAAAAAAAATGTGAGATTAATAACACAAATGACAAGAAGAGGAAAATGGAAGAATATGATAATACAGTTCTCAGATTAAACTATGATAATTTAAAGTTGGATATTATAAAACTTATAACAATCACTAAAAGTAAGACAAAGAGATGTAGCTTATAAACCAATAGTGGAAATAATACAGAATAGTAACATTTTGTCACTTAAACCAAACAAAGACAAAAAATAGAAAGAAATAAAGGGAAAGACATAAAAACAACAAGATGACAGATTTAAACACACCCATATTGATAAATACATTAAATGTATATGGTCTAAATTCTCCAGTTAAAAGACAAGTATGTAAGCCTGAATAAAAAAGCAGGACCTAACCATATGCTCTATACAAGAAGCCCAATTTAAATATATATTTTTATGTGTGTGTGTCACACACACATAAGTATATATACATATGTATACATATAGACATTAAAAGTTTAGAATAAGAGGATGGGACGTCTATGATATGCAGGCACTCAGCAAAACAAAGTAGGAGTACCTATATTAAAAGAGATATACAAATATTAAGCATAAGGAAGCTGGGATGGCTATATTAATGTTAACTGAGCAAACTTTAAAGCGAAGATTACCAGTGATAAAGAGAGACATGTCATAAGAATAAATAACACCAGGGGTAAAGTGGGAGATTTCCTAATGATAAACATGCGTTAAGAGGACATAACAAGGGGCGCCTGGGTGGCTCAGCCCAGGGCGGCTGCCTTCGGCTCAGGTCATGATCCCAGGGTCCTGGGATAGAGCCCCGCATCGGGCTCCCTGCTCCGCGGGAAGCCTGCTTCTCCCTCTCCCACTATTCCTGCTTGTGTTCCTGCTCTCGCTAACTCTCTGTCAAATAAATAAATAAAATCTTTTTTTAAAAAAAGGACATAACAATCTTAATGTACCCATTAACAAAATTTTCAAATACATGCAGCAAAAATCAGAAAAACTAAAAAGAGGAGTAGACAAATTCACATGTATGTGGAAGATATCAACAATCCTCTCTTGGTAATTGATAAAATAAGACAGAAAATCAGTAAAGATAAAGAAGCCTTAAATAACACTGTGAAACAACTTGACCTAAATAACATCTATAGAACACTCCACCCAACAACAGCAGAATATACATTATTTTCAAGAACATGTATTACATTTACCAGGTCAGACACAGGTTAGGCTCTAAAACAAATAGATAAATTCAGAAAAATTAAAATCATACAGATTATATTCTTTCACTCCCAGTGGATTTCAATTGGAAGTCAATAACAAAAAAACAACCTGAAAATTCCAAAAATATTTGGAAATTAAACAACAGACACCTAAATAGCCCACAAGTCCCAGAAAATCATAAAGAAATCTAGAAAATATTCTGAATTCACTGAAAGTTAAAATACAACATAGCACAATTTATGGATAAGCTGAAGCAGTTGCCAAGAAGGAAACTTGAAGCTTTAAATGCCTATATTAGAAAAGAAGAAAGGTCGGGGCGCCTGGGTGGTTCAGTCATTAAGCATCTGCCTTCAGCTCAGGTCATGATCCCAGGGTCCTGGGATCGAGCCCCACATCAGGTTCCCTGCTCCGCGGGAAGCCTGCTTCTCCCTCTCCCACTCCCCCTGCTTGTGTTCCCTCTCTCATTGTGTCTCTCTCTGTCAAATAAATAAATAAAATCTTAAAAAAAAAAAAGAAAAGAAAAGAAGAAAGGTCTTAAATGAATGATTTAAGAAAAGGTCATCAAACTATGACCCATTGGTTGGCCCATTTGTAAATAAAGCAACACCTATTTGTTTATGTATTGTCTATGGTTGCTTTTATATGAAAACGGCTGAATCAGATAATTGCAAAAGAGACTCTTTGGCCCACCAGCCTAAAATATGTATTATCTGATCCTTTAAGAAAAAGTTTGCCCACTGTTGATCTAAAGTATCAACTTAAGAAGTTAGAATAAAAAAGAATAAATCAAACTCAAAGTAAGTACAAGAAGGAAATATAAAGAGTAGGAAACAACTAAAGAAAAAAAACCCTGAAAATCAATAAAACCAAAAGCTATTTATTGGAAAGAATTCAATAAAACTGATAAACTTCCAACTACACCAATCAAGGTAAAAAGAAAGAAAATTCAAATTCCCAATGTCAGGGATATAAGAGGAGACAGCACTATAAATCCTACAGATATTAAAAACATAATAAAGAAATATTAGGAAAAACTTTATGATAATGGCAATATAAAAAGCAGAGTTCAGTAAAAACAGTTCTAAAAGAGCATCTTCATCTTGATTTGGCACAATAAATCTCATTCTTTTAGGGAAGTCCATTTGTCTTAATGAAGTCAACTTTCTTCTCTGTGCAAAAAGTAATACCTTTTAATATAGTTAATATACAGCTAGAGAACAGCTATAGGAAAAAAATAAAAAAAGAAAGAGAGGTTCATTTAATTACACATTTATTATCCTGTAAGAAATGTTCTGCTAATCATATATTTATTCTTTATTTAGTGTTTCAAATTTACAATGTATTATCTATTTCCTGGAAATATATACTACAGATTATAGGTGGAATTTGAGTGAGAACAAAGTCTCACTTTGATTATTAGAGCAGGCAAATATTCACGGAGCAGATCTTTACTCTTGAAGAGCAATAATGGTGATGGAGAGAAGAAATAGACACACTTTTAAGGGAGCAGGCCAGAAAAAAGTCATCAGATAAAATTATGAAATGTGATGCGTTAATACTCTTTAATATATTTTGGCTCTGTTTTAAAACAATCTGGTTCCTTAAAGCTGTGTTAATCTGGATTACCACCCTCTGAGTTAACATCTCTTGGATAAGCATGCATTTATGAAACTAAACATTTAGCATTAAAATGCTCATTGTCTGGACCATAATGGGTTAGATTTATTTCTAATCCTGTTTTTGACCATGGAGTACTTGTTTCAGTCAATCATGGTGTTAAACGAAAAATTTAAAAGGAACTCAATCAACATACAGAGATACGGCATCTTTCTCAATCATTGTACCTTATCATGAGATAAGGATGATAAAACAAATTAGAAGAAAATATATGTGTCTCACTTTCAAAACTAAAGCATCCTAATCATTTTCTTGATGTGAAAAGTTTAATGAAAAAGTAGATTGATCTAATTTGGGATCCTTAAGTCACTGGCAAATTTAAATTGTTTAAAAAAATAATAAGCCAAGCTCTTGAATCATACTGAATGATTCACCCATGAATTCTTGAGGGGATTAATTTAAAACAGTTCCAAAGAAACAGTATATTCACATACCTACTCCAAAACACAGAAGAGAACAACAGAAAAGGGAAATTATTCTGGAGGACAAAAAGTAAAGAATGAGGACAGGGCAGAACCTTATGATTCTTGTTGGCCAATCAGAGCAAGTGAATGCAAGAGCCACATGATAAGGCAAGGGAGCATCCCCTCAGAAATAGGGGTGTTGGCTTCTTCTATGGAAATACAGTCTTCATGCCTGTTTCACACTCCTCCTCCCCTCCTCCCTCCCTTTTACTTTTTACTGGATTCCTAAGTGTGAGGAGTAGTGGTTTTACTGTCCCCATTCCAGGGAACCAAGAGGCCCACGTGCTTTAGGGATGCGGCTTTCAAAGAATGCGAAAGGCACCGGGTTCATGACCACAGTCCCGTCTTCTATAGAGGTAACAATTGTGGGAAGAGCAGGACCTGCTTCCTCGTAGGAAAAAAACAACCACCTCTGTCCACAGACTCTCCACCTTTTCCTCCCTGAGCGGTAGCCCCTGACATTATTGTCTGAAATTTGTCAGAGCTACCATGAAGGCTGGACTAATGTGAGGTAATGGAGAAAGAGGCCCCCCGCTCTGCCATCCTGGCTTCCCTTGGCAGGCATCACACAGCCTTTCAATCAGTGTCAGGATCCAGGATTCTGAGGTATCACAGCCTCCTCCCCTTTATCCTTAGGCTGTTTAGTTGTTACACATTTTGAAAAGAGGAGTAGGTTAGAGTTCTGCCATGCAATTTGGGGACAAAGTACCACGCACGTAACCAAAAGAACAGTTACTTTGCTTTAGTTTGCTTCTCTTGTCTGGATGTCCCTGAGTGACTTCTCTTGGGCTGGAGAGAGGCACAGCTGGGACAGGCCAGTATTTAGGGATTCCTACTTCTCCTAGGAAAAGTGGAAATTCTGTATCCCTTCTAAATATATCCCTTTATTATCCCAGTTTCTTAAACAATGTAAGGATAAAACTTGAGATCTGATAATCAGCTGTGAAAAATTTAAAATAGAGAAGGCCAAAGCCATGAAAAATCCAGAGGTGGCCTCACAGATACAGTGGTAAGGAATAATACACAGTACACTCTTTGTGCTTAGAATTGTTCCTTTTTTTCCCTGTTTGGTTCTGTTTTCCATTTATATTTAGAAATTAACTCGCTCATTTTATTAGTTAAAATAAACTCTTTATATACGTGTGAACATATCCATTTGAGCTTGTTAATGACCCATGCATAGAGTTGTTCATTTATAGGTTACTGTCCTCTACAAATCTCAAAATGAAGCCAGTACTAATCATTTGGTAGCTGGTCAAGACTCAGCTAAGAGCAGGAACTAAACAGTGCATAGCTGAAATTAATGCATCCTTGCTCGTTTCCCAAAGGACTTGCAATCACTCTCTTAGGAACCTGCTCTAAAACCTCAATCTGCCTCAGATGAATAGGACCTGTGACGCATACCGCCTCCCTGGCTCTGACTCTCTCCATTCTCTACTCCCCTTAACCTTCTCTTTTTACAATAAGACATACAAGTACTGCCAAGAAAAATACAACGAACTGCATCTTGGCTACTGCCTGGAAGCATTTCCCCTAAAAGAGAAACTTAGGAATGCTTATTTCAAAGACAAATACTCTAAAAACGCATTTGAAAATAACAATCACATTCAGAAGAAGACAGTAAATTTGGGCACAACCAACCGCTTTCACCTACCAATCATTTCCAGGGAGTCTAGAGAGTTCTAACCTTTTTCACAACCCTTTCATGTCAAGAACCCATGTAAGATTAGGAAAGGCTGTCCCTCTGCATCCACCCGGAAATGGTGGAGCCACACCAACGCGTGGCTGAAGTGCTGGAAGTGACCCCTCAGAGATGCATATGGGGACGGTGGCAGGGCTAGAATACAAATGGTAAGAGACAAGGACTAGAAAAGAGGTCTATGCTTCTCTTTCTAATCTAAGAGCCGGGTATACAGGCAACAGGAGCAGATTAGCTCATCACAATAGCTCCTTCATGTGGGGTTGCCAAGTAAAAGTACAGAACACCCAGTTAAATCGGAATCAAACACCAATTAATTTGACTCCCGATTTTTTAGCGTTGGTCTAGACTTGTGCCCTGAACCCTAGGCCCCAAACAACAAATTGCTTACTTGGTATCTCCACTTTAGTGTGTATTAGGCATTTTAAGCTCTCCACACGGAAACTGAGCTCCTGCTCTGGGCCACCACCCCCACCCCTGCCCAGGGCAGGACCTGCTCCTCCTGTGGTCGGTCATCAGCCTGACCCCACATAAGGGTACTATTTCTCCACTGCTCGAATCAAATTTGGTATCATCCCCTATTCCTCTCTCACACCTTACATTTATGTATATAGGATCATAGCAAATCAGAGGAACTCTATTTGATACTTCTGTAAACTTGAGGCTAGATAACAGGTTGGGGCACTACAGCTGATGAAGAAATATGCCCCCAAGGACTTCTGCACAGAGCTTCTCCTGGTCCAGAGAAGTCTCTTCCTTGGCCATTTTTGCCTCTTGTCACATGTGTTTCAACCACCCAATAAATGACCCTGCTTAAAGAAGGGCAAATGTGGCAACATCTTCAGCAATTGTACACTCAACCAGCCCAAGGCTTTCACTTTCACTTCCAGCACACCTTAAAACGCGCAGTGAAAACATCTCCCTATCTGAAACCCCCAACCTGGTTATTAAATGAAATGGTTACCTTTTCACTTTTAGAGCAACAGCTTCTAGCTTTCTGGACTCTTTTTTTTTTTAAGATTTTATTTATTTATTTGAGAGAGAGCACAAGCAAGGAGAGCTGTAAAGGGAGAGGGAGAAGCAGGCTCCTCGCTCAGCAGAGAGCCCAACCCTGGGTCGGGGTGGGGGTGGGGGGGCTCGATCCCAGGACCCTGGGATCATGAGCTGAGTTAAAGGTAGATACTTAACCAACTGAGCCGCCCAGACATCCCCTGGACTCTTTTTTTTTTTTTTAGCTTTCCAGCCTAATTTTTTAGCCAACCCAGACCAATAAATATTTTCTCATTTTTTTTCCATCAGCGGTTACCCTCTGAGATTCTCATCAAGGAGCACTGGTTTTCTACTCTACTGCTAATGCATGACATGCCGTAGGTGACAGAGATGCTGGGGAATAACAGTCAAAGCAAAAAGGGATATTGGTTTATCAATGTCTTCAGATATTTAAAGTCCTAGGCCTGGTGCTCAGCAGAGTCAAATTGGAAGGTGGTGTTTCCTGTCACCCAGCTATGTCATAGTGTCAGCAGAGACTTCTCCTACATTTCCAAAATTGACCATTATGATGAACAATGTAATTTATAAAAGTGACTAGATAAAAAATGATATAGGTAACCACGTAAGAAAAATAATTTAAAAGAGGAAATAAAGAAATAAACTACCTTGACTCCCTCTACCAAATAATCAAAGATGGTTATAACAGTTAAGATTCAAAAAAGTAGACAGCAATAGACATTGTTTCTGTGGGACACAAAGAGGGATAAAGTTCTTAAAAGAGATTTGAAAGTGATTGCATTTGACATAGAAAAGTTTATTGTAAAAGTTCAATTTGGTAAGTACTTCTCTACTATATTGACACATTATCTCCGTATCAGTCATTTTTCATAGCCTTCATATTTTGAGGGAAAAATCAAATCTGAATGGATGATCTATTTTTTTTTTCTTTTTTGTACATTTCAATGTCAAAAGTTTCCATGCCTTTCAAAGAACATAGCCTGGCATGTTTTCCTATACTGCTATGCCCAGGGTCTCTGAAATTTTCTGAAGATTCTGACATATAACAAAATATAACTTTCAAGCTAGATAAAAAATAATTGAGTATTTTTTTAAATGTCTGCAGCAAAGTTATTAGCTCCCTAAAATAAAAAGGGTTGTACGGACAGCCTGTGGAGGTAATTTCACGGGTGCCTAGTCAAAACTGTGATACCTAGAAGGCTGTTTAATTCTTTTTTTTTTTTAATTCTATTAAATTCATCAAGACTACTTTGAGTATTCTGAGTTAGTGGAGTTTCCGCTCATTTCTTATAAAGACCTTCCCATTGTCAGTTTTCTTCCCACTGATGAATTTACTAACTCTGAATGCAAATATGTCACTTTATCCCATCATCCTCTGGACAGTCTCTGAGTAATGGCTTTCCTAAAAGGCTGTGCTTTTCCTAAGATAACTAAAATGCTTTAATCCTCATATTGTATTAATCACTTCCAATAATCAATTTTCATTTGAATATTGTATTTAGTGATTCTCTCAGGCCATCGGAAACACGAAATCTGCACATGACAGTAATCTTACTATTCAAAACATTCCCCTGCACATGTCACTAAAAGGAAAACTACCCACCCTGAAGTATAGCTATTAATGTCAAACAGATTGTCATGTGGGAAAACAAAAATGCATAAAAATCAGCTTCGGACAAAGTATGGCTCTAGGGAAAAACACCAGGTTTTTGTGTGCAAATGTCTTAAATGTCTGATTGAAACGGTTAAAGAATGAGTTAGCAAGGAATCTGCTGCTGCTCTCCATATCGCAAGATAATGTTATAACGAAAACAGTTTCAGAGCTAAAGGGTTTTTCATCATAGCACACTATGATTTTACCGAAGATGCATTTGCCCCAGTTTCTAGTAAACATTATAAGAAATGTTTGGTTTCCAGCTTGGGCCGAGGGCTCTATTTAGCCTATCAAGGCACAGACCTGTTAAAAACGCTGGAGCGCTTGCCAGAATTTTTTTTTCCCTGCAACTCTTAGTAAAGATCGTACCTCGAAAGCAATGTGCGTTGCAAACCACGCAGATTTAAGCTCCCTCTCCCGCCTACACAGCTTGGCATCAGCGGCTTCTGAGATATCCCTCGCCTCCTAAAACTCAGACCGAATCGCCACCACCACGGCCCACCTTTCCACCACCACCATGCCACAATCTTTACTCAGCTCTCCCGAGCCCAGTACAGAGCGCGCCCGAAGCCCCTGCAGAGTGAACTCGTGGTTCCACTCAACTCCCCAGCCCTGCGCACAACCGCAAACACACTCTCCTACTCCCTCCGCTGCAAACTGCCCCCCAATTTGACACCCACCTCACCCCTATTACCCATACCCCCCCCCCACGTCCCTGTCGCTTTTTCTCTCCTCCTGGTGGCTTCGTCCCCAACACACCTGTCTAATCCTATGGCTGCCAGACCTCAGGTGCCCACGCTGCGCCCTATCCCGCGCCCCATCAATCCAACTGGCGCTTCCCACTCCGCCCAGTGGAAAGTCAGTGTGCTCGCAGCACCTTCTACCCCACCCGCGTGCCCACCCGCAGACCGCCCCCGACTCCCACCCTCGTCTGCGCTGGAAAAGGAGCGCCCGTCGTACCTGTCGAGAGCGCGGCGGCGGTGGCAAGCAGCAGGAGAGCCTGGCGGAGCGCCGCGCACAGCGCTCGGGTCATGGCCACCAGGCGGCCGCGCCGAGGCTGCGAGGTCCCAGAGCGGAGCTAGGCAGTCGGGACAGCGCGGGCCGCTTTGAAGTTCCCAGGGCGCGGGAGGGAAGCACAGCCCGTCACCCTTTTGAAGAGCGCGGTCGGCTCTAATCCATGCGGGCGCCCCCGTCTTGCGCTTTCCCCATCCTTCGCCCCCCGCGGCTGGCGGTGCGCGGCGCTCCTGCCACCGGCCCCAGCAGCCGGTTGAAAGGGGGGGCTGGGGGGTGGGGGGGGCGGACAGAGCCCGCCCCCGCCGCGCCTCCGCGCCTCCGCCCCCTACGCCCTCTCGCAGCCGCCGGGGGCTGGCGCTGCCGGCCAGGCGGGCAAAGGCGGCCCAAAGGCCAGGCAGTGAGACTGCCCAAAGCTGGGGGCAAGAGAGGGGGTTGGGTAGCGCGGAACCCCCAAGACCCGAAAGCTGGGAAAAGGGTCGAGACGCGAGGGAAAGCCCCACGGAGCCTTTAGGAAGACTTAAACCCTGCCGCAATTGCTTCCTGGTGGTCGCTCTACAGTCTCCTACGGAAGATCCACTCGTCCATATCTCTTAACATTCGTTTGTAGTCCAGTGGCCTAAAGGTTTTCTAACTAGAGTGAGCCTTGTTACAACCCCAGGTAGTCCTGCGGGGCTCGTCCCACCACCATGTCCTGGCTGTGCACGCGTCTGTGGAAGTGCGCCCTCTCTGTTCAGCCCTGGAAATAACCAATTCCCCGACTGTCTTGTCTACCCATAGTTGTCAACTTTCTTACCTGATGCCTTCCGGCGACCCCCCTGAACAACACACAAAGCCCAAAAGCCACTATTGGTATTATTGCCACTGTTAGGGGGCTCCTTGAAACTCGATTATCATATAAATTAATTGCTTGAGAGTAAGAGGTATTACTGGCTTCCTCACCCACCTCAGCTCTAAATAGAGTGTCCTTTCTAAGGTCTATGAAAGTCCTATGGTGAAATAATGTATATAATTGATTTCACCATCAAAAGATCACAGTAGTGGGGTGGGATGTTTGTTGGATTTGGTGACAGTCCTGAGGATCTCACCCTCACCATCACCACCTTGGATGAATCAAAACATTCCTAAGAGTAGAAAGGCTTTGTTCTAATTTTATTCTGGATCCAAGCAAACAACAACAAAAAAATGGAAATGTGGGACAAGACTGAGCCCTTTCAGACACCCACAAAACAGATGCTTTAAAAAAAAGACAAGAAAATGCTAGGACACATTATATTTTGGCTGACTTGGTTGGCTCATTATTTGATAACTGAACCCTAGATTGTGATCTACCATTGGATCATGAGATTTGGAGCTGAAAGAGCAGGATTTAGTGTCTGTGCCTGCTTACTCAAAAGTAAATGGAACTTCATCCCTCCCTATTTCTCAGAACCATGACTGGGATTTAAAGAAGAAGTGACTGTGAAAGCACTGTTAAACCATCAGGTATTATACTAATGTCAGGTATTTACTTTTAATATTTATTTTGTCTCTTGAATACAGTAAGCAACATCCTTGCATGTCAGAAAGCTGTTATTTTCTAAAAAAAAAAAAAAAAAAAAGCAAGATTGTTACCCAAGAAGTCTAATGTTGAATGACTTTAATATTCTAAACAAACCCAACACTGTCCCCCGAGTCTAATGGTGCACTGTCCACTATGGTATCCACCAGCTACATTCTGTGGTACCACTAGCCACATGTCGGTAGTGAGCACTTGAAATGTGTCTAATCCAAACTGACATGTGCTATAAGTATCAAATACATGCCAGATCTCAAAGACTTAGTACAAAATCGAATGTAAAATGTATCATTAATAACTTTTATATTGTTTATGTCGAAATGATAATCTTTTGGAAGTATTGGGCTAAATATATTACTAAAGTTAATTTCACTGATTTCTTTTCACTTTTTAACATGCCTACTAAAAATATTTAAATTACATATGGCTTGCATTATATGTCTATTGGGCAGTGCTGGTCTAATGAATCCTCATCAAATGGCAAGGATCATCACCATCACCTTGGTCTTAGGCACAGTATAAAAAAAATGAGTTGTTGGGTGCCTTGCCAGTCAACATATGGCCAGCCAATAGAGGAATCAGGATTTTTGAATTCTTGGCACAAAGTTCTGTGACATACACACCAAAAAAAAGGTTAGTATGTCAAAAGCTAAGGACGTAATTTGTAGAAGTATTTTAAACTTCATCTTCAAATACCATTTCCTTCTGTCCTCTTGTGCATGTTTTTCTTCCAACATCAATACTATAGAAGCTTTGAAGTAAGGAGTTAGTCATTCTAAATGTATTGAACCCCAATGGCTGGCAAAGTATTTTCTTAGGTAATTATAAATATTTCTGATATGCTTGACTTTTTAACACCACCTTCGTGGCAACCAAGAAAAGAACTTAATCCTCATAATGTGTCCCAACTTTTACTTAAAAGAGTATACTTTATTCACACACACACACACACACACCTAGAGAAATTAATCCAGTCTTAATCTAATACATTTTTAAAAAGATTTTATTTATTTATTTGACAGAGAGAGACACAGTGAGAGAGGGAACACAAGCAGGGGGGAGTGGGAGAGGGAGAAGCAGGCTCCCCGCTGAGCAGGGAGCCTGATGCGGGGCTCGATCCCAGGACCCTGGGATCATGACCTGAGCCAAAGGCAGATGCTTAACAACTGAGCCACCCAGGCGCCCAATCTAATACATTTTTGTATGAACTATTATTAAGAAAATATTCTTTGGAGCATATTGAGTGACTCCTGTCATTTAATATAAGCAACACAATGCATTGTTGAAGATTATGATAAAATATAACACATCTTTTACATATTTTGTACATAACAGAAAAAATTCATGTGTGAGGCTTTTTTATTCACTGGAAAGAATTTATATGCAAATGTGTTTCTCAGGATTTAACCTTCCCCCCCACCCTTAATCATCTATTTGTACATATTCATTACCATAGCAACATTACATCATGACTCCTGGATTCTCATAATCAAAAGAAAACAACAGCAATAATCAAGGAGTTCATAACCCCCCAGCGAAATAGACTTTGGTTGAATAACTCTTACATAACCAAGGGAAAAAAGTATAGGAACTTTAAATTGTAACGACTTGATATATTTGCAGACTAACATTCCAAATTAATAAGGCAAACAAATGTGTATAATAATTGAACTTTGAAAATGACTACTTGTTGGTATGGTTGTTTGGGATTTTTTTTTATCATACATGTTTCTTTTTTTGTTATCTTTTCTAGAATCTCCAATGCCATGCATCTTAATTTTTCATTTCATCTTGGAACATGAACTTATCATGGAATGAGCATATGGTGAGGAGGCATACTACGATAATTTGCTATATACTATCAAGGTCTAATCTGTTCTCATTTTACTGCATTTTTCTTTCCCTAAACTCATATTCTCCCTCAAGGAGCCTATGACACACTCATTTCCACTCATCTCATTTTGTAATCCCAGAAATCTTTCTATTAGGGCACCCCGGCTTCACTTCTATTCTCGTCCTTCTCCTTTTGATTGTTCATTCCATTCCATGAGAATAGTCATGTGTTTTAGGACCTTTTTTAAGGTTCTACAGTATGTACCTTCAATCCGTCTACCTCATGGGACAGCTCAGGTCTCATAAAGAAGAAAAATAATGGCATCTCTGTGGACATGATAATGGGGCATCAAACAGTTTCTTTGCTCCACTGTCACTGCTAAAAGCTTAAAGTCTTTAAGTACCTACATTATCTGTTTTCACCACCTTCCAAAATGGCTGCACCCGTTCCCCGATTTTCCATATCCCTCTAATACTATTCAGTGGTCTTTCCACATACCTCAGACTTTGTCTCAGTTTTCCCTTCCACTGACCAACGTCCGTGTGCTGGGCTGATTAGCTGCGTTCGATACAGGCTCTGTCTGTAAAATACAGCTCGGAGTTTCAGTTCCAAGTAAGCAGGCCACCACTACCTGGCACATTTCCTTAGAAAGGGCCCCTATAATTATACTGTACCAGAGTGAGGTGACAAGGAGGTGAGAGAGTTCTAGGACTCAGTACAAATCCATCCCTTCCTGAGTAAATAACTAAAAAAACAAAAAAAAAACCCACAGTTATTTCAATACCAGCCAAATCAACATTGGCGTTCTGATGACCTTGACTCAAGCAAAAGAGTAGTCTAAAGCTGCTGTGTTGAAGGTGGTAACCACTAACCCCTTGTGGCTCTCGAGTACCTGAAATATGACTAGTCTGATCTCATAGGTACTGTGAGTGTAAGATATACACAAGATTTCAAAGTCTTAATACCCCAAAAAGTCTCGGTAATTTTTAAATTTAATTACACGTTGACATGATAATATTTTGGATATATTGGGTTAAATGAAATATATTATTAAAATCAATTTCACCCCTTTTGCCTTTGAATGCAGCTAGTAGGAAATTTAGAATTATGTATATGGCTTTCATCCTATTTTTATTAGACAGGGTTTACCTCATGAATTGTCATCAGGTGTCAAGAAACTGTCATTTTTCCTGCACTTAAAATGGTAGGAGAAACAAGACCTTTCTTCCAAACACATAGTTCCAACACCAGTTATCTTTTACTCCTTTCATTTCTTCAACAATGACCCACATTCAGTCAATAATAAAATCACATGTATTTTTCTTTTGTGTTGTCCATTGTCATTCACACTGCTATTTCCAAAGTTCAAGCCCCTAGCATCTTCATTACCTGAGTTGTTATAATTACCAACTAAATCGCCTCCACAACTTCATGTTATCCCCATCATAATGTATTCTCAAGACTGCCATCAGAATAGCTTTCTATTAACATGATTCTGATTATGTTTTCCCCTGCCCTCAAATCTTTAATAATCACCCTTGCATATAGAATCAAGGCTAAATTCTCTAGTCTGCTGGTTCTCAGACATTTTGATATGATCCTTTTATACTTCAAAAATTCTGAGGACCCCAGAGAGCTTATGTTTAAGTGGGTTATAACTATAACATTTATCATATTAGAAATTTAAATTGAGAAATTTTTAAAACACAGGCATACCCAAGCACACATTCCATTAGCCTTCAAAGCAATGACATCATTACACATCTTGTAACTTCTAGAAAATTCCATTGTACCTTTGTGCCAGAATGATATTGGAAAAGACAAATTACATCTTAGCATTACTTATGGACATAGTTTTCACCTTGTGACCCCCCAAAATTGTCTTGAGCACCACCCAGGTCTCCCTGAACCATACCTTGAGACCTACTGCACTGGCTCATTTCCCTATACTCTCCCTTGGTGAGCTAATCCTTTCCCATGACTTCAATGTTTATTTCTGTGTTTTGTGCTCAAGACACCCAAGTTGTTGTCTCTAGCCTTGATCTTGCTCATAAACACCAGATTTGTATATCCTACTGTCATCTCTACCTATATAGTCCAACGATGGTCAAAACTGACATATGTAAAACAGTAATTGTCACCACTTGAGCCAGATACCTTGGTTTTTTCCCTTATCTCTCCCCTCTCTCTCTTCCTTCATAGCCAATTAATCAGTAGTTTCTATGGATTTTAACTCTTATAAAAATCTCTCAATTTTTTTTCACTTCTTTCCACTTCACTGCCACCATCCTACTTCAGATCAACCATCTTCTTTTACTTGAAATGTCAAAAAAAGCCTCCTAACTGATCTCCCTTCCTTGAGGTTCACTCTTCTCCAATCTATTCCCACTGACCCTTCAGCCAGAGGGATCTTTTTATAGCACAGATGTGATCATAGCACTGAAAGCTATCTAAGACATATTGCCATTTCTAACACCAACAATTCTTTTTTTTTTTTTTTAAAGATTTTATTTATTTATTTGAGAGAGAGAGAATGAGAGAGAGCACATGAGAGCGGGGAGGGTCAGAGGGAGAAGCAGACTCCCTGCCGAGCAGGGAGCCCGATGCGGGACTCGATCCAAGGACTCCAGGATCATGACCTGAGCCGAAGGCAGTCGCTTAACCAACTGAGCCACCCAGGCGCCCCCTAACACCAACAATTCTAACACTGGCATTCAAAATCAGCCTAACTAATAAGCACTCAATAAATACTTGCTGAATGAATGAGTAAATGACATTTAAGATCCTCAACTGTATTGTCCCAAACCTGCTTTTCCAAGTGCCTGTCTATCTTCCCCTTTGCTCCCCTCACACTGACACTATATTTGTTGAATAAATGAGTTAGCTGAACAACAGCAGCATTTTTACAATGAAAGATTTTCTCCCTTTGTATTCACATTGCCAAACTAGAGACAGTGATTTGGGTAAAGTACAGATAATGAGAGTGAATGCCAAACCTGAGAGTGAGTAAACCTTAAAAGGGACCAAAGAGTGCTCATTAAAGACTCTCTAGCTTGTGGGCTAAGTCATCCCAGCAAAAGAAACTTGGTCAAAGCTTTTAGTTGCAAACAAAGAAGCCTACTTAATAAGTTTAAGCAGGAATTAAGCTTATTAAAGAATATTAAGTAGCTCATATCTTCTCTAGAGAAGTCCATGTAGGGGCACCTGGGCGGCTCAGTCAGTTAAGGGTCTGCTTTTGGCTCAGGTCATGATCTCCAGGTCCTGAGATGAAGCCCTGTGATTGTTTCCCTGATCAACGGGGAGTCTGCCTGCTTCTCCCTCTGCCTCTACCCTTCCCCACCACTTGTGCTCTCTCTTTGTGTCTCTCTCTTTCTCAAATAAATAAACAAAATCAGAAGAAAGAAAGAAAGAAAGAAAGAAAGAAAGAAAGAAAGAAAGAAAG
>NW_022589704.1:72136517-72348563 GCF_004348235.1 Phoca vitulina | reverse complement strand
AAGAAAGAAAGAAAGAAAGAAAGAAAGAAAGAAAGAAAGAAAGAAAGAAAAAGTTAGAAAGAAAGAGAAAGAAAGAAAGAAAAGTCCATGAGCCAGGCTTGGAAGTTACATGGCCAGGGACAACAAGCCCATCCTGCCACAGACCTGGCCTCAGAGATGCTCTGCCCCATTCCTCCACTAAGCCCAGATTACATCTTGCACCATTAACACCCTGAGGCTGGACGGTGGATGATTCAGCTAAAGCCTTTCCAACTGCTACATCTGGACACTAGCTGCAGTTTTCTTCACTCTAACTAGAGTTTCAGGGGAAACTTGGGACCCGAGCATCAGGCTTTTATAGAGGGATAAGCGTTCATAAAGTAGGGAATTCCCCCCAAATTGGATGAATGCTGGAAGGTGCTAGTGGTCCAAAAGGAATGACAAGCTGGGATCTGGAAACCCAGGGTTCTAGTCTCACTTTTCCAGAATTTAGGCAAGTTACTTAATCTTTCCAAAGTTACAATCAGAAATTGAGGTTTTTCCTGTAAGCCTTATGTAGCCACAGTTTTACCACATTATATAAGCTTCAACTATAAAATGAGAAAAGTACCTCCAAGGTTTATTTAGACTATTATGCAAATATAAAGTGGTAATAATATTGTTATCACAAAATAGACATAATATTTTCCCCTGCATAGAACTATTGACAATAAGATAAGATCATGTGGAGTCTTTTTGAATTTCCAAAAAAGTTGGACAAACACAAGGAACAGATTTATAATCACTTGTGTGAGAAAAAAAAGAGTAGGATAGTCATATATAATTTAAAAAATCACAAGTTACATTGTTGCTAAAATTCTTTGAAAAACACTCGATCTTTTTTTACCTTTTCTGTTTTAATGGTAAATGAAGTTTATGTACAAATGTTGGTTGACATGAGTGAACTGTTTCCAAATTTAAGGGACTGTGTATTTGTATTTGTTCCTATTTGCCTGTTTCTTTGTCTGGCAGGGACTTGGTTTTCCATGTTTTTCAAAACAAAATGTAAGACATAAAATATAAAAAATCAAAAAAAGATTGCAAATGACAAAAGCTCTACCAAAATACATATATACACATATATCAAAAAGAATCACTTTCTATTCCCTTGGACTAAGCCACTTATCCCTAAACTCAGAAATGAGGGCTTCTTCTAGAACCTAATAGGAAAAAAAACTGAAAAGAACAAGGATGGAAAGCACTGCTGTCTGAAACTCCAGAGGTGCAAGTATGAGACTAAGGAGAAGGATGGTGGGCCATCTCAATAAAACCCAACAGGAAATAGTGTTTGGATCCTAACTCTGTTTCCTGTTAGATTTTCTATGTGACCCAATAACTTATACAATTCTGTTGCCAAAATAGGGTACTTGCCTTGTGGTAAGGTCCGCTAAATGTGTCTCTGCTCTTAGAAGTTCATAAGCCATTACCAACCCACCTATTTCCTTTGAGATGACTCTTACATTAAGACCTGTAACCATACAGCAAACCATGACATTTTGGATGGTGGGGTACATTATTTTCTTGGTACTCCCTTCCTCCTATTGTGTAGAAATGTAAAATGCACTGATACCTCTATTTATACATTCTCTGGGAGTCAGATTCTTCCTAAGAAACCTGCTGGGGTTGGGGAAAAAGTCACCCAGTACTTGGCCCATTACTCAAAACCAAGTTGGCTCACAGCTTATCACTTTCCCCGTAGAACAAAAGGACTCAGAGCAGGGCCTGTTACCTAGATCTAATTGAAAGTAAATATGCCTCACTCCAAGAAAAAAGGCAAAGTAACCCAGCTTTCCTTTGATATTTCTAGCCTCTCTTACTTCCTTCTTCCCTGTACAAAAGGATCCTATTTCTGGCCCATTCCTCCCATTCAATCAAGAAATGTTATGGAATCATATGTTTATTGATTGATAGATTGTATCTCAGAATGAACAAAATTCTATCAGACTACCACTATAGCTGAGTATTTGTATATTGTGACCTTAAGCTTTTTTTTTTTTTTTTTTTTTTGAAGAGGAAATTTTTTCTTCAATGACTTTCAAAGAACAACCTGATTAGGGAGAAATCTGAGGGCTATGGAGAAACTTGAAATGTTAATGTACAGAAGATTCTAAAGATATTCCTCTAAGGAAACCAGAATCTTACTCAATAAATCAAGCCTAATATCTTCTGTGATTTCAATGGAGAGAATATTGTCAGGTGGGGAAGAGGTAAATGGACAGATACCTAATAATCAATGCTGCCACCACCACATGGTCCCAGAGAGTGAGGACATGAGGGAGGCAAGTAGAAGAAAATGTTCACCTGTAATACTCTGGCTCAAATGTGGAACACAACTTTTCTCTAATTTCTAGTACTAGAGTTGACAGGAATGGAGCATTTAAATAAACTCCACTTAAAGCTCAGATATAATAAAAAGGGAAACAAACCAGATAAAAACAAAACCATACAACTAGGCAATATAATTCACAAAGTATCATTTGCTCATGTTTTTCCTCTAGTCTCTAGAGAGGTCTTTCTCCCTCCTCTCCCAGCTCCAGGCTCCTTTCCCTGTGGCCTATTTGGCAGCGGCCATCTTTAACGAGGTGCAGGCTGACCCCAGAGAGCAAAAGATATTTCCTGTTGAATTTTTAAGCCCACCTTCTAAATGTTCATTCTTTTCCAAGAATCCTCCTCTTCACCACATCATTGACTCCAGGAATATCCAACTCTTTAAAGTGAAACTCTACACTCTCCTCCCACCCACACAGACATGGCTTTACCACTTCACAGAATAACCATATCAGAATCCAAAGCAAAAAAGCACCAAAAAGACACATGCATGAGTGCAAGCATGCATGCATTCATACACACACACACACACACACACACACACACACAGTAGCAAGGGTCTCAATTCTCTGCAGCAGCACCAGATTTATCTCTTTGTGGATGACTAGTAGTCAAGTTTGAAATCAAAAGCACCAAAGATGAGCTTCCCTGAAGAGGGTGGCCAGTTCCATTACCCTGTTGCCGGTGTCTCTTAAGAAACCAAGCCGAGAAAATAACATAGGGACAGGGAAATGGACAACCAGTTGTCATCTGCTTCTTCAAGGTCCTGTTTCATGTCATGCTATAGCACAGACACATCTAGCAAGCTCTAATGGACTTAGGATAATTGAAATGGAGGACAAGAATGTTTTTAGATGCTTTCATAAGCCTCAGAGGTCAAAGTTTCTGATAGCATGTGGCATAGAAGCAGATAGAAAACTTTCTGTTTTCTATCCTGATTTGATTAAGACTACTTCCACAGAGCCCCCAAAGTTTTATTTAAGTTTTAAGTTTTCTGGGCCATTAATAGATCTTTAGTGTATATATCAAAGCACTACTGCTAATAGATGTCTTTTCCTCATTCTTTCAGAAATGGAGTGACCACTATGTGATGGAAATGATCTATTGACACACGAGTCAAATAGACTTAGATTCCAGCAACTCCTTTTGTTAATAAAAGTCTAAGTAAATCAACATAGTTGTTTAGAAATATTTATTGAACACTTACAACGTGGGAGATGTTAATCCTTCTGTATCTATAATACACAAGAAGATAAAGTTGATCTGCTGGATGTAGCAAGGAAAGTTTGTAGTAGAAAGTATGTCAAGCAGGGCTTGAAAGTAGAATAGAAATTAGTTAGGTGTTGTGTGTGTGTGTGTCTGTGTGTGTGTGACTGTGTGTGTGTGTGTGTGTGTCTGTGTGTGTCTTAAGGACTCAGGCAGGAAGGCGTGTGGTTTTAGAGGAACCTGAATAAGGCCAATGCAACAAGATGCAACAAGATGGGAAAGTACTAGAGATGAGTCAGAAGAAATATTTAGATCAGGTGGGTGTCTTTTAGGCCACATTAAGAATTTGGGTCCTAATTTTTAAGGTAATGGGAAGTCACTGAAAAACTCCAGGAAAGAAAATGTCATAGTCAGATTGAAATATTAAAATACCATTTATAGGAAAGGGTGGAGGAGCAAGATGGCAGAGGAGTAGGAGACCTAAATTTCGTCTGGTCCCAGGAATTCAGCTGGATAGGGATCAAACCATTCTGAACACCTACAAACTCAACAGGAGAGTGAAGAAAAGAATAGCAACAACTCTCTTAACAGAACAGCGACTGCTTTCTTGAAGGTAGGATGTGCGGAGAAGTGAATCCGAGGGGATATTAGGGAAGATAGATGGCGGGGGAGGGGGCCTCCATCAGCCGCTACTACCGGCAAGTGATAGAGCTGTGGAGCACAAAATCGGAACTTTTAGAACTCTGCTCCGCTGAGGGACGTCGCTCCAGTGGCTAAACGGAGGGGTGGAACCCTCACGGGACAGTGTGGTCTCAGAACCCTCGGGGTCACAGGAAGACCAGGGGTACCTGAGTGTGGCAGAGCTCCCAGGGATCAGAGCGGGGAAGCCAGCTGCAGAGACAGAGCTGAGGCGTGGGCTCTCAGGGGACGTTGTTACCCTGTTAGCATTTTGTTCTCTCATTCATCTATTCTCCTCTGGACAAAATGACAAGACGGAAAAAATCACCTCAGAAAAAAGAACAAGAGGCAGTACTGACTGCCAGGGATCTAATCAATATGGACATTAGTAAGATGTCAGAACTAGAGTTCAGAATGATGATTTTAAAGATACTAGCTGGGCTTGAAAAAAGCATGGAAGATATTAGAGAAACCCTTTCTGGAGAAATAAAAGAACTAAAATCTAACCAAGTCAAAATCAAAAAGGCTATTAATGAGGTGCAATCAAAAATGGAGGCTCTAACTGCTAGGATAAATAAGGCAGAAGAGAAAATTAGTGATATAGAAGACCAACTAATGGAAAATAAAGAAGCTGAGAAAGAGAGAGATAAACAACTACTGGATCACAAGGGCAGAATTCAAGAGAATTAGGATCCGAGAAGAAGAATTCAAGAGAATTCAAGAGATAAGTGATACCATAAGACGAAACAATATTAGAATAATTAGGATCCGAGAAGAAGAAGAAAGAGAGAGAGGGGCAGAAGGTATATTGGAGCAAATTATAGCAGAGAACTTCCCTAATTTGGGGAAAGAAACAGGCATCAAAATCCAGGAGGCACAAAAAACCCCCCTCAAAATCAATAAAAATAGGTCAACACCCCAACATCTAATAGTAAAACTTACAAGTCTCAGAGACAAAGAGAAAATCCTGAAAGCAGCTCGGGAGAAGAGATATGTAACCTACAATGGTGGAAACATTAGATTGGCAACAGACCTATCCACAGAGACCTGGCAGGCCAGAAAGGACTGGCATGATATATTCAGAGCACTAAATGAGAAAAATATGCAGCCAAGAATACTATATCCAGCTAGGCTGTCATTGAAAATAGGAGAGATAAAAAGTTTCCAGGACAAACAAAAACTAAAGGAATTTGCAAACATGAAACCAGACCAGCCCTACAAGAAATATTGAAAGGGGTTCTCTAAGCAAAGACAGAGCCTAAAAGTAACATAGACCAGAAAGGAACACAGACAATATACAGTAACAGTCACCTTACAGACAATACAATGGCACTAAAGTCATATCTTTCAATAGTTACCCTGAATGTAAATGGGCTAAATACCCCAATCAAAAGACACAGGCTATCAGATTGGATAAAAAAACAAGACCTATCCATATGCTGCCTGCAAGAGACTCATTTTAGACCCAAAGACACTTGCAGATTGAAAGTGAGGGGGTGGAAAACCATTTACCATGCTAATGGGCACCAAAAGAAAGCTGGGGTGGCAATCCTTATATCAGACAAATTAGATTTTAAACCAAAAACTGTAATAAGAGATGAGGAAGGACACTATATCCTACTTAAAGGGTCTATCCAACAAGAACATCTAACAATTGTAACTATTTTTGCCCCTAACATGGGAGCAGCCAATTATATAAGCCAATTAATAACAAAAGCAAAGAAACACATCGACGACAATACAATAATAGTGGGGGACTTTAACACCCCCCTCACTGAAATGGACAGATCATCTAAGCAAACAATCAACAAGGAAATAAAGACTTTAAATGACACACTGCACCAAATGGACTTCACAGATACATTCAGAACATTCTATCCCAAAGCAACAGAATACACATTCTTCTCTAGTGCCCATGGAACATTCTCCAGAATAGATCCAGAATAGATCACATCCTAGGTCACAAATCAGGTCTCAACCGGTCCAAAAGATTGGGATCATTACCTGCATATTTTCAGACCACAATGCTTTGAAACTAGAACTCAATCACAAGAGGAAAGTCAGAAAGAACTCAAATACATGGAGGCTAAAGAGCATCCTACTAAAGAATGAATGGGTCAACCAGAAAATTAAAGAAGAATTTAAAAAATTCATGGAAACCAATGAAAATGAAAACACAACTGTTCAAAATCTTTGGGATACAGCAAAGGCAGTCCTAAGAGGAAAGTATACAGCAATACAAGCCTTTCTCAAGAAACAAGAAAAGTCTCCAATACACAACCTAACCCTACACCTAAAGGAGCTGGAGAAAGAACAGCAAATAAAGCCTAAACCCAGCAGGAGAAGAGAAATAATAAAGATCAGAGCAGAAATCAATGAAATAGAAACCAAAAGAACAGTAGAACAGATCAACGAAACTAGGAGCCTGTTCTTTGAAAGAATTAACAAGATTGATAAACCCCTGGCCAGACTTATCCAAAAGAAAAGAGAAAGGACCCAAATAAATAAAATCATGAATGAAAGAGGAGAGATCACAACCAACACCAAAGAAATAGAAACAATTATAAGAACATATTATGAGCAACTAGATGCCAGCAAATTAGATAATCTGGAAGAAATGGATGCATTCCTAGAGATGTATCAACTACCAAAACTGAACCAGGAAGAAATAGAAAACCTGAACAGACCCATAACCACTAAGGAAATTGAAGTAGTAATCAAAAATCTCCCAACAAACAAGAGTCCAGGGCCAGATGGCTTCCCAGGGGAATTCTACCAAACATTTCAAGAAGAATTAATACCTATTCTTCTGAAACTGTTCTAAAAAATAGAAATGGAAGGAAAACTTCCAAACTTGTTTTATAAGGCCACCGTTACCTTGATCCCAAAACCAGACAAAGACCCCATCAAAAAGGAGAATTACAGACCAATATCCCTGATGAACATGGATGCAAAAATTCTCACCAAAATACTAGCCAATGGGATCCAACAGTACAATAAAAGTATTATTCACCACGACCAAGTGGGATTTATCCCTGGGCTGCAAGGTTGGTTCAACATCCACAAATCAATCAATGTGATACCATACATTAAGTCAAACTCTCACTCTTTGCAAATGATATGATACTTCATATGGAAAACCCAAAAGACTCCACCCCAAAACTGCTACAACTCATACAGGAATTTAGTAAAGTGGCAGGATATAAAATCAATGCACAGAAATCAGTGACATCCTATACACCAACAACAAGACAGAAGAAAGAGAAATTAAGGAGTCAATCCCATTTACAATTGCACCCAAAACCATAAGATAACTAGGAATAAATCTAACCAAAGAGGCAAAGAATCTGTACTCAGAAAGCTATAAAATATTCATGAAAGAAGTTGAGGAAGACACAAAGAAATGGAAAAACGTTCCATGCTCATGGATTGGAAGAACAAATATTGTGAAGATGTCAATGCTACCTAGAGCAATCTACACATTCAAAGCAATCCCTATCAAAATATCATCAACTTTTTTCTAAGAAATGGAACAAATAATCCTAAAATTTGTATGGAACCAGAAAAGACCCCAAATAGCTAGAGGAATGTTGAAAAAGAAAAACAAAGCTGGTGGCTTCACAATTCCGGACTTCAAGTTCTATTACAAAGCTGTCATCATCAAGACAGTATGGTACTGGCACAAAAACAGACACATAGATCAATGGAACAGAATAGAGAGCCCAGAAATGGACCCTCAACTCTATGGCCAACTAATCTTCGACAAAGCAGAAAAGAATGTCCAATGGAAAAAAGACAGTCTTTTCAACAAATGGTGTTGGGAAAATTGGACAGCCACATGCAGAAGAATGAAACTGGACCATTTCCATACACCACACACAAAAATAGACTCAAAATGGTTGAAAGACCTTAATGTGAGACAGGAGTCCATCAAAATCCTAAAGGGGAACACAGGCAGCAACCTCTTCGACCTCAGCCACAGCAACTTCTTCCTAGAAACATCGCCAAAGGCAAGGGAAGCAAGGGCAAAAATGAACTATTAGGACTTCATCAAGATAAAAAGCTTTTGCACAGCAAAAGAAACAGTCAACCAAACCAAAAGACAACTGACAGAATGGGAGAAGATATTTGCAAATGACGTATCAGATAAAGGGCTATTATCCAAAACCTATAAAGAACTTATCAAACTCAACACCCAAAGAACAAATGATCCGATCAGGAAATGGGCAGAAGACATGAACAGACATTTTTCCAAAGAAGACAGATGGCCAACAGACACATGAAAAAGTCCTCAACATCGCTCGGCATCAGGGAAATCCAAATCAAAACCTCAATGAGATACCACCTCACACCAGTCAGAATGGCTAAAATTAACAAGTCAGGAAATGACAGATGTTGGTGGGGATGCAGAAAAAGGGGAACCCTCCTACACTGTTGGTGGGAATGCAAGCTGGTGCATCCACTCTGGAAAACAGTATGGAGGTTCCTCAAAAAGTTGAAAATAGAGCTACCCTACAATCCAGCAATTGTACTCCTGGGTATTTACCCCAAAGATATAAATGGTGATCCAAAGGGGTATGTGCACCCAGATGTTTATAGCAGCGATGTCCACAATAGCCAAACTATGGAAAGAGCCAAGATGTCCATGAACAGATGAATGGATAAAGAAGATGTGGTGTATATATACAATGGAATATTATGCAGCCATCAAAAGGAATGAAATCTTGCCATTGGCAATGACGTGATGGAACTGGAGGGTATTATGCTGAGCGAAATAAGTCAATCAGAGAAAGACATGTATCATATGATCTCACTGATATGAGGAATTCTTAATCTCAGGAAACAAACTGAGGGTTGCTGGAGTGGTGGGGGGTGGGAGGGATGGGGTGGCTGGGTGATAGACATTGGGCAGGGTATGTGCTATGGTGAGCACTGTGAATTGTGTAAGACTGTTGAATCACAGACCTGTACCTCTGAAACAAATAATACATTATATGTTAAAAAAAAAAAGAAGAAGAAGAAGAAGAAGAAGATAGCAGGAAGGGAAGAATGAAGGGGGGGAATCGGAGGGGGAGACAAACCATGAGAGACTTTGAACTCTGAGAAACAAACTGAGGGTTCTAGAGGGGAGGGGGTGGGGGGATGGGTTAGCCTGGTGATGGGTATTAAAGAGGGCACGTACTGCATGGAGCACTGGTGTTATACGCAAACAATGAATCATGGAATACTACATCAAAAACTAATGATGTAATGTATGGTGATTAACATAACATAATAATAATAAAAAAAATCACTTATAGATACTAGTGTGGAGAACAGGTTGTGCCTAGGTACGAGTGAAATCTCAGTCACTAGCCGGGAGGATTATTCAGTCAACTGGGTGATAAAGGATTTTTTGGCAAGAACACACTTGGGCAGGGAAGATGGAAAGAAGGGAATTTTGTTGAGGAAAGAGTTGGCAGGAAAAGAGAGGAATGTTCTCGGCATGCCCCAGGGTTCTGATCTCTGCACTGAGTAAACAAAGATGACATTCACTAAAAAAGGGAACACTGAGAAGAGTCAGGTTGGATACATATGAATTCCATGTAGGACTTTGAGTTTGAAATGGCTGTGAGACACCCAAGTGGAGCTGAGGCAGCAGTAATTAGAAAAATAGGTTTAGGGTTCAGAAGATTGGTCTTGGCTAGAGCAAAACTTTGAGAGTTCTCCTGGTATGCAAGAGGTAATTAAAACCAAGGCTATGGATAAAATTTTCTGGATACATTTTTTAAATGAGACATCCAGTGAAGGAGTCTTGAGTTTTTTCCTGATTTTTTTATAGCCTCCCAGCAAAGTCCAGTTGGTTCACCCTGACTTAAAACGTTTTCAATAGCCATACTCTATGGCACCAAGGTATGGACTCTCAGCCAATTGCTGTAACTATTTTAAGAAAATCCAAAATTCTTCCCTGAGAAAAAAATGTTGACTCTGTGCATAGATACCACTATATTGGCCAATTCCTGTGCTGGTGTGTTGATCTTTTGACTGGGATAGACTTCACATTTTTGTACTCAAGTGTACACAACTGAAATAGAACTTTGCCCCTTTGAATCTGGGGTTTAAAGCATATGGCCTTCACTTGATTCACAATGTGTAATATATATAATAGAGCTACTTCTTGGAAAATCCAATCACGAATGAAAGTCATCATTTTGTCTGAGATAAGTATTTGTGGGGGAGGAGGGAAACAAAACATAATCCACAACTAAGTTTGTCAGTAAGAAAAGTGTTTGCCATTGAAGGTCTTTGTATTATTTTAGTCTGCTATGTTGCCCTAAGTGAAGATCATTTTCCTGTAACTGTGAAGGTTAAGGTATTAAAGAACAAATTTCTGCAAGATTTTGAAGTTCTGCCTCTTTTTAGGCACAGAATGGTAGAAAAGGCAGAGGTAACAAAACTTAAATTTTTAATTTATATTTCTGTGTTCCATGAAGAATTTGAGATGTCTTACAATAACATATGAAATACATATATATTCAAAACATGGAAAAATACAAATTGGAGCAGATGGTTATGACTGAGAAAAAGGTAAACTGCAAATGTATAGGCCAAAGACCCCTGCACAGGTACTAAAGTTGGATTGCAGATCTGAGTCTGAAATTTCAGCTTTTGAATAAAGGGATATGTCATTACATTCTTTATTATACACAAGGAAGATGTTTTCTTTCTTCCAATAGTCATTTATTGCTTGAGGTTTTCTTTAAAGGACTCCAAAAGATATATTTAAAAATATACTCAAACATATCTCTGAAGTAAAATACAGTAGTAGATTTTGTACAGCTATTTCTAGTAGTATGCTTCAATTCAAGATTAAGACCTAATTCCAAAACCAAATCCATAACAGCAATTCTGTGAAGTGAGAAAGTAGAGGGGAGATGACCCATGTGGCCCAAATATGTGGCTCTCTGATGGCCTAACTTAATCCATAGCTAAACTGTGGCATAGCTAGATGACAGACTCTTAACTGTTTAGATGAGATATCCTAAGGGAATCTGATTAAAACTATGGATCTCCAGCAAAACAAATATTGTACACACATGTGCGTGCGTGCACGCATGCGCACACACACGGTAGCACATAAATTCAAAAGATTCACTAATCTTTCCGAGCCTAGGTTGTAATATAGGATCTAAGTGCCCGAAAAAAAATTACATAAAAAATTAGAGGTAGTATGAGAAACTGCTTAAGAGTGTATGCTCTGGCATCAAACGGAGCTCAGTTTGATTCCAGGTTCTGCCCCTTGCTGGCTGGAGAGCTTTGAGCAAGCTGTGTAACTTCCTTATGACTCAGTTTTTCCATATATAAAATGAGACCAATAATATTTTTTACTTCATAAGGTCAAGACAAGGATTAAATGAGATAATGCATATAGAGGGCTTAGCACAATGTCTCTAACATAGTAAGGACTTCATTAATAGTAGCTATTAGTTTTTTTGTTTTGTTTTGTTTTTTAAAGATTTTATTTATTTATTTGACGGAGAGAGACACGGTGAGAGCAGGAACACAAGCGGGGGGAGTGGGAGAGGGAGAAGCAGGCTCCCCGCGGAGCAGGGAGCCTGATGCGGGGCTCGATCCCAGGACCCTGGGATCCTGACCTGAGCCAAAGGCAGACGCTTAACGACTGAGCCACCCAGGCGCCCAATAGTAGCTATTAGTTATCATTAGTTTAATCAATCAATGATTAATTGAAGCTATCATTTCTAGTTACACTGTTTCCATTTCCCCATAAGACCAAGAACATTAGAGGGGCTCCTGGGTGGCTTAGTTAGCTGAGCATCCGACTCTTGATTTTGACTCAGGTCATGATCTCAGGGTCATGAGATGTAGTCCCCAGTCGGGCTCAGTGGAGAGTCTGCTCCTCTTCCTCTCCCTCTGCCCCTCCCCCTGCTCGCATTCTCTCTCTCTCAAATAAATTAATAAATAAATCTTTTTAAAAAAAAGGCCAAGAACATTAGAGATGTGGTAATCAATCTACAAAACCCTATGCTTATATGTAAATGAAAACTATTTCTCTAGGAAGGGTATATAGAATCATTTTTCAGATTTTCAATAAGGTCCATGAATGAAAAATATGGAGACCCCTGCAAAAAGGCAAACATAAGTTGGCTCTGTTCTTTATGAAAGTACTGACTCACAATCACTCTTCCCCATGCTCCATTTCAATAGGACACTCATGAGCTCTGAGCATATATTTATTTTATAAGCTGTTTCTCTAAAAAATACTAGTGGCCTCATGGCTCATTAAGTGTCACTAAGCTCCTTTATCGATCTGATTCTATTTCTGGACACTCCGTCATTGACCTGATTATGCCAGGTCTACCCCCATAGGTCTTTGGATATGTCCAAGATGCATTAACATATGAAATGACAGAAAACTTCCCAGGTAAGTACTTTAAAATCCCCCCAAAATTGCCAGCAATAATCACTGCTTCTCCTGTTTGGGATGACTTTCTCCCATTCCCTGAGTTTTTTACCTTGTACCTCTACTGCCTTTCCTTTTTTTTTTTTTTTTTTCCCCTAACCCAGACTTCCCATTTTGTCTTTTTAAAAGCTAGCATTTGTAATAAGAATATTCTTTTCGTTGACCAAACAACCAATCAGGGTAAATCTCAAAATCTTAACTCTTCTCCACAGTTTATTGCATCACGCTCAAAGATTCTTTTGCTGTTGTTATTGTTATGCATAAGACACGGCTTGTTTTATTTTCCCAATTCAGAATCTGAATGCTTGAAAGAGTCTCCTTCCATACAACCAAGAATGTACTGTATTGGAATGAACATTTTAAAGCTTTAAGATTTGGAACACCTCCAAAAGCCTTGCAAAATTAGGGTTAAAGATGAGGCCAGTGGATCTAGGGGTCAGTGAGCTTTGTTTTCTGAAACCTTTGACTTGCTAATGTGTTTATACATTATGTGGCTTAAATAAAAGCCATCTCCAGCTCATGCCATTGCTATGTTATCTTTGTTTTAGTATCCCAATTTCTGTTCTTAACATTTAATGCAAATAATGCAGCCATGAATCTCCTAGCTCAAATAATTATTTAATATTCAGACAATATCCTCACCGCAAACGAAGCAGGTCCTTTATGAATGCCCACAATAAATAACAGATATTTATAGTGTTTACTATATGCTAGGGGTGTGCGGATGCTGTCATACATTCTTTGTCACACTGGTGTGAGGAAAGCTACCGTTCCCATTTTATAGGTGGATAAACTAAGGTTCAGAAGGTTTTAAGTGACTTGCCCTAGCTCATTGAGTGTAAAGTTTTGATTTTTAACGCAAGTGTGTCTGACTCTAAAGCCCTTGTTTCTCTGGCTAATAAAGAGGGATCCAATTAATTTCATCAGAACCTATGAAGGAACTTTAAAAAATTGTGAATTTTTGAGCTCCTGAAGCTTCTAATTCAGGAGATCTAGGTGGAACTTGGAAAACTGGTAAGGACCGGATTAATGGTATCTATTGTTAGTTGTTAGTTATGCTGCTTCAGTTTTTTTAATAGGACCAAGAACATTAGAGAAGAGGTTATTAATATTCAAAACATTGCATGAATATGCAAATGTGAATCTCTGGGAAACGTTCCATAATCTTGTTCAGATTCTCAATGAGGCTCTCAAACCAAGAAAGTTAAAAACACAAGGCAAACACAAGTAGGTTTGTTTCATTTTTTTTAAACGAAGTTTTCTACTCACACCTAACTACATTTATTCACCCTTTAAGAATACTAATATGCTCAGAGCAGGCATGTTTATTTTATATATTGTTGCTGTAAACTCTATAGGTTGCAAAATGTCTATAAGCTTTTTTTGTTGTTCAAATCACAAATACCTTGGACCGTTCCATTTTTCACACTAATGCTCTTCATCTAGCCCATAGACCCTTGGAATTTCTAAAGCCCAGGTAATTCAGATTCCTAGCCAGTTTGGGGTACAACTGGTGTTTACTGACCCTTTTGGCATAACATTAATCTTATTTATTAACTAAAACCTCTTAATTAACTGGCACCAGTTAGTGGCCTAAAATAATAAAAGTTTTCCTAAATATACCTCAATATGCATAGATACTAGAGCAGTCTTTAAATAGAAAGATAAGGTACACCTTATTACCACAACTAAGTTCATAATAATTATTGCTTTTGCACACCTTTTATCCTCCAAGCTGTTTATGAACATGAATGCCTGATAATTAGGAATGCCATTAAGCATTAAGAACTGTTCTTTGAATTAATTTCTATGTGTGATATAGCACACAATGTTGGTTACTTTCTCATCACTCATTATCCCCTTCTTTCTGATTTGTTTCAATTTGTCCAGCCCCCTAGGATGAATTATCATTGGCCTTTGCCAATGATTGGTCTAGTGGTAGGCCTATAACCCAGTTCTTACTCATTAACAAGGAAATTGGAGGCGGGCAGTCTCGGTATTCATTTGGTAGATCACATTGTCATCAAGAACCAAAGTTCCATGCCAGTTTTAACTCTGCACAAATAACATATGCCCTTAAAAAAAAAAAAAAAAAAGATTTAGGTTCCTGCATACATTGATCTAAATCTATAATTTTTTTTTTTTAAAGATTTTATTTATTTATTTGAGAGAGAGAGAGAATGAGAGACACAGAGCATGAGAAGGAGGAGGGTCAGAGGGAGAAGCAGACTCCCCGCCAAGCAGGGAGCCCGATGCAGGACTCGATCCCGGGACTCCAGGATCATGACCTGAGCCGAAGGCAGTCGCTTAACCAACTGAGCCACCCAGGCGCCCTGATCTAAATCTATAATTAAGCACTATTGTTTGCAGTAAAAACAGACTGATTTCTGTCAGCTTCAAAGCTGGAATTATCCCAAGACATCTGATATCTATTAAAACTGATTAATTTAAAAATAATATTTATTAAAAACTGATTAATTTGATCATATGTGATATGTCCTATATGTTAGTTTATACACATATGATCAAATTAGTTTCCAATGAGTATGGCTAATATAAAATTATGTCTAGAAGCCTAGATAGAGAATATCATAGGCAAGACAAGGAAATTGATGCCAGACACTTTCTCAAACAGAACATTCTACATAAAGCTGAAGAGATACACAATTGGTTGCCCCACTGTAATGGTACAATATTCTTCGGTTTCTTCAGATTAATGAGAATCCTGAACAGTTGATTTAAAAACAAGAACTTCAACAATGTGAAGTGCTACGAACAATGTTTAGAAGAATAATTTGTTCTCACTCTTCACTATGATTAGGACTTAAATACTTGTCATGATTTTAGCAAGGACTTGCATATGCTAGCCATTTTATAAGCACAATGTCATTGAGAGGACACAGCCGGACATGTTTCTCAACAATTCACCTTGGATGATTTTTTTCCCAAAGACCATGAGCAAGCTTGATTCAAATGTATTTAGTAGCTTATGTATATGCTTTACATAATATATTACATGTGAGAAAAAGAATTTGTCGATTCACTCAGTCCAGATTGTTTTGCTGTTGCTCTCATTTTGTTTTTGCTAGAGAACACTTTTCCATTACCTAGCATTTACTTTTCAAAGGCTCTAGCAAAAAGCCTCATCTGAGAAAGCATGCTAGGTATTGGGCACTTGGAGGCAAGCCAATGCCAGAACTAGGAAACAAGTCTGCCATAGAAGAGAATCAATCAAACTGTTTAAAATAACAAATTGGGTTCTCCTTCTGGCTCTTCCACTAAGTACTATTATTCTGGGGGCAAACTACTTAATTTATTATGACAACTAACATTTATTTAGTCTTTGCAACATGATAAGAATTTTGTAAAGCCCTAAAAGTAGGTTTTCTCATTGAACCAACATATTATCCCTAATAGGCAGCTAATATTATTGGCCTCATTTTCACATCAGAATCTGAAGCTCAGAATTTATATCTAAGTGCACATAGCTAGGAAGTGGCAGAGTCAGAATCTGAACCCAGACAGTCTGATTCCAGAAATCTCTTACACATAATTACATGAAAAATATATCGATAAGATAATTTCTAAGGCACTTCTATGCTTTAACATCTATGTTTCCAGTTACCTTGTCCTTAAGCAAAATATAATTCAGCAAGAAAGGTCTTCGATGCAAATATATATACTACAAGGCTATACATAATAAAAATGGCAAAGTTCAATTTAATAAATATTAATTCAGCACTGCAGATGTACCATATGTAGTTTAGATATATAATCGATAATACTCTGTACAGTTACACATATATGAATAAAATATTCAAGATGGGAAAGCTGCCAGTTTAGGGAGGAAATGGCAAGTGTAAACGGATCACTTTAATAATATGAGGCACATACCATGATGGAGATATTCTTAAGATGCTTTTATGAGGAAGCACAAGGCACTTAATCCATTCTGAATGAAAGAAGAGGTCAGAAAAATCCTCCTCTGGAAGGTAGATGTCCAAGCAGAGCCCCAAACAGGGAACAGGAGTCAAGCCGGGAAGGGAGGGGTGGGCGAGGGAAGCCACGGAAGTAAAGCCACAGGGCAGTGGAACAGAAGGACACGCATAGGAAGCAACAAGTACTTTGATGTTACTGGAGCCTCAGGTAGGCAGCAGGATATAGTGGTTGATGAGATTAGAGAAGAAGGTGGGGTCACATCATGGAGGAATTTAAATATTATTTTAAAACCCATAGCTCCTACCCCGTGGGTCAGAGTCAGCAAAGAAACTGCACACGTTCTCCATTTCCCTCCCCCTGTGCCCAAGGGAGACATCACTAAAAGATCACCAATCCTTCCCCACCGCTCCTCGTCACAATGTGGCAGTCCTCCTCAAGTCCGTGCTCTAAGCAGTCACCATTAAGGGATTGGACTTGCATTTAATATGGATCCCATCTGCCGTTCCAGTTATGGCTGGTGAGCAGCTAGTCAGAAGCTCTTATTGGGCTAGCGGTCTACGGTAGATGGGGGACCTTGTTAAAAACGTAGTTTCAGGGGCGCCTGGGTGGCTTAGTCGTTAGGCATCTGCCTTCAGCTCAGGTCATGATCCCAGGGTGCTGGGATCGAGCCCCGCATCGAGCTCCCTGCTCTGCGGGAAGCCTGCTTCTCCCTCTCCCACTCCCCCTGCTTGTGTTCCCTCTCTCGCTGCGTCTCTCTCTGTCAAATTAAATAAATAAAATCTTTAAAACAACAACAACAACAAAAAAAAAAAACCCGTAGTTTCAAATCTAGTACACTGAGTGAGGACTACTAATCTGTATTTTCTATAACCTCCATAGGTAGCCCTTATACACTGCCTCGTTTGGAAACCTATGATGCAGCGCATTCAGGACACATAATAACATATCCAAAATCACAAAGCGGCAGCCCATAAGCTAAATTTGGCTTTCATATGTTTTATCGCTAAATGATTTTTATATGTTATGTTTTGTATTTACATTTTTTACTTCTCAATATTTAAAAGTTGGTAAAAATCACATATAATTAGGAGATTTTGGTTCTCTTTGGTAATTAGAAAGTGTGCAGCTCTGGACTTCTATTCCAACGTGGTGACTTCCAGCCGGATCGGAATGGAGCTGCCTCCCTTGGATGGGGCATACACGTAACTATTCCCGCTCAGTCCCCTTGACGCTTCCTGCCGCCGCAGAGAAACGCCGCTGTCTACCGCCGTGTTTTCCCTTTTATTTTGCCTATACAGATAGTGTGTACAGAGAAGAGGGAAGTGAAATACTTAGTGGACTCCCGTCTTAGTCTAAAGCAGGAAAACAAATGACAGACCAAAGAGGTCAGTCTTAGAGGCAGAACACTCAGGGATATTAGGGCATCAATCTCTTTGTCATGAAATTTCAAGAAAGATTAACGACGCCCTTGTGCAACGGCTGTGCCAAACAACTGTTTTAAGTCAGTTCCACAGTTTTAATAAGACCAGGGAAGTTTCATTCTGCCGCTGTTTTTTCTCATACTTTCAAGAGCACAAGCTGAGTGGCGCGCAGCTGAGCAGGAAGGTCCATCTCGGAGTGTGCCGTCACTCACTGTGTGACGGGGCTGGGCGCCCTTTGTCAGGGGAACCACTCCGGCTCTAACGAGGACCTCGGCATTAGCTTAAAGTATGTGCTCTGGCGAAGCCGGTCCTAAATTTAGTGGTTTATGAGCAGTCCTGCTACACGTCCTGATTATTTGTGATCTCATGTTTGAATTTCCAATTGTATTCTGAAAATATAAATGATCCCCGGTGAAATTTTAGAAGTAACCATTCCAGTAAACTTCACAGCAAGCAGGACTGTCTAAGGATAACATTGATGTGGGGTTTTGCTTTTTTTTCTTTTTAAGTTTTAGTTACACAAGTACAAGTGAATATATTCTAGTCATAACCCTTTTAAACAACAGAGAAGGGGGCGCCTGGGTGGCTCAGTCGGCTGAGCACCTGACTCTTGGTTTCCGCTGGGGTCGTGATCTCAGGGGGTGGTGGGATTGAGCCCCACCATGTGGGGCACCATGGTCAGCTGGAAGTCCACTGGAGGATTCTTTCCCTCTGCTCTTCCTCCAACTCATGCAGCCCCCCCCTCAAATAAATAAATGAATCTTTAATAAAATAAACAACAGAGAGGTATAGAGAATAAAAAGTGTAACTCTCTCTTACTCTCTTACCTCCCCACTGCTTCCGCAACCATGGATTCCACTCCCATTATCAGAAGCACTCCATTACCATTTAGGTGTGTGCCTTTTTTCCAAACATTTTTCTACATAGTTTGATATATGATATATGCTTCTGTCTGAAGGATTTCTTATCATTTATGGAATCACAGTATGCATTTTGTTTTGCAACTTGCTTATTTATATAATAACATGTTTGACAAATCTTTCCACATCAGTGCTTAACCACATTCTATAATGTTCCATATCAACCATTCTTCTATCAATAGATATTTAGATTATTTCCATTTTTTCTTTCTGAAGTGGCAATTAATTCCTTTAATCATATGTCTTTGTGCACATATGTATGTAGAACAGATATCCAGAAGTGGCATTTGCCAGTTCAAAGTGTATGTATAGTATAATTTTTTAGGTACTCCCAAATTACATTCTACCTGGAATGTACCCATGCTCTTGACTTGTAAATATTTTAAGTGTTTGTCTATGTGAAGGGCAAAAATATGTGTCTGTTTGAATTTGCATTTGAACATATTTAACATGTTTATTAACCATTTATAATTTATAAGATTTATATTAGGTTGTTTTTTCCTTCTTAATTTGCATGAAACCTTAGATATTAAGGCTGATATGTTTTTATGTATACATGTAGCAAAATTTTTTGTCAGGTTGACAATTGTTTTTTAACTCTGCTTTTGTTGTCTATTGAACAAAAATTCTCCACTTTTAAATATGAAAATCAGTTGATGCATTCCTTCCTAATTTATGAATTTTATGAATCCCCAGGAAGGTTTTACCCACTTGAGGGTCAAAAATATACTCTCCTTTATTTTCTATATGTGTTACTCATCAGACCTACTGACCTGGGTTTGAATCTCATAATTAGGGAAATGTGGTGGACGCTGAGCATAAGCAAGGCTCTTCAGGGCCCAGGTAGCGATGTGCAACTAGAAACAGGACCTTTCCCTACCTTTTAACATAATCCAGCTCTAAAATATTGCGACTTTGGGAGTGTGGCATGTCCAAAGACAGCATCTGAGACAATACCATGCCCACTCTATATACCTTTGTCATCACTCAGGCTCCTTTCTAGACCAGCAAAGACAGCTATCTCAATGGGACTGTACCTAACAAACTGATTTTAATGGTCATAATAATAGTAACAATGATATCATTAATTAATAACTATGTTAATAGTGATGATGATCATTCTCATGCTTAACATGGCTAGGCACTTATGGTGTAGCAGGGATGACATGAATCATCTCATTTAACACTCTCAGAGACCTTATGATGTAGGTAGGCATTACTGCTATGACCATTAGCATCTACTCACGTTTTCTGAAAGTGCCACAGCCAGTAACTAGAAGAGCTATAATTTAAATAAATCTGTCTGACACCAGAAGCTCTGATTATAGCCAAGGAATTATCCTGCCTCATACTTAGATGATTCATGAAATGAGTCCCTGAGAATATTAAAAAAAAAAAATTGAGGGACACTAATGAAGTGGTTGAGGTCCTCAAATCTAGTAAGTAGGGGTTTGTGTCATCTAAGTTGAGTGTTCAATCTATAGAAGTGGAATGAAAAATTGATAGAGAAAAAGAAATAGAATAATTTCCAGATGGATATAAGATCTAAATGTGATAAAAAATTAATTCAGAGAAGTACTAAAAAGATCAGGTGGTTTTTCAAATAACTTGGAAGAGGAAATAAACTTGCTAAATATCAAACAAAACTCAGGAACCACTAAAAATAGATGGTAGATTCTCCTATGTAAAAATAAGAACTTTCTGCATTGCAAAAATGACCTAAAGTCAAATGACAAACGATAACGTTGGGAAAAGAAGGGGGTAGGAATTTGCAACCATCATCACTAATAAAAGACCAAAAGCTTTAAACTTACATAACTCAGTAAGAAAAATCCAAGAACCAAATTGAAAAAAACACAGAAATCAAATATTAATAGAAAACATTTTTTTAAAAATTGGTTCTTAGACACATGAACTATTGTTCGGCCTCACTGATAATTTTTAAAAGTAGTAAACAGAATCATGATGAGGTTCCATTTTCATTTACCAGTTTGGCCATGATAAATGAGAGAGGAGAGAGAGAGAGGGAAATTATGTTGGGCAGAGTTGAAGGGAAAATGCATTATGTAATGAATTATGAAAATGTGTACTTCTTACACATTGTTGGCTGAAAACTATATTAGTATATCCACTCTACGGAGGAGGCTTAAAACTTTTAATTTTTCACAAATAAAATTGCACATACTCTTTGACCCAACAATTCCACACTTAAGTATGGTGCTACAGATACGTGATCACCTGTGAAAATGGTATGCATGTGAAGATATTCACCGCATTGCAATAGCCAAGATGGAAAACAACTTAATAAGATACTATTTAATATTTAAAAGGATGAATAAATTGTACTATATTCATATAAGGAAATACCTCAGAATCAGTGAAAAGAAATAAGCAGCTTAAACAGATAACTCTATCATTAAATTAAAAAGCAAAATACAGAGGAGCATATAGATTATGGCAATATTTGTGGGGGGAAATATTGTATATATCCCCCCTTCCCCACTACACACACACACACATAAACACACACAGAAAATCTCTGGAAGGATTCACAAGAACAGGAAGGAAACTGAATGGTTGGGAAATAGGAGTTGGAGTGAGATTTCTTTTTCACCATATACTTGTGTGCATCTTTTCAATTTCGAATCAAGTATAAATGATACCTATTAAGTTCGTAAAGGTGAATGTTATTGGGAAATTTACAAGGATATTTTCAGCAGGAAGGATTTTTTAATAGAAAAAAATATCAAAGATGACCTCAACATTTATCAACAAGGAAATGATTTTTTTAAGTGGTACATGAAATAGTGTGTGGCGGTGAAAACACCAATTTAGTCTTTATAAATGTTCACTTTTAATATTAGAAAACACATACAATCAGTGTGATCTGATCCCAATGTTTATAAAACAAAAACCACATATGTGAATGCACACATCTAGGTGTGTTTGTGAAAGAGGGCCTAAGCTTTTACACTCTATGGGTACCTGGAAAATAGGGGGTGGCAGTGAATAATCACTCTAATTTTTTATTCACTTCTGTGTTGTTTGAATTGTACAATGTCATGTGTTCCATTTATTGTTAAATATATAGAGTCTTACAAAACAAGTCATTGAGACCTTATTCGTAAATGGAGGATAGAGAAGTCAAGGACCTGGTGGTTATATAATACTAAGTTATTTTATTGTTTTTCTCTGAGTTTCCCAGACATGCATAGTTTTTACTTCCTCTACTCAATATACTCGAACATTAGGAAATATATATAAATGAGAAATATGTATTGTTTACATGCTGAAATTAACCTACAGTCAACACCTTAGACCTAGACCTCAAAAGGTACTTGACTGGGTTAAAAAAAAAAAAAAATGGGGTTTCAAATTAAGTTAAGAAAACAGCCTCAATTTTAACTCTGAATTTCTCATTATGTATTTATTCTTTTGAAACCCTGTGTCAGGCCAATTTACAGATGGTCTGGTGAGCCACAGGAAAATAACCCCGCTTAGCTCATGAATCATAAGCAGTTACTCTAAATAGTTATTAATGCAACTTCTCAAGGCATCTGCCATACCTCAGGGGAACATTTTACCAGTAAGTTTGAATCTTGCTCAAAAGTAAAATGGGTAGATTGATGCCCTGCTTATAACTGAAGCTATCTCCTAATGAAGTCCTTTGGGTACTTTATAATCTAAATTCCCCACCACAAAGGATTAAAATGAATTCAATTTCATACAGAAGTTCTGTTCTGTAATTAACAAAGTTTATAAGAAGGCCCATGTTCAACAGATTTCACAATTAAAACCACTGGCACGCTAAAATGCTAGAAGACCTTCACTTTCAGATTTTATTAGAATGCCAGCTATTAATGTGCAGAAAGCATGTTTTCCACATGTTCTTTAGTGTACTTGAATCTTTAGTTGTATTTAACAGATATTAACCAACAATGAATTTTCTATTTTCAAAAAAAGCCATTATCTTGCATATGCCTAAAGAACTAGTCCTGGATGGGAATGAAACCCTCCAAGGACTCAACAAGGCAAATCAAGTTCTGTTCAGAGTTACTCAAGTACTGTTCCACTTTGTTCAAGGGATGTGGATATTTAACTTTATTGTTTTAGATAGGAAGAATGCATACTACATATGTTTTTGCAACATAGCTCAACATGACTCATTTACAAATGACATTAAAGAGAATGGGTGTAGGGGCATCTGGGTGGCTCAGTCAGTTAAGTGAGCAACTTTTGGTTTTGGCTCAGGTCATGATCTCAGGGTCGTGAGACTGAGCCCCACGTCAGTCTCCATGCTCAGCTCAGAGTCTGCTTGAGATTCTCTCTCTCCCTCTCCCTCTGCTCCTCCTCCCTGCATTCTCTCTCTCTCTCTCTCACTTTCTCTCTCTCGCAAATAAATAAATACATCTTTAAGAGAGAGAGAGAATGGGTTTAAGAATACTGGACTACAGCATTGCATGACTAAGTACATTGGCGATAAAATGGCTTTCCTAAAAGGCTAAAGATTGATGATATTCTATGCCATACATGAAATATCCAGGTGAACAGGGCTTCATGGTAAACAATGAATGTAAAAATATTTCCAGAACTCTGTTTTGATCAACAGGCTAAGTCTCCACCCCTACCAAATATTTTGTTTATAGAAGAATGAAGAGTTTGGTCTCTTTCTTTTTATCCCCTATGAAATAGACATTCTGGTGAAGATTGTATTACCTAGAAAACAGGAGCAAATTATAATATTAGAAAGAGCACAGTACTAGAAATCAGGGAATGTGAGTCCTAGTCAAAACTCTGTCAAGAACAGGCTGAGCACCAAAGGAAAGTCAGTTCTTCTCTATGGTCCTTAGTTCCCTCATTTTGCAAAATAAAGTGCTAACATTAAAATTTCCCTAAGATCTCACCAGGTCTAAGGCAATATAGACTAATGTTTAAGAGACTGTCCTCAGTGATATGTACTGGTTGTGTAAGTTTGAGCAAATTATTAACTATTCGTGCTTCTGTTCCTTATCGGGAAAACCAGGATAATAATAAAGCACACTGCATTGGATTATTGGTAGTTATCTGTGAGTTAATATGTGTCAAGAACCAAACCCGCTCCCAATAATCATGATGGCGATGACGAAAATGATAATGGTGGTGCTGCTGTTAGTGATGATGATGATTTTATGGACTGAGCATTATGAGAGAAGGTAAGGTACAAATATTTGGATCAGCTACAAGCTGTATAAGATCTTAGAAAATACAAAATATGATGATATATATTAGTCAAAGGACAAATTCAGTTGAGAAACTTTGTAATATAAGTCTCATCTATACTCGTCACTTTTAAGGCAACTTGTGCCTTAGATACTTATTCATCGGGTAAATAAATCCCCAATTCTACTAATTGCTTTAAATACCAAATTACATTAAACCTAAACATTTGATTTCAAGTATAGGTACTCAAAAACAGTCAAATGTAAGTTTCCTATTAGACATAGAGACTCACTGAGAGTGATCCCAAGTCTATTATTCCTTGTCTTGTTCTCATCCAGTGGTATCCATCATACCATGCTTCTCTCACCAACCTCACCCAGAGATGTTTCTCAGTCATTTGGTCATAAGATGTTAATCCGTGAAGAATGGTCAACTCATCCAAATGAGTTATAAAAACATGAAACTAGCATGCAGAACATGTGAATGCAAATCAAGAGATGAACATTGTCTTTCTTGCTCTTTCCATTTTGTCTTACTCTGTCAAGATTCTGCATTTCTCAGTGTCCACAGATGACATTCTTAAAAGTTACAAGAACACAACACATCCCTTTTCTACATCATTCAAAGAAAAACAAGAATTTATACCTGATATTTCATCTTCAGATTCTAAGATCCACTTTTTCTTAGGTAACTAATGTATTACAGTTGTTTGAAATGTGAAAATAAAGTGTTCCTGGTACCCTTTTTCACTTCCTTTTTTTTCTCTCAAGAACAGAGCCACCATTCGATAGTCTTTTATAAAGCCACTCTCGGAAACATTTAGTCCCATACTCCTACACAAAAAGACTCTTCACAAGTGAATAAATTAATCCATGTACCACCTGGAAATGGAAATTCTTAATACCTAGATCCATAATCCTTCTGCCCAGATGGCTAGCAGTTTCACGCCTGAATTTAGCTGGCTCATCGGTTCTCTTCTGATTCATGGGGGCTCCTTTCTCATTAGAGCAGCCGTGCCCTGGAGAAGCCTAGTCCAGTGACTGACAACATGCAGCAATTTAGGCAGGGCTCCAGGAAGTACTGCTTTGCCAAAAGATGGTGAAACTCTAGCTTGATGTTTTCCACCTCACGTCCATGTCCCCATGAAATGGGGGGCGGGGCAGGGGGTGTAAGATCAAAAACCACTCTCCTTTGGTTTACAGAAACACTGTAGTTAGTAATTGACTGGCGCTATTAGCAATGCACTAGAGCCTTGTCAGTGCCCCCCAGCCACTGAGAGATGATCAACAGAGCAACACAGTGAAGGATGCAGTTATTTTCAAGAAAAAGTATGGTGGTTTTAAAAACAAACTGTTGAAGTCAATCATGCTCTTCATGGGAAAGTCCAATCAAATGCGTTTGTGTTGTTAAAAACATTTTCTATACTATCTCCCAGTTCAGGGGGATAAAAATCAGCCCTCAGCAAAATTATAGTAAGTTTTTTGTGGGGTAATCTAATCTCTTCTTTTGTCCATCCAATGCCCAAGGATAAACAAGTTCCTTTTTAAATTTACTGTAAACTGCAAACAGATATCCAATCATGTTAAAATTTTGTGCAAGATTAGAGGAAATTGGCTCAAAGTGAGGGCCTGGATTGTTTTCCCACAAATAAAGTATATGAGCTTAGTAAATAGACTCAGTGACTTCTATTTTGGGTACTAAGAGGTTCATTTTTACTTATTGGATGGATGTTATTTTTCAAAATTTGAGATTCTTAGATTAGTATGCTGGTGTTGCTAATGAGCACATTTATCATTGCCTTAGAGTCATTTAGTCATCTCCGTGTCGATTATTTCTGTCATGAAATAGTAACACTGAAAGAGCCAAGGCTCTGCCGAAGCCTCTTCACACAGGTCTTACTAGGCATGGGCCATATAGCAAGCACAGTCCTAATGCCCAGTAAAAGCAGTAAAAAGATTTGAAAGACAAGAACTCAAATTTGCAATGAAAAATAAAATCCGTATCTTCCAGCTTGGCATAGAGCCCCATGAGGGCAAAAATAGTGACTCATTTACCTCACTTACCTACTGAATATAGTGTCTGGCATATTACATAGTAGTTGCCTTATTCATTACTTATTGACAATAATTAAATAAAGCAGATCTTTTTAACCGACACATAACACAATGCAGCACGGTGTAATGGCTAGAATATATACCCATCGTGAGTCTCCTTTCTCATTTGTAAGTTGAGTATTATGATATAATACTCAAGAGGATAATTTTAGGACCTATGCCGACACAGGACCTGGCCCAGAGCAGGTACTATTTGCTGAACTGGAATCTTAGATACTTTAAAATAAGTTAATAGGCAAAGAGAGAGCATGCATTTCACCCATTCACAGAGTTTGTTTAGATCAGAACAGCTTGTTACAAGAAGGGAAGGTGGACTTTCCCTCAATATGGGGAACATTTATAGGTAGTCTCCATTCCCTAGTTATGGAGACTGTATTTAGTAACAGCAAAGGATTTGGTAAGAACAACTTGCAACAGACCAGAATCTTAAATCTGTATACTTGCTCCCTGAGCTATGGGGCACCGCGTCATTCAGAAGCACTAGGGGCACAATTGAAATTTCAGTCTGTAAACACCCTTGGGCCAGCACCCCCAACCCTGCTCAGCTCAGAGACTACTTTAATGAATCTATACAACCAGTTTCATATTTAAGGGCTTAAATATCCATTTTGGAGTATCCAAGTCTCTCATTTCTCTTTTTTTCTATCAGACACAATTTTGATTTTAACTGACTCATTTGCAACTGCATCAAGAAAATGGTAAAGTTAGATAAAGAAAATTATATCAAAATCCATCACACTTATTATTTAATAACTATAGAAATGGGTTTAGTGTGGGCAGGAAGAGGTGACATCAAAACAATGGTTTCTAAAGCAACCCTGTCCCCTAACATGGTGGTGAACTGAAAGTGGCTAAGACTACTTTATTCAGGTTTCACAAAATCCAAAGTGTGCTTTTATCCAATTAATAAACTAATAAATTTAGAGTGTATAAAGTGTTCCTCTTTTATAAAGGACTCTAGCCCAAGATTAGTGAAATAAACATCTTAGCAAAGCAATAGCAACAAAAACAGAGAAACCAACTTTTTATATGTTCCTCACGGTGACAACAGGTTACACTGATGGAGATGATATTGATTAAATTTCCCAGGTTGACACACTGAGCACTCTGTGTTCCCCGGATTTTATTTTGGATTGTTGGGGATGATAAACACCTCTCCTGCCCTAAAGAGGAACACCATGTACTGTTGGAGACATTCATTGTCTCACTAAATAATTTACAAAATATTCTACAGGTCTTACTGTATCCACATAGAAGCATTGTTTGATGGTAATCAACTTATTTCTTGTGTTGGAACAGGCTCTATCATGCTGTCCCACTGTTCAATATGATTCTTGCAGGGTTCCAGGAATTGTGCCCAGTGTGATGTCTCAAGAGCAGTAGAAAAATAGCCTTGTTTTGCCTGACTTTTTTTTCCATTTTAGAACCACTAAAGCAAATAACTTTTTTTTTTTTAATTTACCAAACGTCTTTCCATCAAAGCTATTAGAACCAACTGCAGCCATGGGGGAAAATAAATCAGAAACAGTGAGGTGGACAAAGAGAGACTGGGTATTTTTGTCATTGCAACTAAATGGAGCACTGAGGCATGTAATAAAACAGCAACAGCTTTTGACCAGAATCACTAATCCCCCATAGCCATTCTCAGATTCAAAAACTGCTCAGGGTTGGCCTCCTCCTTGATAATCAAAGTATGTGGCTGCCTAATGGTATCATTTGAGGAGTACTTGTAGTCTCTCTGGCCCCTAAATATTCACCTTGTTAGTTTCTATAGTCCTAAGATTCCATTGTTAAGGTTTTATTCCTTGGGGTTAAGACCTATGGCTTGTTAGCATAGTAATATTCCTGACACCCATAAACAGTAGGCCACCATTCAAACTTTCTGTACACCTCAGAGGCAATGCCTTCTTAAGAGTGACTTCCTTTGGGGTTCTCCTCAGTCTCCCAGGACAACTAGACTAGTGCACTCCAACTTTGATGTATACGCGACTTATCTGGAGATCTGGTTAGAATACAGTTTCTGATTCTGTAGGTCTAGGGTTGGGCCCAAGATTTTCTATATTTATGATACATTCCTTATTGCAGTTACTGCTGATCTGTAGACCACACTTGGAGTAGCAAGTTCCTAGACTTTTCCCAAGGTCTCCTAGATGGGGACACAAGACCAGGGGTCAGCAAGACTTTATTGTAAAGGGACAGATAGTAAATATTTTAGATTCTGTAGGCTACAGGGTCTTCACTGCAACCATTCAACTCGGCCACTGTAACAAGAAAGTATCCATTGCCTGTATGTAAGTAAGTAGGCATGGCTATTAATAAAATATTTGAACACCACTTTATTTACAAAAACAGGCAGCAGGACAGATTGGGCCCACAGGCCATGGTTTGTGGACCCCTGCTCTACCCATGCCTAATCAAGGCAAAGAAAAAAAAAAAAAACATTCCGAATGCAAACAAGGGAGCAACCAGGACGCAAAACTGTGTGTTTTAATATCCTCGTAGAAAATTTGGAATCGCCTTCAGAAGCCTAGCCTAGTGCTCTAAACAGGCAAGATATGAGAAATGGAGGTACAAGAGTACCAACCCCTTACAACTTCACAAGTTTTTTTTTCAAATATTTTATTTATTTATTTGAGAGAGAGAGAGTGAGCATGAGCAGGGTGAGGGGCAGAGGGAGAAGCAGACTCCCTGCTCAGCAGGGAGCCCGATGTGGGGCTTGATCCTGGGACTCCAGGATCATGACCTAAGCCGAAGGCAGCCACTCAACCGACTGAGCCACCCAGGTGCCCACCACTTCACAAGTTAACGTGTAACTTGCTTTGTGTTCATTTTGGGTTTTCCCTAACAGAATAAGAGACCTAAGAGTAGGAAAGAAACAAGGCAAGTTTATAGCCTGTGAACTCATACACCTATGACCAGTCTTTTGTTGATACAGGTAAAATCACATTAAAAAAATTTTTTTGGCAGCCAGGAGGAGAAAAGATATTCCTGATGTGCTGTGAGGTTCACTTTACAAGCAACACTGATGGCCCTCCCCGTTGTCTTGCTGACTCTTATACTTACCCACTCCACACCTGAGAGCCTAGATGTGTTGACACTCTACTAGGCATGCTCATATGCCCAAATTCATTTACTCATCAAATATTTACTGAGCATCAATTTTGTAACTGGGATAACAGTAATCCTGAAGAAAACATGGACAAGGCAGACCTAACCCCTGCCCTCAGAGTTGATGGTGTAGTGGTGGCTTCAGACGAACATATACGTAATTAAGCTTCACTGTGGTAAGAACCATGAGGGCAGGAATTCTGGTGCTGTAAGCAATAATAGGACAGACATATAGCTAAACTGTGATCTGAAGAAAGGGCAGCTGTTAGCCAGGTTTGAAAGAAGATGCAAAGAGGCTCAGGAGGAGAGAAGTGTATGGAAGCAAAAGAAACCATGTATGTCAGAAGAACTGAAAGGCATTCAGTAAGACAGAGTATAAGTAGGAGATAGTGAGAGATAAGATTAAAAAGTATGCAAAACCCAAATAATAAAAAGTCTTATAAACAGGTGACTTATAATCTATCAACCAAAGCAGAATACATTTGTGAGTGAAAGGAGGGACTGTTAATTATGCTGAAATAACAAGCATAAACTGAGACTATTCCAGGGAAGTGGATCTATGGTCAGCTTACTTATAAACCATATGAAGGAAAAAATAAAAATAAATAAACCATATGAAGGAGATAGGTCTGTATCCAAGTGCAATGGGAAGCTGTTAAATATTTAGGGCAAGTGGTGATATGACCATATCTGTGTCTCAAAAGAATTATTCTGGCCGTAAAATACCAAACTTGGAGGTAGGACAATCATGAGGCAACTACTACAATATCCATGTGGGGGATAATGGTAGCCTCAACTAGAGCCATGACATTAGAAAGAAGTGAATGGAGTAAAGAGCTACTGGGGACTTAGAATCTGCAGGACTCAGAATTGATTAGTTTGGCCACTGGGGGAAGTGGCAAGGAGAAAGACAAAAGGGAGAGTCAAAGATGAATTCTTGGTTTCCACTCTGAGCAAATGAATTCATAGTGATGACATTCAACAACATTAGGAAGCATAGACGTCATTATAGATCTGGTGGGATAATTATGAATGAAGTTTTTGTATATACTAAGCTTGAGAGGTTGTGGACTATCCTAATGGAAATGTCTAGTAGGCAATTGGCTACATATATGGATATGAAACACATGAGAAAAATCAGGCTGGAGTTATGATTGGATGGTCATCACCTTGTAGGTAGTAATTGAAATCATAAATTGTCCATGTAGAATGTGCAGTATGAAAAAAGAAAGTGGCCTAAGACTGAGCAGATATGAATTTTACAGGCCCCAGATTAAGGCATGCAAAAACATTAACTTCGTTTATTTTGAGAAACGTTGCATTACATTTTACTCCCTCTTAGATAAGCATCCTTGGTTGAGTAAATTCCTTTATAAATAGTTACCATTTATTAAGTGCATGTTCTACAAAGGCACTGGCCTAACCCGGCACCTAGTAGGCTGCTTAGTATATCCCTGATCCTAACAGACACCTAGACCATGTATGATACCTAGCAATGGACACAGCCATGCTCAAACTAGAACTTCTACCAGCAGAGATAGTTATCTAAAATGGTCATCAGGACAAAATCAGGAACTTTTCTCCCTCCCAGCAGACTGTATTGGAGATCCCCTCTTATCTGCTTCCAGAGCAACACAAAAATAATTCCATCTCAGCACTTGCCACTCTACTGTATCATCTGTTTCCTTGCCATCTTCCCCATGAAATGGAAGTCTCTGATGGCAGGAACTGCATCTCGCTCGTGGCTATGGCCCAAGGCCAAGCATAGTGCCTGATAGGTAATAAGATTTCTTAAATATTTGTTGAAAAAAGGAGAGAATGGGTGAACAGAAAGATGTTTATGGTATCTTCTTCTCCATTGTTCTTTCTGGTATGTTTTTATTAACCTTGTCCTTGTTACTTGTAAGAAAGAATAATTTTGCTAAATTAAAGAAGACTTTGGATTCATAGTGTTGTGCCGATCCCCGGTATGTGTCATAGCATATGGTATCAGGATGGATATCACATGATTGGATAGAAAAAAATCAACTATGTAGAAGAGAAACCCATCGACACTAAATATTCTTTCTATTGAGAAAGAAACACCTCAAACAACAAAGCTATTCCTGTGGTATAGGATCTCACAAGTAGGGACTTTTAGGCACATTTCTAGCTTATGACCTTGACAAGCTGAATAACATGTCAGTGCTCCAATTTCCTTAATTATAAAATGAAGGATGGGGAAAAAAGAGAGAGAGAGAGAGAAGCAAAACCATAAGACACTCTTAACTATAGAGAACAAACGGAGGGTTGATGGAGGGAGGTAGACAGGGGATGGGCTAAATGGGTGATGGGGATTAAGGAGGGCACTTGTTTTGATGAGCACTGGGTATTATATGTAAATGATGAATCACTAAATTCTACACCTGAAACCAATTTTACCATACATGTTACCCAGCCACCCAATTCCTCCCACCCCCCACCACTCCAGCAACCCTCAGTTTGTTTCCTGAGATTAAGAATTCCTCATTATCAATGAGGTCATATGATACATATCTTTCTCTGATTGACTTATTTCACTCAGCATAATACCCTCCAGTTCCATCCATGTCACTGCAAATGGCAAGATTTCATTCCTTTTGATGGCTGCATAATATTCCAGTGTGTGTGTGTGTGTGTGTGTGTGTGTGTGTGTGTGTGTGTGTGTATACCACATCTTCTTTATCCATTCAGCTGTCGATGGACGTCTTGGCTCTTTCCACAGTTTGGCTATTGTGGACATTGCTGCTATAAACATCGGGGTGCACATACCCCTTCAGATCCCTACATTTGTATCTTTGGGGTAAATACCCAGTAGCGCAATTGCTGGATCATATGGTAGCTCTATTTTCTGGGTGATACACACTGGGGAGGGTATGTGCTATGGTGAGCGCTGTGAATTGTGTAAGACTGTTGAATCACAGACCAGTACCTCTGAAACAAATAATACATTATATGTTAAAAAAAAAAAAAGAAGAAGAAGATAGCAGCAGGGGAAGAATGAAGGGGGGGATATCGGAGGGGGAGACAAACCATGAGAGACGATGGACTCTGAAAAACAAACTGAGGGTTCTAGAGGGGAGGGGGGTGGGGGAATGGGTTAGCCTGGTGATGGGTATTAAAGAGGGCACGTTCTGCAAGGAGCTCTGGGTATTATAGGCAAACAATGAATCATGGAACAGTACATCAAAAACTAATGATGTAATGTATGGTGATTAACATAACATAATAAAAATAAAGAAAGAAAGAAGTTTATCTCCATCAAAAAAAAAAAGAATTTAAATAAAAAAATTGAAATAAAAAATAAAAAATATCTTCAAGCTGCACATTTAAGAGCTGTGCATTTTGCTATATGTTAATTAGACCTCAATTTTTTTTTAGAAAAAGAAGAATTGTCCTTGGTTGTCAGAGAAAGCATTTGGTGGGTAAAAACAACAACAACAACAAACAAACATTTAAATTATATTTTATTGACAAAATAAGCAAATCTCATCACCCATGATACCTCATGTGCCCCCCACACACACACACACTCATGTCTCACACCTGATTAACCAGAAGCCTAAAGTTACAAGGGTCTTGAAATTTATCACACCTGATAAAATAAAGTCTGAATAACAATATTAATACAGTTTAGTTCTTGGTCTTCAAAAAAATAATAATGTTAGTTAACATTTATTGAGTGCTTACTATGTGCTGAGGAATATAGGACTTAGCATGTATCAACTCATTTAATCTTTACAATAACCCTGGAATATCGGTACTATTATTATTCCATATTACAGATAAAAAACTGAAACACAGTACATTGTCTAAGTTATATTCAATCTAGGCAGATTGGCTCTAGCACTGTGCTTTTTACCACTTTACTATATAGTCTCTCAACAAAAATGACCATTTCCATTGAAATCCAAATTTACATGAGAACTGTAACATTGTCTTTTTTATTGAGAAACTTGGGTTTGCTTCTTCCACACTCAGGTCTTCATTTGGTCTCTAGACTGTACTTCCTAAATATGCAGTCAATATTTGGCAATTTAACTAAAGCACACATGGGACATGACACCAAAAGCACAAGCAACAAAAGCAAAAGTAGACAAACGGGACTAGATCAAACTAAAAAACTTCTGTATGGCAAAGCAAATAATCAACAGAGTGAAAGGCAACCTACAGAATGGGAGAAAATATTTGCAAACCATATATTGGATAAGGAATTAATATCCAAAATATATAAGGCACTCCTAAAACTCAATAGCAAAAGAACAACAGCAACAACAACAAAACAAACATCCCAATCAAAAAACGGGCAGAGGACTTGAATAGATGTTTCTCCAAAGAAGACATACACATGACTAACAGGAATATGAAAAGATACTCAGCATTACTAATTAATGGGGAAATGTAAATAAAAACCACAATAAGATATCACCTCACACTTACTAGGATGGCTATTATTTTAAAAAAAGATAATAAATATTGGTGATGATGTGGAGAAATTGAAACCCTTGCACACTGTTGGTGGGAAAGCATAATAGCTCAGCCACTATGGAAAACAGTATGGAGGTTTCTTAAGAAGTTAAAAATAGAACTATTATACAATCCAGCAGTTCCTTTTCTGGATATATATTTAAAAGAATTGAATTCTGCACTTCCATGTTCATTGTACCATTATTCACAATATCCAAGCTATGGAAACAACTTAAATGTTTACTGATGAATGAATGGATAAAGAAAATGTGGTATACCCATACACGGAATACTATTCAGCCTTTAAAAAGAAGGCAATCCTGCCACGTGTAACAGCACAGACGAACCTGGAGAACATTACGCTAAGTGAAATAAGCCAGTCACCGAAAGACAAATATTGCATGATTCCATTTATATGAGGTATCTAAAATAGTTAAACTCATTGAAACAGAGACTAGAATAGTGGTTGCCAGGATCTGCAGGGAAAGGAAAAGGAAGAGTTGCTGTACAAAGGATATAAAAGTTTAGTTATGCAAAATGAGTGAGTTCTAGAGATCTGCTGTACAACTTTGTTTATAGTTTACAAAGTGTGTATTGTACACTTAAAAATGTGTTAAGAGAATAGATTTCATGTTCAATGTTCTTACCACGATAATAAAAAAAAAGAAACAGAAGCTGTCATCACACAACATAAAATTAGATCATTCCATTCACTCAAAGCTTTATATCTCATCCTTCAATGTTCAATAATCTGCTAAACTATAGTAGGCAAATTCTTTTTTATCTCATTCTTCCTTTGTTTAACTCCTCATCATATTTTATCTATAAAGAAGCTCAGAATAAAAATAATAATAAAAAAAATAAAGTTAAAGCCCACAGGTGAATCAGGAGAAATTATGTAACCAATAACATTTAGTCAATCCTTAGAAGCCTGTCTCAAATGTCACTTTCTCTGCAAAGTATTCCCTAAATCCCAAAGGTGGATGAATCTCTCCTTCCTCTCTGTTCTTATAGTTCTATGACTGAGTTACGTTAGCATTTAGTACACTGAAATATTATATTTCTAAGTCTATATAAGGGGAAATGTGTCATAACAAGCCTTGTATCCCAGAGTTTAGCAAACCTGGCATACAGTAGGTGCTCAATACATATTTGATTGCTGAAGGAATGAAAACATTTTTAGAGGTGCTTGGAAACTTTATGTTATTTTGTATATAAAATAGCATCCTTAAGTTGATTGTATAGAAACTGAAATTGACAAGTACATTAAGATTAAGCAATGGTTCGTTGCTAATTAGCAGTCTGTTGTAATAGCCCTTGCATTTGTTTGGTTACTAAGCACAAATTCTTTCAGAAAAACAAGTGATTTTTTAAGTCATTGACATAATGTTTTCAATATAGTCCTCCATAGGTTCTTGCAAAACCCAGCCCCACCAATAATCTTGAGGAATCTATTAATATGTTTCTCATTTTAATTTCTCCAGTACTTGACAGATTAAAACATTTTATAATTCTGATTTCCTATTCCATGCAACAATCAAAATATTTGTGTTTAGTGCTTTTTAAAATTCTGGTATAATTAACCTACAGTGTCATATTAGTTTCAGGTGTACAGTAGAGTGATTCAACAATTCTATACATTACTCAGTGCTCATCATGATAAGTGTACTCTTAATCCCTTCCACCTATTTCACCCATCCCCACCCCCACCTTCCCTCTAGTAACCACCAGTTTGTTCTCCATAGTTAAGAGTCTGGGTTTTTTGTTGTTTGTCTCTGTTTTTCTTTGCCCATTTGTTTTGTTTCTTAAATTCTACATATGTTGGAAATCATATGGTATTTGTCTTTCTCTGACTGACTTACTTCACTTAGCATTATACCCTGTGGGTCCATCCATGTTGTTGCAAATGGCAATATTTCATTCTTTTATGACTAATATTCTGTTGTATATATACAACATCTTCTTTACCTATTCATCTATGGATGGACACTTAGGTTGCTTCCATATCTTGTCTATTGTAAATAATGTTGCAATTTGAGTTCTGGATATTACCTTATACCATTCTACCAAATGCCTTTGAGAATTACTGGGGCTGTACATCTGCTACCATGCTCAGCCCCTGGCTGATCTTTTGAACCAGTTACAGCCCTCTTCCTTGCACCTTCTGAAACTCAACACATTCTCAACACAGTCATTACTAAATAACCAGATGAGCCTAAGCAGTATTTCTAATGACCAAGATTTATTTGCCCATACCATTGGTCTGCCTTCCAAGCCATGATTTTCCAATCATTGCCTCTTTCATACATACCTGAACCACCTAATGAATCTGAATCTGAAAAGCTACAACAGTTATCAAGGTCTTCCTTGGTCCCAGGACTTGAAGTTTCCCCTGCCCTTTGAGTTCTTATAGATCTCAAGGCCTTGATCTCTAGCCTGAACTCTGAGCTACTTGCATTCCTCTCTTCATGAGTATTTTTTCTTCTCATGACATGGCATTGAGAATATTTGGTTCTTCAACTCAAGCTACTAAGATCTTACACAGTGGACTTCAGTAAGCACAATTCCCTATGCTTCTGAATCTTCAGGGGAAAAAAAAAAGGAAAAGGGAAAAAAAAAAGAGTGTGAATGCTCAGAAGACTCCTGTGAAATGTGAACAAAAAAATCCAGAAAAGAATCCTGAGGTCCTACTGAATATAGTGTTCACCCTTTTCATTACCATATTATCCTTGTGAGTGCCAAATTTGTTAATGGTCATGATAGGGGCTGTGTCTCCAAGGAGTAACATATTCTCAAGAGTGGGTTCTTTGATGATGGGTAATACCTAAAAGATGTGATAATTAATATCTAAGATGTATAATATCCCCAACTGCAACTCTCCATTATTTCAATCATGTCTAAGTAGTATAAATCCAACTTACCATATACAACCTGAAATTCAAGAAGCATCCACCTTTGTTTATTGGCATAAATTAATGTAAAACGATTCATTTCAGGTCTGTAACAACACTTCTTGACTCTTCCTTCTCAGGGCACCTTTTCACTGAGAAAATCTTCTTCCCTTATCCCATGTGATTAAGACAGAGTGTCTCAAAATGGTCAAGTGGTCTAAGGCATCAGACTCAAGCTCTGCTTCCCATGTGATTAAGACTCAGTCAGTCATCCTCTGTTCATCATGACTGGTCCAAAAAGCAGGTACTTGGAGTCCTTCCCAGACACATCCTATGTACTAGGTGCTAAGAATGAAGGTTCTCTAATCTGAAATGGAAAGCTGTACCAGCCACATAAGACCCAAGTTGATGACTGTAACTCCCAGAGAAAAAGATAAATACCTGATGACATTATCTGAGATATCTAAATCCATGCATACCTGATCCATTCTATACCTGACCTTGTCAATCACATTAGTCAACAGAAATTTTTTTTCTTTCCTTAAAATAGTTTCAAATGGGTTTTTGTCACCAGAAGGAACCTGACTAATATATACACATATATGAAATAAATATTATTTATATGACCTATGATCTCATTAAAATTTGAGAAACTCAAACTATATATTAAAATATGCTCACTGGAGCTGCCACTATATTCCAACTTGCTGTATCTTAACTACTCGCCTAAGTTCCTACCACCCAAGACCTAAGCATAAGCTAAGAAACAAAAAGCAAGAACCATCTTAATTATTTCCTCCTCTGGTCTTGTCACCGCTTCCTTCTTGGGAGGTCTTCAGAGGTCTTCCTACCTCTGTTATATTACTCCTAAAGCCACTAACATCCCTACTGCTACATGGCATGTAGCCTCCTACTTTATATTTATATATAATGTCTTTCTCCTTGACTAAATTGTAAGATTCTTAAGGACAAAGACTCTCTTTCACACTACTTTGAGTCCCCCAAAGCTCAGAGATGAAGGTCTGTCTTGCAAGACTGTTGAATCACAGATCTGTACCTCTGAAACAAATAATGCAATATATTTTAAGAAAAAAAAAAGAAGAAGAAGAAGATAGCAGGAGGGGAAGAATGAAGGGGGAATCGGAGGGGGAGATGAACCATGAGAGACGATGGACTCTGAAAAACAAACTGAGGGTCCTAGAGGGGAGGGGCGTGGGAGGAGGTGGGGTGGGTTAGCCTGGTCATGGGTATTAAAGAGGGCACATTCTGCATGGAGCACTGGGTGTTATGCACAAACAATGAATCATGGAACACTACATCAAAAACTAATGATGTAATGTATGGTGATTAACATAACAATAAAAAATTTTAAAAAAACTGTTTTCTTGGGATTTTTAAAATTGTCACATAAAGTATTAATTTTCCATAGGAAATTGCTTTAGTTATTTATTGTGATTCTGGAAGTTTCATTAGAGGCAGCAACTGCAAAGTGATTACTAAAACAGATTCTGAGTGAAAAATAGTTTGCTGCTATTGATGTGGGCTCAAGCTTACAATTCTGTAGACTCAGCTTCTTCCAACTAAGCACACTCACTCATTAAATATTCTGGGCAATTGTCCATTTATTTACTTCTGTGCGATAAAGCCAGAATAACTTTGCAGAATCAAACATTCTGATGAATGACTTACAGTTAACCTGAAATCTCTTTATGCTCCACTCTCATCGTTAAAACCTTTTCTGAAATGTCTAAAGCTCCACCTTACAAAGATAGAACATAATTTTTATCTGAAAGAAAATACTATGGTGTCTTAAGGTTATCATTTGGAACATCAATTCTCTTTATCATTTAGAAATACAAAGTGTAGACCATGGGCCCACATCTCTACCGGAATGTTTATTTTTATTTTAACTAAATTCCTGATAGGGTTGTTATATTTGAATTTGTTTCTCTCACCTAGAAGTTGAGTGCAGAGAAAACCAATCAAATCAATTGAAGGATTTGCAGATCTACTATACTCTGTTTGGATGGAGTAAAAATTTCTGAATGAGTTTATTTTGTATACTATACTAAGTGTATAATCTCTTGTAATGCTTCAGTAAGCCAGAGTTGACACATGAAACACAAATTCTATTATGCTGCAAATACATTGTGGAGACATAAATTTTCCAAGACAAGAAACAGTAGAATTTCCCCTGGAGTTAATTTGGTCAATGTTTCTATTTGTTATGGTGGGAGGAAGAGTAGACTTTCAGGAGTACATTTACTTTCCATGAGAAAGAGATTTGGAAAAGAATACCACAAAGAGAACAGGAGAGGAGAGTCCCACCCACAAATTTGTGGAAGCTGGAAAAGAGATGGATGACCTAGCAGACCCAAGAAACTAAGTGTTAAACTGGTAGTGAGGAGAGCAGAGAAGCAAATCATTTCACACTGCAGAATGCCCAAAGGCTCAAGAACTATGCACAAGGTACATCTAGAGATGGTATGAAGGTGGGGTTAAAATCAGGATGGTTGGTTCCAATTCTGTTTAAGAAACAGTTTACTTCCAAGATTCCCCTCTCCCTCTTGGTAGAAGATAAGAGTTTATTCTCTGGAGAAGGTAAAATAGAAAGTCTGGCTAGGCAACTCTGGGCACAGTTGACAGTGGGTGTCCTAACCTGAAAAAAAAAAAAAAACCAGATGTGTAAAAGATTGCATATGAAATGTTGTGATTCTCAGCCTTTTGCCCCATTTGGATTCCTGAGTATTGGCAGCCTGTTATACACCCTCCAGGTCAAAGATTATAAAAGTTTTCTCTAGGGAATCTGACCAGCCAAAAATAAAAGTCATCAAGATAATGACATTGGAAGCTCTTTAATTAAATGCCTCACCCCATACACGGAGAGCTTTCAACTGGTTTCTCAGAGCTCCACTCTTACAGATAAACAGCAGACACCTGGAAAATAACTCTAATATGAATGCAGAGGTCAAAACTAACAAGAAAAAAATAAAACATAGAGGAAACAAAGAATTCATTTTCATGAAAAGAAAACAACACATGAGCTATAATTAATATCCAGAGAATTCAAAACCAAATGCTGTAACCATTGAATATGAACAGGGACATGTGTGTGTTCACACATGTGTGTGTATGGGTGTGTGCATATACACATACATATATATATTCAGAAACAACAATAAAAGTTCTTTGAAAATTTAAATGACAGAAGAAATGAAAAAGTCCAAAGAATCAAAAGGTAGAGTTGAGAGATTTTCTCAAAAATTCAAGCAATATGACATAGTATGGAAATAGGGAGAAAACAAGATTTCAGGAAGAAGCCAGATGGTCCAAAATCTGATTAACAGGTGTTCCAGAAAGGGAATACAAAACAAACAAACAAACAAAAAGAGAAGAGATAATCATGAAAAAATAATTTGAGGAACTTTTCCAAAACTGTTAATTTTCCAGACTAAATGGGCTCATGAAAATCTCAGCATGATGGAAGCAAAAAGACCTACACTGCATCAGACAACTCTTAGGTAATACATCAAATCCTCCTGGTCTCCCTTGTCTCTTGTTTCAGTCACTGCTATAACAACCAGATCTGCCAGGCTCCCACAAGCTTCACATATGTCTCACCTCAAGCCAGCACTGCATGCCTCTTGACTCCTGCCCCGAGGCTTTTCCATTGGCACTAAAGAGTGAGATGCCCCAAAACTCTATTTGACATGCACACATGTACTTATTTTGAAGCTCAGAGCAAATCTTTCACCAGTAAGAAACGGGAGCTAATGGATAAACTTCTTTCCTTCCCCTTACCTGAAACAGATGATCCTGAGATGCACTCAATCCAAGAGGACAGCTCCATAATATTAAACCCATTAGTAACTCATCTTCATATTGGCTGTATTTCTTTTCTCCTTCACTCCTCTTATCTCTCACCATGATTTCTGGACTTGCACTACCAGTAAAATAACTGCAAATAAGATTTCGCCTCAAGTTCACTTTCTGGGAAACAATATAAAACATACTAAGATATATAATCATGAAATTTTAGAACTTTAGAAATAAAGAAAAAAGTCCTAAAAGCTTCTGGAAAGAAAAAAAAAGTAGTTCATAGGCAGAAGATCAAATATTACAACAACAGAAGAAAGCTAGAAGAGAGTGAGGCAAAGCTTACCAAGGTCTTTTTTTTTTTTTTTTAGATTTTATTTATTTATTTGCCAGAGAGAGAGCATGCGCACTAGCAGGAAGAGCAGCAAGCAGAGGGAGAAGCTGTTTCCCTGCTGAGCAAGGAGCCCGATGCGGCACTTGACCCCAGGACCCTGGGATCATGACCTGAGTCGAAGGCAGACACTTAACTGACTGAGCCACCCAAGCATCCCTCCAAGTCCTGAGAAAACAATTTTTCAATATTTATATCTATAAACAGAGGTAAAAAAAGCATTTGATAAAAATTCAACATCCATTTATGAAAAAAATCTTAGCAAACAAGGAAATATTAATCAAATAAAAATATTTATAAAAATACAGGCACCTGGGTGGCTTGGTCAGTTAAGCATCTGCCTTTGGCTTCGTCATGATCCCAGGGTCCTAGGATTGAGCCCCATGTCAGGCTCCTGGTTCAGCGGGAAGTCTGCTTCTGCCTCTCTCTCTGCCCTTGCTTGTGCTCTCTCTCTCATTCACTCTCTCTCAAACAAATAAAATATTTTTAAAAAATATTTATAAAATATAATTTGCAAAACTATCATATGCAGGTAAAATAAAAGCAAACAACTTCACAAAAAGCAAACAAATAATAAAACAAAACAAGCAAATAATAAAACAAAACAATAAAATAAAACAATACATCTCATGTATCCTTCTCTGGTAATTACCAGAGGATTTGCTCCACCAAAAATGAGGTGGTAAACTAAGAAGAAAGAAAACATGGGATACAGGAAACAGGGAACCTAATCTAAGAGACAGGTAAAGGTAACCCTAAGATGATGATTAAAGAGATGTCAGGAAGAAGGTTGTACATAGAGCTCAGATGATAACAAAACCAGATTAGATCCTCTAAGCTCTAGAAACCTCTTCAATAAGATGGTAGAGATAGAATATCTGAATTGTTCAAACATAATAAAAAGAGAAATACTCAACTAGAGGATATTTTGGAGATAAAAAAAAGCAAGATAATTATGAACTCCAGGAAAACTAAAAAATGTATGCAATAAATAAAAATAGCATATTATATGGTCCAGCTAAAAATATTCACATACTATAATATTATTGAACATTTACCCAATCAAAATTATGGTATGATGATATTGGGAAGATGGAGTATGGGAAAGTTTGAATGGAGTAAAGGTGGAGAATAAATAAAAAGCCAAATTTCTGTACTCTCTCATGCAAAGTCAATGTTTAAAATATAAAGACTCAGGAAATAGCAATAATATAAACAAAATGGAAGTTAACATGGACAATCAACAAGAATTGAAAGTAATTTCCTTTGGAAGTGAGCAATGGGGTCAAGAGCAGGGAACTGCCATTGCTTTGTTTTGTTTTATAAAAACATCGGAAAACTATTTGGCTCTTTAAACTGTGCATGTATAACTGTGGGTAAAAATTAAAATTCGGACTCCTGCTTCCATCCATAAGGAAGAACAAAGTTTATACTTACTGTCAGGCCATAATCAACTAGAAAACTGTGAAAAATATATAAAACAACAATTGTCAGACATTGAACAACAGGTAGCACAGGACTGTGATGGCTGAGAGATAAGGAACTAATAAGGTGAATCCTGTGAGTGCCTAGGAGTTATGCCTGGAGCTAATTTCCAAAACTCAGTACAAAAGAAGGAACCCATCAATCTCATTGGGTAGAGGAAACAGAGTTCAGAGTTCAAGGAGGCTGAGGGAATTAACATGTGCAGGGAAGACTAATGAAGAGAAAGAGCATCAGAAATATTCAGAGAGTCCCCTTTAGTGTTTGGCTAAATATCAGTCTGCACAAGCATAGGGTGAAATTCTACAAGTCTATGCAAAGAACAACTTCTAAGAGGAGAACAATTGCCAGAGAGCTGCAAACAACTCTAGAGTTTACACGTGACTGGGAATATTTTGAGTTCACAATAGAAACTGAAAAGAAAAAGATAGTGGACTTAATGACAATGCAATATGAATTCCCCAAAATGAAGCATAAAGAGGATGAAAATTAAAGAAGAGGAGGAGGAAGATCCTCAGTGACATGTGGAACAACATCAAGGAATCTAACATGACATACATGTGATTGGATTTCCAAGAAGAGAAAAGAAACAAAAGGGGAGAGGGGGAGCCTCATGAAAATATAATGGCCAACAATTTTTCCAGAATTAAGAAGACTATAAAACAGGCACCTGGGTGGCTCAGTCGGTTAAGTGTAACTCTTGATTTTGGCTCGGATCATGATGTCAAGGTCATGAGATTGAGCCCCATGTCATCAGACTCTGCACTGGGTGTGGAGCCTGCTTAAGATTGTCTCTCTCCCTCTCCCTCTGTCCCTCCCACTTTCCACTCACTTGCTCTCTCTCTCACAAAAAATAAAAAAAGGCTATAAACCAAGACTCAAGAAGCTCAATAATCCTCAAGTAGGACAAGCATAAGGAAAACAACACATCATAATCAGTGTTCAAAAAAAATAGTGATAAAGGTGAAAATATTACAGGCAGCCAGGAGGAAAAGAAAAGGCAATTATAAAAAGTGGAACAAAGAAAAATTACAGCAAGTTTCTCATCAAAAACTATGAAAGCCAGAAGTCAATATAATAATATATTTAAGTTCTGGGGGAAAATTTCAATCTAAACTTCTATACCCAGAAAAAATATCTTTCAAAAATGAAAGCACTTACATATGAGTAAAAGCTGTGTGAATGCATAGCTAACAGAACAAAAAATTACACCAGATGACAACTTAAATAAGTAGGACCAGAAATGGTAAATGAGTAGATAAATAGAAAAGATATTGTTTTCTCATTAAAAACTTTTTAAATACCTGTTTAAAATAATAATGAAAACAATGTATTTGGGGTCTTATAACATACGTAGAAGTAAAAATGTATGACAATGATGCCACAGACAAGAGAAGAAAGGAAATAAGTTATACCGTTTAGAAGTCCCCATTAGGTATATGTGAAGGTTTTCTTTTAGATTTATTTATTTATTTTAGAGAGAGGGAGAGAGAAAGCATGCACACATGAGCAGGAGGAGGGGCAGAGGGAGAGAGAGAGAGAATCCTCAAGCAGACTCCCTGCTGAGCACAGAGCCCAACTCAGGGCTTGATCCCAGACTCTGAGATCATGATCTGAGCTGAAATCAAGAGCCGGCCACTCAACCGACTCAGCCACCCAGGCACTTCACATAATCTGTGAAGTTTTGTTGAATAATTTGAAGATAGACTGTGTTAAGTTTAAAATACATACTGTAAAGCTTAGAAAGCACTTTAAAAGATGAAATGGAGATATAGCTAATAAGTCATTAGTGAAAATAAAATGGAAGAACAAGAATAATGAATTCTTTAAAAGGACAGGAAAAGAAATAAACAATCAACAGGACAGATAAAAAACAAGTTGCAAATTGTTGGATTTAACCTCAAATGTATCATTAAATACACTAAATATAAATATTTTAAATTCTACAATTAAGTCAGAGATTGTTGGACTGGATAAAAAGGCAAGATTCAATGATAAGCTATCTTCAACAAATTTACCCTAAATAAAAGACACCACTGGGTTAAATGCTATTAAATTAGAAATCAAATATTTGGAAATTACATAATACATTTATAAGTAACCTATGAATTTAAGAAAAAATCACAGAGAAATTAGAAAATATTTTGAATTAAATGAAAATGAAAATACATATCAACATCTGTGAGATGTGGTGATATATAGAGATGTGTTGTCCAATACAGTAGCCACCAGCCACATGTAACTATTTACACTTTAATTTTAATTATTTAGAATTAATAAAAAATTCATTTCCTCAGTTACAGTAGTCATATTCTAAGTACTCAATAACCTTTTGAGGCTAATGACCACCTTATTGAACAGTTCATAGAACATTGCTGCCATCACAAAAAGATCTATTGGCCAGCACTGTCTTCAAGGAAATTAATAATCATTAAATAATTATTTTGGAGAACAAAATGTCCAAAATCAATTATCTGAAAGTATTCTTTAAGAAACTAGAAAAAAAAAACAACAGCAAAGTAAACCCAAAGTAAGTAGAAGGAAGGAAATAATAAAGATTAAGAGCAGAAATCAATGAAATAGGAAACAAAGAAAAGTCAACGAGATAAAAAGCTGGTAATTTAAAATGATCAAGTAACTTAATAAACCCCTAAATAAACCAAAGAAGTAAAAAGAGAGCAGACACAACTTAGCAACATCGGAAATGAAAGGACACTTTACTATAGATCATGCAGACGTTAAAAGAATAATAAGGGAATATTATGAAAAAATGTATGCCAATAGATTTGATAAACTCGTGGAAATAAAAAAAAATTCCTTGAGGGGCATCTGGGTGGTTCAGTCAGCTAAACATCTGACTCTTGATTTCGGCTCAGGTAGTGATTTCAGGGTTGTGAGATTGAGCCTGCGTGGGGCTCTGTGCTGGGAGTGGACTCTGCTTAAGATTCTCTCTCTCCCTCTCCCTTTGTCCCTCCCCTCTCCCTCTCTAATAAATAAATAAATAAATAATAAAATGTTTAAATTTAAAAAAAAAAATTCCTTGAAAGGCAAAAATTACCAAAACCAACTCAAGAAGAATTTGTTAAAAACTAGCCTTATATCAGTTAAAAAATTGAATTCCAATTTAAAACCTCTCCAAATAGAAAATATTATTAAATTGAATCAAGCAATAGGTAAACAGGATAATGCACCATAACTAAGTGGTATTATTACACAAATTCATTTCAGAAATGCATAAGATTTAAAATATCAATTGATATAAATAACTGTATTAATAGAATAAAAGAAACAAACATACAATCTTGTCAATAGATACAAAAACATTTAATAAATCTTAATAACCATTCACAATAAAAATTCAGCAATCTAAAATAGAAAGGAGTTTTTGAGCTTAATAAAAGGTATTTGCAAACAACCTACAGCTAATTTAATGGTAAGAGACTGAATGCTTTCCCTCTAAGATTAGGAATAAAACAAAATATCACTCTTACCAGTTCTGTTCAATTATTGTACTAGAGGCTCTAGCCAGTGCAGTAAGGCAAGAAAAATAAATAAAAGCATATGTATTAGAAAAGAAAAAGTAAAACTGTCTTTATTTGCAGGTGATATTATTACCTATGTATACATATTAAGAAATTAATAAAAAATCTCCTGCAAGTAATAAATAAATTTAGCAACATCTCAGGAAACATTATTAATACACAAAAGTCAATTATATTTCTAAATTCCAGCAATAAACAATTAGGATATAAAGTTCTAAAAAAAAATAACACAGCTTCTAAAACATTTAGGAGTAAACTTTTCAAGAGGTATGCATGATATCCACGCTAAAAACTAAATTATATCACTAAAAGAAATTAATAAGATCCAGATAAATGAAGAGAGATGGCATGTTTAGATAGGAAGACTCAATATTTTTAAGATGCCAATTTTCCCCAAATAGATTCAATGGCAATGAAATCCCAATGAAAATCACAGCAGGCATTTTTTGTTTTTAGAATTTGGCAAGCAGATTCTAAAATTCATATGGAAATGCAATGGACCTAAACTATCCAAAAGACTATATTGGGGGAAAAAACCCACAAAGTTTGAAGGCTGACACACACCTGATTTTAAGACTTACTATAAAGCCACAATAATCAAGAAGAGTTTGCTACTGGTGTAAGGGTGAACATATAGATAAGAGAACAGAGATAGAACATATATATATATATATGGTCAGATGATTTTTGACCAAGGTGCTAAAGTAATTCAGCAGAGGAAAAGAAAGACTTTTCGACAGATGGTACTAGAACTGGTAGCTCTATGGATAAAAATGAGACTTGTACCACACATCACGTGAAAAAATTAATTTGAAATGGACTATAGGCCTAAATGCAAAAACTAAAAGTATACTACTTGTAAGGAAAAATATATGAGAATCCTTGTAATGTTGGAGTAGGCAAGGATTTCTTAGGACACAAAGAGCATGATAAAAGAAAAAGTAACGAATTAACCTTCATAAATATTTAAAACTTCTCCTTGAAAAATGAACTAAAGAAAATGATAAGGCAAACCACAAATTGGGAGAAAATTCACATACCTAAGAAAGACATTACATCCAAAATACATACCAAACTTACACAACTCTGTAATAAGAAAACAAACAAAATGGGCAAAACGTTTTAACAAAACCCTTAGGAAAAAAATACACAAAAGGTCCTGAAAGCATGAAACAATGCTTAACATCATTAGTCATCAAGGAAATGCAAATTAAATCACAATGAAATACTTTCGTTTCACACCTACTAGGATAGCTAAAATAAAAGACTGACAATGCAGAGTGGTGGAAAGAATGTGGGCAACTGAAACTTGCATACTTTTTAGATGGAATACAATGTGATATTGGCATGTTCTTATGAAGTTAAACATAAACTTAGCAATTTGACTCAACAATTCTACTCCAGCAGAAATGAAGGCATATATCCACGTAAAGACTTGCACATAAATGTTCATAGCAGATTTATTCATAATAGCCAAAATTTGGAAACAACCAGATGTCCAACATGTGGTAAATGGATAAAGAAATTGTAATACATTCATACAGTAAAATACTGCATAGCAATAAAAAGGAACAACCTATTGGTGCACACAACACAGACAATCTCAAGAAACATTATTTTGAGAGAAAATAAGCCAGAGAGAAAAGAATACATACAGTAGGATTACATTCACATGAAACTTTAGAAAACACAAATCCAGTCTATGGGGATAGAAAACAGATCAATGATTATTTATGCTTGGATTGCAGGTGAGGATTGACTGGGAAGAGGAACACGGCTATCTTTTGTGGTGATGGAAATGCTCTATATTTTGAATGTGGTGTGGATTCATATGTGTATACATTTTTTAAAACTCATCACTTCCACAGTTAAAATGTGTGTATTTTATTGTATGTAAATTATACCTCAACAACATTCATTAAAGGACTAAATTAAAATTTTAAAAGGGTGACAAATGGAGAGACAGAAAAGGAAGAGGAAAAGAAACTGGTGAAATAAGAGAAAAGAAAATCATGACCAAGTTAGGAAAAAGAAAATTGAAGAGAACAGGAAAGTAAAATGGAGGGAGCCTCAAATTGACTCTTACAGGATTCACTACTATAGATAAGCTTGGTACTTTACTATTTCTTTGAATTCTCACAACATTCTGCAAGTTACAGATAATTACCTTCATTTTATTGATATGGAAACTGCGACCTTGAGAGAGCATATGCTTTTCCAAATTTTCATATGTTGTCAGTGCTCCCAAACTCTTTCTATCACATACTACATGCTACTAACATCTTTTGGAAATCAATTTTCGTAGGGCTAGCTCTCCAGCTGCTGAGTTGAAGTTTGTGTGCAGCGTACTTATTGGGGATCAACTTCTGTGGGAGGGAGAAAGATGTAGGATTAGGCAGAAAGAGAAGTCAAACTAGAGCGCAGGCCCAACAATGTCTCTCCCAATGCCTGGCTGGAGGTGGGGGCAGTGCTGAAGGGTATATGGATCCTCAGAGTGTCCCATGTGGCATCTGCTGTCATGCAAGTCTTCAGGGGGGTCCTCTCCTAGAGATCACCCACCTTTCAATGAAGTGATTTCAAGACAAGAGAGGAAGGGAGAAGGAATGGTATCAATAACTATAGTAACAAAAACAGTTGCTAGTATGTTTTATGTGCACCATACTGTTTTAATTTCATTTAAAACTCATAACAACCCTTTAAGATAGATACCATTTTTTAATCTCTACTTGATGTCATGGAAACTAAGGCAGATAGTAATTTAACTTCTGGCCTAAGGCCACATAGCTAGTAACTGGAAATGCCAGGACAAGATCCCATCGTCTGGCTCCAGGCTGTGCTTTCCCAGTTTCAAAAAGACAGCTAGCCCTTTTTAGTGGCATACTGTAGATATACTTGATCAAGTGCAACCTGGAGTCTCATAGCTCCTTCTCAAAAAGAAGCCACCCACTGAAGTCTTCAGGTTGCTCTTCCATTTAAAACAAGAACCTTCTGTTGAACACATCTTTCTCCTCAGGCAATTGGTTCTGACACACTTGGCCTTGAAGCCAACAGCTTTGCATATAGGAGCCTTATACAGTAGCCCTAAGCTCTGAGGAAAAAAGTTTGTTAAAGCAAAGAGCCACCTTGAGGGAAACTAGAGTGAATTTACCTTGAATTTGAAATAAGGGGTTTTTGGGTGCTAATACCCTGCCTCCACCAAACCCAGATTGGTCTGTAACACAATCTGACTCTTGAATACTTAAAAATAGAGATAATTGAACACCCCACGCTGTGATGTGGGGCCTTGAAATTCAGTGCTGAATTCGGTGGTGGGAGTGCTGATTTGCATTAACTTAGTCATGCCCACCTCATCAACTTAGATAACTGATGTTAGGTCCCTAGAGTTTCCTAGGAACCTAAGTGTTCCTAGGAACACATTAGACTAGGAATCAGACCCGGATTTTATCCCAAGTTCTGCATTTAACTAGTTCACTAACATTAGACAATTCACCCAGTTTCTCTGGGCTTCAGTGTCTTCATTGGTAGACTTTGGAGCTTGAATTGGCCAAGGTCCCTTAAGAGCTAATTCTGCAACTCAAGATAAGCAAAAAATATATCAGATGATGATAGGTGCCAGGAGGATAAATGAAGCAGGGAAAGGGGAACAGAGAATGGTGGCATGAAGTACTATTTTAGAAAGAGCAACTAGGAAAGATTCTTTGTTAAGATGGCCTGGTGATGGGTATTAAAGAGGGCACATATTGAATGGAGCACTGGGTGTTATACGCAAACAATGAATCATGGAACATTACATCAAAAAAATAAATTAATTTAAAAAATTTAAAAAAAGATGAATTTTGAACAGAGATAGAAGTAAAGGAGGGAGCCAGTTAGCTATAAGAAGAGTGTTCCAAGTAGAGGGAAGAGAACAAGCAAAGATCCCAAGATGAGAACATGCTTAGATATTTATGGGACAGCAGAGAAACCAACGTGCCTGGAGCCCAGTCAGCAAGGGGAAGAGTAGAATCTGGGATTATATCTTAGAAGGAGCAGGTTATAGGGTATTGAAGCTAAAGTAAAGACTTTGACTTTGTCTCTGAATGGGATGGGAAGTCCTTGGAGCATAAGAATAAGGTGATCTGACTTACATTTTAGAAGGATCACTCTGGATGCTCTGTGGACATAGACTGTAAGTAAGAGGGTAAGGGTGGAAAGAGAGAAAACAGTTGGGAATCTGTAGTAATAATCCAGCTAAAAAATGATGGTGGCTTGGATGAGGGTGGTAGTGAGCTGGCAAGAAGTGTCAGATTCTGGATACATTTCAAAGCTAGAGACTGCATGGTGCCTAGATGAATTGGATGAAGGGGGTTAGAGAAAGAGAAAGAGTCAAGGATGACTCCAAAGCCCTGACCTGAAGCACAGGTTGAATGAAGTTGCCATTCACTGAACAAGAGGAGGCCACTAAAGTAGCTTAAGTTGAGGAGGAGGGGCCATCATGATCACATTCGTTTGTCCAAAAGATCACTCTGTCTGCAATATAGAGAATAGGTTGGAGATGGACAAGAGAGGGTATTAGGTGCCTAGTTAGAAAACTAAGTAGGTAGTACAGACAAGAGATCCATTAGTGGACCATCCATGAACTTTTTTCCTATTTTACCAGCTTCGTTTAGTTATTATACATTTATATTAATGAATAATATTAGAAAAAATAAAACACCAACCCTGTGACTTCAGGAAATTGCTTAGGAAACAGGGTAATGTGGTACCTTAAATTTGATGTAAGAAATATATTTAGTAAATAATGAGATAGTTGGGACTCAGAAATGGGGAAAAAATTGTGATGACGGTATGTAGATACTAAAGTTTGGAGAAGATATGCTACTACCCTGCCTCTTTGATCCTTTGAGTAAGTCATACTTTGGGGTATACCCCCAGTCCACAAGCTACATTATCGTTTACTGTTCTAGGAAATTTCCTTTACTTGAACTGTAGCCATGTCTGTCTGATATGACCCAGCCAATGGGTATGGCAAATGGGACCAGGCAGGAACCAATCAGACACTCTCTTCTGGAGTTGAGACTTAGGACAGTGACAGCAAACTAACTTCTGTGGACGGATTGAATGACAGTCCATAAACTCAGGAGCAGGGGGTGGGCATTGTCTGTTCTGTGGTTTGGAGAAACAGGAAGCTGGCTACTCTGAGAAAGCAGAAGGTAACAGATACATGGAGAGGTGCCGAGATAAGACAGAGGACTGACGGATTTTCAGCATCTAGTTCTGGTTCTTTCTGAAGCCCAGTGGCCTTTCTGCATTAGATCCTAAGACATTCCTCTACAGTGATAATAAATACAACTTTTCAATTTAGCCCTTTCAATAGCTTTTCCTACTTGCTAAGAAAGGGTCATACCTAATGGCTATTTTCACACTTAAGAAACAGTGGATTAAAAGCTGAATTTTTCTTTATGACTACCTGTGGGACTCTTTCTGTATCCAAACTCATCACTCCAACAAAAGAAAGTTCTAAATTGCCTAGTTTGGGGACAGAGGATTCATATGGCTTTAGACTAGATTACAGAAGCAGTAAAAAGAGGGATTCTAATGGACGAAAGTAAGCCAACATTGGTTGAGAGAAAAATTAACAGAAGATGAAACAATAATCTCATATAGGAAGAAGAAAGAATGAGAGACCCCTAGAAAGAAATCAGTGATGGGGGAATTATTTTAAATGAGAAATTTGGTCAAAGTATTTTTTTTTTTTTTGAGATTTTATTTATTTGAGAGAGAGAGAGCACAAGCTGGGGAGGGAAGTGGCAGAAGGAGAGGGAGAAGCAGACACCTCGCCAAGCAGGGAGCCTGACGTGGGCTCAATCCCAGGACCCCGGGATCATGACCTGAGCCGACTGAGCCACCCAGGTGCCCCAAAGTATGCTTTATAATTAATTTAAAAATCAGAAGACTTCACATAACCATCAGTATTTGAATTCCCACACTGTATCAAAGTAAGGGACATCATATCAAATTGGGGAATCTATTTTCACATGAAGCAGTGTTTTGATGTTTTTCTTTTAAAAAGTTGGCTGATCGAATTTAAATAAAACAAAATTATAAGTATGGTGTACTAGATTCCTTCACCTCATCCCTGGCCCCCTATCCGCCTTAGCCATGGCGATTTTCTCTCTTCTACCCTACAAATCTCAGAGGGAGAAAATGCGTAACTGACAGAAATATTACAAGAGTCCACCAGCATATATGAAACTGCCCACAGGTTGTGAAATGTAAAACAGTGATCTATTTCTCTACTCTAGATAAAACATTTTATTTTCTTTTGTTTGTTTAGTAAGATGAAACAATAGAAATGAGAGAAAAACAATGAGCCACGTTGCTTAATTGACATAAGGAGATTTAACAGATTATGCAGAATTTGAAAATTTTTCTACTTTTTAAAATAACCCATTTGGGGGGTGCGCCTGGGTGGCTCAGTCGTTAAGCGTCTGCCTTCGGCTCAGGTCATGATCCCAGGATCCTGGGATCGAGCCCTGCATCGGGCTCCCTGCTCAACGGGAAGCCTGCTTCTCCCTCTCCCACTCCCCCTGCTTGTGTTCCCTCTCTCACTGTGTCTCTCTCTGTCAAACAAATAAATAAAATCTTTAAAAAATAAAATAAAATAACCCATTTAAGAGATACTAACAAAAACAAAATTATGGTGAAATATACTTTCTAACCTAAATTGAACTTGGGAGGAGATCCACCACATCTGTTTCCAGTGCTTGTGCATAGCCTCAAGGATGGAGAAAAGGAAGGGTAAAGCAGTCCACGCTGGCTGGAGCTTGGGTAGGACGGGACAGACCGTGGAGTACATTACTTAATAATTTTTTAAAGTTGAAAATTTAATGTTTTGTTTTGGAGATTATAAAATAAGTAAACATGAACATCAAAATGACCACACTGTTAATATGGCTGCATCCAAATATCTCCTGCCCATCGCACACTAGGCGGTAATTATCAGTAGGTCCATGCAGAGGTTGCAGCCTGGTCAGCAGTAAAGCTCTCACCTACGTTTTAGCTTGCCCATACAGCATTTTTCAAAAAATGTGATCACTGTATTTTAAAGATGTAAAAATTTCAATATGAAATTTGGACTTTTTTTTTTAAGATTTTATTTGTTTATTTGAGAGAGAGCACAAGCAGGGGACTGGGGGGATGGGCAGAGGGCGAGGGAGAAGCAGCCTCCCACTGAGCAAGGAGCCTGATACGGGGCTCAATCCCAGGACCCTGAGGTCATGACCTGAGCTGAATACAGACACTTAACCGACTGAGCCACCCAGGCACCCCTGAAATTTGGATTTTAAACTTCTCTTAGAACACAGGATACTGAAACTCTGGGCCCTTACTTTCAGATGGCATCAACTAACTGGATCTGGGCACAGGCTGCCCAGGTTTGGGTGGTCCACCAGCGACTCAGGCTCCACTTGGGCTCACTTCATTCATTTCTGTACCTTCCTGCTTCCTCCAGTCATTTAAGTCTGCAACCCCCGACCCTGAGCCTAGAGTGCTGTGGTGAGGAATGTCACCATATCTTAGAGTGAGGCAGCTGCTACTTCTCTCCAGCATGTGTAACCGTATGATGGTTCAGTGAGGCCACATCTTCCAATTTTTCAAGCGATTTTGGAAATTTGTATATTTATGCAGTATCTTCCCATTTAAAAATATTAGCTATAGGGGCACCTGGGTTGTGCAGTCAGTTAAGCATCAGACTCTTGTTTCAGCTCAGGTCATGATCTCAGGGTCGTGAGCTCGAGCCCTGCATTGGGCTCACGCTGGGCGTGGAGCCTGCTTAAGATTCCCTCTCTCCCTCTCCCTGTGCCCTTCCCCCACCACTCACACACATACACACTCTCTCTCTCTCTCCCTCTCTCTCTAATATATATATAAATATAGAGAGAGGCTACAAACTCACTTTTTAAATGCTGACAACCATATAAAACACATCTGTGAACCACCAGCCTGTGCCTGTCAGGTGGCCATTCTTCCCTGAACTGCAAGAAAGAAGTCTCCATCAGAAAGCCTATGATATTTCAGCAACTTACCATGGTTCCATTTCTAGAAATGCTGATGTAGAAGTCAAATTGTAGTTTTCCAAGGGCAAATCTGGCTTCATTGGTTTCACATTTACCAAGGACTCGGTGCTAGGCGCTGATCTAGGTGCTGTGAAAAGGGTGAATATACAAATGGGACAAAACCACACTCCTGCCTTTAAGGAGCTGACAATCAGCCACATCTTTGACATTAGTGACAAATGAGTAGAGTTTGTGTTCAGCTATCTTGCTTTCTAATTCCAATATTGCCTTTTCTCTTATGGAGCTCCCAGAATATTCCAGCGTTCTCTTACTCAGGTGCTCCTCTCTTAATGCTTTGCTTCTACTTCTTTTTCTTCTTCTTCTTCTTCTCTTCCTTCTCCTTCTCCTCCTCCTTCTCCTTCTTCTCCTTCTACTACTACCACCACTATTAGTATAAGAAATATGTATTTGGTCTTTATCCTCATTCCTGGAACAATGCTCCTAAAATCCTTGGAATTTCCTATAATGAGAGCAATAAAGCTGACTTGGAAAGCATCTAAGGATAGGGCTTGTTGACAGAAGAGCCAACCATGTGATTAGAGGGTTAGAACTCTCAGTCCCAGTTTCAGTTAGAACTGCCACCCTGACACACACACCTCCAGGGAGGTGAGAGGGGTCCGGAAGACTTGATCACTAATGGACAATAATTTAGTCAGTTGTGCCTATGTAATGAAGTCTCCATACAAACTCAGAAATATGGATTCAGAGAACTTCTGGGTTAGAGAACACGTAGAGATTCAGAAAGAGTGGCACCTCAGAGGAGGTGTGGAAGCTCTGTACCCTTTCCCCATACCTTGCCCTATGCTTCTCTTCCTTCTGGTTGTTCTGTTTTATATTCTTTTGTAATAAAGCGGTAATCTAGGAATCCCTGTTCTGTGAGCTGTTCTAGCAAATTAATCAACCCAAAGAAGGGATTGGTGGGTCAGAAGCACAGGTGATGATCTGGACTTGGGATTGGATCTAAAGGGGGTGGAGGGCACTCTTATAGGACTGCGCCCTTAACCTGTGGAATCTGATGCTATTTCCAGGTAGTTAGTGTCAAAATTTAGTTGAATTATAGGACACCCAGCTGGTATTGGAGAGTTAGCTTGGTGGCGGGGAAAAACTTCACACATCAAAACCTAATTGATGAACACATTCTGTAGTTAGTAATTAGCAAAAATGGGACTGAAATACAAAACCATTGGAAACTTTACACGATGCTGCTTTAGGTTTATTTGGTAGAATGTTACAAACTCATTCTTAAGTTATTATTCTTCCCTAAGTAATGTTTTATTTTTTTTTTAAGATTTTATTTATTTATTTGATAGAGAGAGAGACAGCGAGAGCAGGAACACAAGCAGGGGGAGTGGGAGAGGGAGAAGCAGGCCTCCCGCCGAACAGGGAGCCCGATGTGGGACTCAATCCCAGGACCCTGGGATCATGACCTGAGCCGAAGGCAGACGCTTAACGACTGAGCCACCCAGGCACCCCCCTAAGTAATGTTTTAAATAAGACCTTTCATGCCTTAATTTCCAAAAGTGATTAACGAAAGGAATTTTAGTCATTACTGTGGTATTGCTTTGTGGTATTGTTTTGCATCTGTAACACTTCTAAAGTCATGCCAAGTTTGTGGTCATATATACTACTGGCATCAGAATTACTCAGTTGGTCGGTGGAACGTAGAATCTAGAGGCGGGGTCAGCAGATATTTTTTTCTGTAAAGGACCAGATTTTTCTACAAGGGGCAGAGATTTTTTGGCTTTGTGGGCCATATAGTCCCTGTCAAAATTTTTCCGTCATAACTAATCAACTGCTGTTGTAAGGTAACAATAACCACAGACGAGAGTATACAATTGGGAGTAGCTGTGTTCCAATAAAACTTTATAGACCATGAGCCATATTTGGCCTGAAGTCTGTAATTTGCCCTTATCTAAGTTTGGCCTCATACCAGCTCTGTCACCATGGGGGAGGGGGTCACTTACACTTTACTAACCCTGCTTTCTTCATTAGCAAATATGAGGATAGTACTACCATTTCAGCTAACTTGAAAATATGATAAGGAAAAAATCAAATTAAATAATTTACATAAAATCGCCTTATAAAATGCCTAGTGCCAGACTAATTGCTTAATAACTAATATACAAACATTGAGGCTTACCCAACTAATACTAGACCTTCTGACAAACTATCACCTTTTGTTTTCTTCTTTCTCTCCACCCGGTTCCCTACCTATCTGTCGCTCTTCATAGTCCCTCCTACACACACACACACACACGCGCAAAACCACGTCCCTAGAACTGTATTCCAACCTGCTCCAGCTGTACCCTAGAGCCCTCTTTTCCCACCCATACCCACCAGGCTTGATTTTTGCATGCTCTCTCTCAGCCGTCCCTTTTCAGATTAGACCACTAATGGCAGAATAAAGATCATGACTGGGCCAACATGCTTTCTAAAAGGAATGATTTATAGATAAATGACTTGTTCCAAGATGCCCTTGGAGCATCTCACAAGAAAAGTCTAGAAATTCAGGTGGAACCTGTGATTCTTTGTAGAGTACGTTTAATTACTTCTGAGAAAGTCACTTATTGCCCAAAAGAGTAACTCAGCGCTAGGAAACTAGAAGTTCAGGCTTAGAGGATGCACGTGAAACTCCTGGCACACATAGAGTTTGCACTTACAGACTAGGAGTCACTGGCAGTGTGCACAGGCAGGTAGGCTAAGAGGAAAGGCTGAGTCCGGACCCAGCATACCACCTGCCAGTTACTGAAATGAACAAATTAAAAGAGTGGATTCACAGCAGTGTTATACTGGTAAACTGGGAAAGCAAGAAAGCAAGCCAGTTCTGTTTGTAGCATTTAATCAGTTTCCATGATGTAAATACTCCCACCACAGATGGTATCAAGCTACCAGTGATTTAAGAGTCAGCTCACAAAATTGCTGAATATTTCACCATAACTTGTTCCTGCCAGTCTGGCACATCAGTGACTCCATGGCTTAACTATTGAGCAGTTTAGATAAAATAGTTTAGCTCTAATAGGCCCTAGAGGAATGAAAGCTCCCCCCTCCCCCAAGTTTTCTGACCCGGACCAGCTCAGTTCAGAGGCAAAGCTTTTTCTCCATTTCTTGATCTTTGATCCCAAGAAAATACGTAGGTAATAAGCTCTTTCTCTAAATGACATAGCATAACTAGTTAATAAACTATTTCATTTACATAGACACACACACCCCTTAGTATTTTTTTCATGAACCAATGGCTATTTTCTCCCCTAAATTATGTACTCCATATGTTCCTTTGTATATGTCAGGATAATTTTTGACAGAAATCTCACTTGTTGCTATTCAAAGTGTGGACCTCGATAAGCAGCACCACATTACCTGTAAGTATATTAGAAAGCAGAATTTCAGATTGCACTCCTAATGAAACAAAATCTGCATTTTAACCGTATTTGTATATGCATAAAGTTTGGAAAATGCTGCTTTATGCCCCATCCAATTTACACCTAGGAGACAGATAAAAACGCTGATGAAATTTGCTATTTATCATACCACAAAAACAGTCTTGCCCTTTTGTAGTGATGATTTGAAAGATGCTGCATATACATTTTTTCACTCAAATATAAAAACATTCCAGAATTAGTCTGATTTAAAACACAAAAGCAAACTGCCTGTTGCAGAATCATAACAGTGTACTCTTAGGTAACTACCAAAAGTAAGGCAAATTAGAGAGATGTTCTTGTGTTGGTTCCAACCTTCCTCTTCAGCCTCACGTCTGTCATTTAATTACATGTTCTGATAGAAAGAATAGTACCCCTCCCCCCAGATGGCCACATTCTAATCCCCAAAACCTGTGAATATGTAACCTCATATGGGAAAAGGGACTTTACAGATGGAATTAATTGAGGATTTTGAGATGCGGAGAGTCTCCAGGTGTGCCCAATGGAATCACAAGCTTCTAAAAGGGAGAGATGAAGGCAGGAGAGTCAGAGATGTGACCAATGGAAGCAGCAGAAGGAGCGTTGCAGAACTCAACCAAGAACCGGTCGCTGGAAGCTGAAAAATGGTAAAGCAATTCCTTCCTCCAAAAGGAACATGATCCTGCCAATACCTCGGTTTCAGCGCGGTGAAACCTGTTTGAGACTTCTGACCTCCAGAACTGTAAGGTACCAAATTTGTGTTGTTTTAAGCCCTAAATTTGTGGTAACTTGTTATAGAAGCAATAGGAAACTAATACAAATGCCTTTCTCCCCAATTAGACTGTGAGCATTTCAAGGGCATGACTATATCCTTTATATTTTGACTGACTACAGAGCCTAACCAGAAGGTTCTTTGTACAGGTGTGGAGAAGAAATGAGTGAATGCAATAGTAATCCACTCTCCTACGGTACAGCTAAATCCGATCCCATTCTTTCCCTACTTGAAACGTATCAGTGGTTTTCCATTATTCTGAAACCCTTGACATGACTCCAAGGGCTACATGTCAGACCTGTGTCCTTTGGCCTAGGCTGGCCTCCAGCACGTCCAGCTATGTCAGCTGTTTTTCATGTTTGAATCTCTCCCCTCCCCTTCCAGCCCCTCTCTATCTGGTTAACTTCCATTTCTTCCTTCACATCTCTCTCAGGCATTACTTCCTGCGGGGAGCTCATCCTTCTTTGCTTAACAGATTTCTTTTATAGCACTTTTTTTTTATAGCACTCACTTGCATTTGTAAATATAAAAAGGTCTCTCTCCAAACTGGATTCTAGCTCTATGAGAGCAGAGGCCGTGCCCATTGTGGATTCCAGTCCCTGGCATAAAGCAGGGACCTGGTAGGTTTGTGTTGAATGAAAAATATTTGTTGAATAAAAAGTATAAAGAGCATGTATAAAAGAGAAAATGCTTTAGTGATTTGAGCCTTTAACTCATAAAGAATTATGTGTTAGAAAAGCAATTTAAAAAAAAGAATTTTGCAAGTCTCTGTAGTACACAGTATCGTTTTTACATTTTTGTTACTGACCCCAATTTAGAATCCTCTACACTGAGCTACTGCACATGTTTAATGAGAGTTAATATATGCCTGTTAAGGAACTGCTAAATGACTCCCCAAATTGGTTAAGGTCCTTTAATCAACAATTCCTTCTAGGGTTGTTCCATGGAGCCAGTCATGTGCTAGAGTCCATTGTATATATCTCTTCCTAATTTTGTGTTCAGTTATTTTACTTTGGTAGCTTGAAATCTGCCTTGGTGACAGTATTTATTTCCACCACAAAAATGAGCAAGTGCTTCAGATTGAGGCTCTCTTGATCTCTTTCCCCTTCTTCCCTCCGCCCGCCCCTCCCCACCACCACCAGTTGTTAAATGTGTGCCTACACACCACTTACCTGGAGTCTTTTCTTTCAGAGGCTTATCATTAGAGCCTGACCTAAGAAGGCTTGAGGCATTACCGGGAAATTCTATGAGGGCACCAACTCTAAATTAACTGTCAGGTCAGGCACTGAGAAAAGTCCTCTTCCCTCACACCTCATTCTGTCAAAGAACTCCAACCTTTCCACAGACAAAGTCAGCTGTGTTTATGTGGCCTTTGGTTCCCCTTAATAGTAAGTGTCCTTCAAATTCAAATATAGCACTTTTCCTTAATGAAACTGGGTGTCAGGTCCTCCTGGGCTGTGAGGTTGTCAGGAGGAAGAAAGGAGATGACAAATTCCAAAGACTTGCTTTACATTCAAAATGTATATATTTCCATCATTTAATATTATAATAGATGCATGAATATGGGCTCAAAAGATTTAGAACCTATAATAAAAACTGTGCTTAAGTATCCCAACTTATATCTCTTAATGCTTTCTGGTTTGGGTCAAGTAAAAAGCCAATAATTGACCTGCCCCACAAAGGTCTTGCACACTCACAGGGATCTAGACAGGACCCCTGCATTAACAACCAGCTGTGCCACAGCTTTAAGTAGGTACCTTCTCTTAAGGTGAAAAGGCTCATGTAAGTGGTTTCCAAGGTTTTAGTTTACTAAAGATTCTGATGTCATTTAGTAAATGATTAATAAGGTAATAGAGTACACAGTCTTTTTTAAGCCTATCAGTGTTCTACATATAGTAGGGTTTTACTAAATGATGGAGAGTGGTTTGTAGCCAATTTCTTATAAGTGTCTGTTAGTATCTATTAATATAAGTTAACTACAGGTTTTTTTGTTGTGTTTTACAATTCCTAGCTGGTTGGAAAAACTTCTAGCCAAGATCTTTTGAATGCTGCATTAGCTCTTAGCAATGGTTAGATATAAAAAAGAGAATTTCATTGTTAATGAATTAGGTGCATGGAGGGAACATTGCACCAGTATGAAGTTAATCAGTGAAGATAGGTTATAAATATGTTCTTTTATCTTTATAAAAGAAACCATATAGATAAAATGAAAATAAAAAACATGTTACTAGTCTCACACTTGAGTTAATTCCACCACTTAAAAAATGGATCCCCAGAGGTTTCTAAATATTTAGAACAAGAAATGATCAACAAATAATACCTATAAATGATATATTCAATGTTCCAAGACTGGGATCTTGAACTTGAAGCTACAAAGAAGCTGATGGTGTGGCCCCTTAGGTTTCCCTTACTAACCCAGCTATAAGCAAAGGAGAGATTTCTCAAAGTAAGTTGAGCAATGGAAGGAGAAAAAATGAACTTATTTGCTTATGCATCATTCTGTTTTAAAGTAACTTTTTAAGAATGCTATTGATAGGTGTGTACTTGGCAAGATATTGAAGGGCTATTTGCCAGTAACTATTAGAACTTAAAATTTCATTTCTAAAAATTCTAAATGACTTACACAAGTATATAAAAATATGCAGATGTGTTCTAAAACTTTGTAATTGTAAAACATGAGTAGCCTAACTGTCCATTAATAGGAAATCTATTAAGTAAACTATAGTGCCATCATCAGCTGTTTGAAAAGATAAGATATTGACACAGTTAATAAACATGTTACATTATGCTGTGACAAAGGAGGTTGTGTAACAGTTTTTATAGTTTTATGATGCTTACTTATGCATTGAAAAGTCCAGAATGATAGGACAAACTAGTAACAGTGAATATATCAAAAGAATAGGCTTGGAGAAGGAGACCATAGTGTTACTTTCTTTTTTATATATTTCTATATCCTTCAGGTTTTCTTTTTAATTTTCTACTACAAAAATTAATGTAAAAATCTCTTGCTCTATTTGTGTGTGGGCATAGGTTTTCATTTCTTAAAGATTTTATTTATTTATTTGACAGACACAGCGAGAGAGAGAGAGAGAGCACAAGCAGGGGGAGTGGGAAGAGGGAGAAACAGGCTTCCCGCTTAGCAGGGGGCCCGAAGTGGGGCTCGATCCCAGGACCCTGGGATCATGACCTGAGCCGAAGGCAGATGCTTAACGACTGAGCCACCAAGGTGCCCTAAGGTTTTCATTTCTTTTGGGGAAAATACCTAAGAGTGAAATCAGTTGATTGATACAATTCCATCAATAATCAAGTTTGATGGTATTTGATGTCATTGTTAGTAGTAGTGTTTCTTAATTTCTATTTCCAGTTGTTTCCTGCTGCTATGTAGAAGTTCAATTGATTATTATAAATTGATCTTACTAACCTTTATTTTAGTCGCTGTTTAGTCGCATTCCTTGGAATTTCATATCTACATTTATTTCTAGACAACATGATCATGTAGTTTTTTTAAGGCAAACATTTCAAAAATTCTTTAACTTTTTATTTAAATTCCACTTAGTTGATATACAGTGTAATATTAGTTTCAGGTGTACAACACAGTGATTCAACACTTCCATACAATACCCAGCGCTCATCACACCAAGTGAACTCCTTAATCCCCATCACCTATTTGACGCATCCCCCCACCCACCTCCCCTCTGGTAACCATCAGTGTGTTCTCTATAGTTAAGAGTCTGTTTCTTGGTTTGCCTCTCTCTTTTTTTCCCCCTTTGCTCATTTGTTTCTTAAATTCTACATATACATAAAATCATAGGTATTTGTCTCTGACTTATTTTGCTTTGCATAATACTCTCTACCTCCATCCATGTCCTTGCAAATGGCAAGATTTCATTCCTTTTATGGCTGAGTAATATTCCATTCGATATATATACCACATCTTCTTTATCATCAGTCAATGGACACAGGCTGTGTCCAGAGTTTATAGGAGTTTTAGACAATACTGCTGTAAACATCAGGGAGCATGTATCTCTTTGAATTAGTGTTTTTGTATTCTTTGGGTATATACCTAGTAGTGCAATTGCTGGATTGTAGGTAGTTCTATTTTTAACTTTTTGAGGAACCTCCCTACTGTTTTTCAGAGTAGCTGCACCAGTTTGCATTTACTCTAACAGTGCAAGAGGGTTCCCCTTTCTCCACATCCTTGCTAACACTTGTTTCTTGTGGTACTGATTTTAGCCATTCTGACAGGTGTGAGGGCATATCTCACTGTAGTTTTGATTTGTATTTCCCTGATGAGTGATGTTGAGCATCTTTTCATGTGTCTGTTGGCCTCCTTTATGTCTTCTTTGGAAAAAGGTCTATTTTTCTGCCCATTTTTAATTGAATTATTCATTTTGGGGGTGTTGAGTTTTTATAAGTTCTTTATGTATTTTGGATACTAACCCTTAATCGGAGAGGTCATTTGCAAATCTCTTCCCCCATTCCACAGGTTCAGATTTGTTGATTGTTTTCTTCACTGTGCAGAAGCTTTTTATTTTGATGAAGTACCAATAGTTAATTCTTTTATTTCCCTTGCCTCAGGAGACTTCTCTAGAAAGAAGTTTCTATGGCTGAAGTCAAAGAGGTTACTGTTGTGTTCTCCTCTAGGATTTTGATGGTGTCAGGTCTCAGATTTAGGTCTTGAATCCATTTTGAATTATTTTTGTATTTGGTGTAAGAAAGTGGTCCAGTTTCATTCTTTTGCATGTTGCTGTTCAGTTTTCCCAAAACCATTTGTTGAAGAGACCATCTTTTTTCCCATTGAATATTCTTTCCTGTCTTGTTGAAGATTAATTGACCATATGGTTGTAGGTTCATTTCTGGGTTTTCTATTCTGTTCCATTGATCTATGTGTCTATTTTTTGTGCCAGTACCATACTGTTCTGATCACACAGCTTTGTAATATAACTTGAAGTCTGGAATTGTGATGCCTCCAGCTTTGGTTTTCTTTTTCAACGTTACTTTGGCTATTTGGGATCTTCTGTGGTTCCACACAAATCTTAGGATTGTTTGTTTTAGCTCTGTGAAAAATGCTGTTGCTATTTTGATAGAGGTTGCATTAAATATGATCATGTAGTTTTACTACTTCCAATCTCTGCTTTTTAATTTTTCTTGCATTGAGGCTTGGCCGAGACATTTTATACACTGTTAAATAGAATGGATAAAGGGTATGCTCTTGTCTTGTTCAGAATCTTAAGGGGAAAGTGACTTAGTATTTCACCATCAAGTATGTTAGCTGTAGACTCTTTACAGATCCCATTTGTCAGGTTGAGAAAAATCCCCTGCCATTCCTAGTTTACTAAGGGTTTTTATCACAAATGTGTATTAAGTTTGCCAAACATTTTCTGTAGCTCCTAAAATGATCATGTATATTTCTTTTATCCATTAAATATGATGAAATACATTGGGTTTCTTTGAAGTACAGTTAACACACAAAATCCTATTGGTTTCAGGTGTACAACAATGATTTGACATTTATATACATTATAAAATGATCACTATGATAAGCCTAGTTACCATCTGTCATCATATTGTTACTACAGTATTGACTATATTCCCTATGCTCCACTATATATCCCTGTGACTTATTTATTTTATAACTTTAAGTTTTTACCTCTTATCCCCTTCACATATTTTGCCAAGCCCCCATCCTCCTCCACTCTGGCAATCATTAGTTTCTTTTCTGTATTTGAGTCTTTGTTTCATTTTGTTCCTTTATTTTCTTAGATTCTACATATAAGTGAAATCCTACAGTATTTGACTTTCTCAGTCTGATTTATTTCACTTAGCATAATACCCTATAGGTCCATCCATGTTAGTGCAAATGGCAAGATTTCATTCTTTTTTATGACTGAGCAATATTCCATTGTGTGTATATATACCACCTCTTCTATAATGATATATCTATCAATGGACACAGGTTGTTTCCATATCTTGGTTATTATAAATAACATTGCAATAAACAAAGGGGCTTATATGTTTCCAAATTAATACTGTCTGTTTCTTCAGGTAAATATCCAGAAGTGAATTATTATATGGTATTTGTGTTTTTAGTTTTTTGAGGAAGCTCCATACTGTTTTCCATGAGGATTCCCTTTTCTACACATCCTTGCCAACACTTGTTATTTCTTGTCCTTTTGATACTAACCATTCTGACAGGTGTGGCAATATTTCACTGTGGTTTTGATTTGCATTTTCTTAAAGATTTAGTGATGCTGAATATCTTTTCATGTAGCCATTGTCCATCTGTATGTCTTCTTTGGAAAAATATCTATTCAGGTTCTCTACCCATTTTTAATCAGATTATGTGTGGGGTTTCATTTTTTTTTGTTTTGTGTGTCTAAATTTGTATAAGTTATTTACATATTTTGGATATTAACCCCTTATTGGAATATATCCTTTGCAAATACCTTCTCCCATTCAGTAGGTTGCCTTTTCATTTTGTTGTTGGTTTCCTTCACTGTACAAAAGTTTTTAATTTGGGTATAGTCCCCAATAGTTTGTTTTCACTTTTGTTTCCTTTGCCTGAAGAGACCTATCTAGAAAAATGTTACTAAGGCTGAAGTCCAAGAAATTACTACTTATGTTTTCTTCTAGTATCAGTATGACTTTAAGTGTCACATTTAGGTCCTTAATTCATTTTGAATTTATTTTTGTGTATGGTGTGGGAGAGTGATCCAGTTTCATTATTTTGCATGTAGCTGTCCATTTTCCCAGCACCACTTATTGAAGAGAAGGCCTTTTCCCCATTGTATATTCTTGCCTCCTTTTGTTGTAGATTAGTGACCATGTAAGTGTGGGTTTATTTCTGGGCACCCAGTTGTGTTCCATTGACCTATGTGTCTTTTCGCACAAGCAGCATACTATTTTATTATAGCTTTGTAGTTTATCTTGAAACCTGGGATTGGATTGTGAAACTGTAGCTTTATTCTTCTTTCTCAAGATTGCTTTGGGTATTCAAGGTCTTCTGTGGTTCCATACAAATCAGGATTATTCTAGTCTATTCTAGTCTGGGGGGAGAAATGAGCTGTTGGTATTTTGATAAGGATTGCATTGAATTTGTAGGTTGCTTTGGGTAAGATGGGCATTTTAACAATATTCTTCCAATCCATGAACATGGTACATTTTTCCATTTGTGTCCTCCTCAGTTTCTTTCATCAGTGTTTCAAAGTTTTTAGAGTATAGGTCTTCCACCTCAAGTTTATTCCTAGGAATTTCTCTTTTGGTGCAATTGTAAATGGATTACTTTATTTCTTTCTGCTACTTCATTATTAGTATATAGAAATGCAGCAAATTTCTGTATTTATATCCTGCAACTTTACTGAATTCAATTGCTCTAATTTTTTTGTGGGCGTTTTTAAGGTTTTCTATATATATCATCTGCAAGTAATGATAGTATTACTTACCAATTTAGATGTCTTTTATTTTGTTATCTGAATGCTGTGGCTAGGTCTTCTAGTACTATGTTGAATAAAAATGGCAAGAGTGGACCTCCTTATCTTGTTCCTGATCTTAGAGGAAAAGCTATCAGTTTTTCACCATTGAGTGAAAATACAGCCATTGTACGTTGAGGTGTGTTCCTTCTAAACCCATTTTGAGAGTTTTTTATTCTGCCATCTTTACTTCTTATCTACAATCTGGATGGCTTATATTTCTATTTCTTGTCTTTTTGCTGAGACTAGGACTTCTATTACTATATAGAATAAAATGTAGGAAGAGTAGGCATCCTTGTTGCTATAATTTATAAGAAATTTATATATATTTGGTCATTTAGATGACTAGAATATATTTCTCAGATATATTTGGTTGTCATCCACGGGTCCTAAGAATGCTTCAGAATCATGAAGGTGACATAGGTGTCTTGATAGTAATGAAGGTGGCTTTTGGACCCCATCCAAGGGCAGGGCTGGTTTCCAGGAGGACCAATCATGTGAATAGAAGGTTAGAACTTGAAACCGCTTCAGGAGAATAGGTATTATTTCTTCTTTGAATGTTTGGTAGAATTCTCCAGGGAATCCATCAGGCCCTGGACTCTTGTTTTTGGGAGGTTTTTGATCACTGCTGAAATTTCGTTACTGGTTATTGGCCTATTCAGGTTGTCAATTTCTTCCTATTTCAGTCTTGGCAGTTTATAGTTTCCAGGAAGGCATTCATTTCATCCAGGTTGCTCAATTTATTGGCATATAGTTGTTGATAATAATTTCTAATAATTGTTTCTATTTCCTTGGTGTTAGTCATGATCTCTTCCCTTTCATTCATAATTTTATTTATTTGGGTCCTTTCTCTCTTCTTTTGGATAAGTCTGGCCAGTGGTTTATCGATGTTATTAATTCTTTCAAAGAACCAGCTTCTAGTTTCATTGATCTACTGTGTTTCTGGTTTCTAATTCATTGATCTCTGCTCTAATCTTAATTATTTCTCTTCTAATGCATGGCTTAAGCATCGTTTGTTGCTTTTTCTCTAGTTCTTTAAGGTGTAGAGTTAGTTGGTGAATTCTGGATTTTTCTACTTTTGAGTGAGGCTTAGATGGCTATGTTTTTCCCCTGAGGATCGCCTTTGCAGTATCCCATAGGTTTTGGACTGATGTGTTTTCATTCTCATTGGTTTCCATGAATTAAGTTCTTCCTTGATTTCCTGGTTGACCCAAACATTCTTGAGCAGAGTGGTCTTTAGCTTCCAAGTGTTTGAATTTCTGCCAAATTTTTTCTTGTGATTGAGTTCCAGTTTTAAAGCATTATGATCTGAGAATATGCAGGGAATAATCTCAATCTTTTGGTATCTGTTGAGACCTGATTTGTGACCCAGTATGTGGTCTATTCTGGAGAAAGTTCCATGTGCACTTGAGAAGAATGAGTATTCTGTTGTTTTAGGGTGGAATGTTCTGTATATATCTATGAGGTCCATATGGTCCAGTGTGTCATTCAAAGCTCTTGTTTCTTTGTTGATGTTTCTGCTTAGATGATCTGTCTATTGCTGAGAGTGGAGTATTGAGGTCTCCTACAATTAACGTATTGTTATCAATATGACTATTTTGGTTAACAGTTGTCTTATGTAGATGGCTGCTCCCATATTGGGGGCATATATATTTACAATTGTTAGATCTTCTTGTTGGATAGACCTTTTTAAGAATGATATAGTGTCCTTCTGTGTCTCCAACTACAGTCTTTAGTTTAAAATCTAATTTGTCTGATATAAGAATTGCTACCCTGGCTTTCTTTTGAGGTCCATTGGCATGGAAGACAGATCTCCATCCCTTCACTTTCAGTCTGGATGTATCTTTAGGTTCAAAATGAGTCTCTTGTAGACAGCATATGGATGGGTCCTGTCTTTTTATCCAATCTGCAACTGTGTGCCATTTTATGGGAGCATTTAGGCCATTCACATTGAGAGTGATTATTGAAAGATACGAATTTATTGTCATGTTGCCTGTGAAGACCTTGTTTTTATAGATTGTCCCTGTAAATTTCTGTTGTATATCACTCTTGGGGTCTTTCTCCTTTTATAGAACCTCCCCTTAATATTTCTTGCAGGGCTGGCTTAGTGGTCACATATTCTTTCAGTTTCTGCCAGTCTTGGAAGCTCTGCATTTCTCCATCCATTCTAAGTGACAGCCTTGCTGGATAAAGTATTCTTGGCTGAATGTTCTTCTCATTTAGTACCCTGAATATGTCTTACCAGCCCTTTCTGGCTTGCGAGGTCTCTGTGGATAGGTCTGACGTTATTCTGCTGTTCCTCCCTCTGTATGTAAGGAATGTCTTCCCCCTAACTGCCCTTAAGATGGTTTCCTTGGTTCTAAGATTTGCGAGTTCTACTATTACTTGCTGGGGTGTTGGCCTGTTTTCCTTGGTCTTGGGAGGGGTCCTCTCTGCCTCTAGGACATGAATGTTTGTTTCATTCCCCAGATTAGGGAAATTCTCAGCTACGATTTGCTCAAATATATCTTCTGGTCCTCTCTCTCTCTCTCCACCCCCTCCAGGATCCCAATAATTCTTTTTTTTTTTTTTTTTTAAGGTTTTATTTGTTTGACACAGAGAGACACAGTGAGAGAGGGAATACAGCAGGGGGAGTGGGAGAGGGAGAAGCAGGCTCTCCATGGAGCAGGGAGCCCGATGCAGGGCTCAATCCCAGGACCCTGAGATCATGACCTGAGCTGAAGGCAGACACTTAATGACTGAGCCACCAGGCACCCCCCCCCCAATAATTCTGATATTGGAATGTTTCCTGGTGTCACTTATTTCTCTGATTCTATTTTCATGGATTCTGAGTTGTTTTCCCTGGCCTGTTCTTTTCCCTTCTTGTCTATTAATTGGTCTTCTAAATCACTAATTCGTTCTTCTGCCTCACTTACCCTAGCTGTTAGATTATCGAGATCTTGGATCTCGTTGATAGCATTTTTAAGTTCTGCAAATTCAGCTTTCATTACTGCCCTTAGAGACTTTATGTTGCCATTAATCGATTTCTCCATTCTAGCTATCGTCTTCACAATTGCTACCCTGAATTCCATCTCTGACATCTTGGTTATATCTAAATCCATTTGTAAATCTGTGGCATAAGTCATAGTCTCTGAGTCTTTCCTATTTTGGGGGTTCCTCCTCCTAGTCATTCTGTTGAGGGAAAGTACAGAGTCCAAATTATTGACCACAGCCCAAGCAAGATGCACCTGTTTTATAGGGACCTTAGGGTTGCTGGCCTCTTGTTTTCCCAGCCTGTACTCTGGGGGAGGGGCCTGCCATGCTGTTACTCAGGCAACCTTGTTTGTGCAGAATTGCCCTGCCCCCTGTGGTGGGGGATGGGCTCAGTGGAAACCGGTTTTGGGGGCTTTTTTTCCCTGGTGGCTTCCCCTGGCAGCTTTCAGAAAATAGAAACAGAAAGAAAACTTCCAGACTCATTCTATGAGGCCAGCATTACCTTAATCCCCAAAGCAGGCAAAGACCCCATCAAAAAGGAGAATTTCAGACTGAAAAATTCATATTTTAAGGCCCTAGCCCACAATATGACAGTATTTGACAGTATTTGGCTTTTACCAGGTTATTAGAGTTAGATGAGTTCAGGAGAAGGGGACTGCTAAGTGGTATTACTGGTTTTATAAGATGAGGGAGGAAGAGAGAGAAACATTAATATTTCTGCAGTACGTGAGGACACAATGAGAAGATGGCCACTGCCTCCACCAGAAATCAATTACAGACCAATATCCCTGATGAATATGGATTCCAAAATCCTCAACAAAATCCTAGCTAATAGAATCCAACAATCCATTAAAAGGATCATCCACCACGACCAAGTGGGATTTATCCCCGGGATGCAAAGATGGTTCAACATTCACAAATCTATCAATGTGATAGAACACATTAATAAGAGAGAATGATATGGTCCTCTCAACTGATGCAGAAAAAGCATTTGACAAAATACAGCCTCCTTTCCTGCTTAAAACTCTTCAGAGTATAGGGATAAAGGGAATATTCCTCAAGTTCATAAAATCCATCTATGGAAAAACCCACAGCAAATATCATCCTCAATGGGGAAAAACTGAGAGCCTTTCCCTTAAGATCAGGAACATGACAAGGATGCCCACTCTTGCCACTATTGTTCAACATAGTACTAGAAGTCCTAGCAACAGCAATCAGACAACAAAAAGAAATAAAATGTATTCAAATTGGCAAAGAAGAAGTCAAACTCTCTTTGCAGATGACATGATACTTTGTGTGGAAAATCCAAAAGATTCTACCCCCGAATTACCAGAACTCATACAGCAATTCAGTAATGTGGCAGGATACAAAATCAATACACAGAAATCAGTTGCTTTCTTGTACAATAACAATGCAACTGTAGAAAGAGAAATTAGAGAAATGATTCATTTACAATAACACCAAAAAACATAAGATAATTCAGAATAAACCTAACCAAAGGGGTAAAGGATCTATACTCTAGGAACTACAGAACACTCATGAAAGAAATTGAGGAAGACACAAAAAGATGGAAAAACATTCCATGCTCATGGATTGGAAGAATAAACATTGTTAAAATGTCTATGCTACCCAGAGCAATCTATACCTTCAATGCCACCCTGATCAAAATTCCAATGACATTTTTCAAAGTGCTGGAAGAAACAATCCTAAAATTTGTATGGAATCAGAAAAGACCCCAAATTGCCAAGGAAATGTTGAAAATGAAAAACAAAGCTGGGGGTATCACGTTGCCCGATTTCAAGCTATATTACACAGCAGTGATCACCAAGATAGCATGGTACTGGCACAAAAACAGACATATAGATCAATGGAACAGAATATACAGCCCAGATATGGACCCTCAACTCTATGGTCAAATAATCTTCAACAAAGCAGGAAAAAATATGCAATGGAGAAAAGACAGTCTCTTCAATAAATGGTGCTGGGAAAATTGGACAGCTATATACAGAAGAATGAAACTTGACCATTCTCTAACACCATACACAAAGATAAACTCAAAATGGATGAAAGACCTCAATGTGAGACAGGAATCCATCAAAATCCTGGAGGAGAACATAGGCAGTAACCTCTTTGACATAGGCCACAGCAACTTCTTTCAAGATTCATCTCCAAAGGTTAGTGGAAAAAAAAGTAAAAATGGACTTCTGGGACTTCATTAAGATAAAAAGCTTCTGCACAGCAAAGGAAACTGAACAAAACAAAGAGGCAACCCACAGAATGGGAGAAGATGTTTGCAAAGGACACTACAGATAAAGGGCTGGTATCCAAGATCTAACAGACACATGAAAAAATGTTCATCATCATTAGCCATCAGGGAAATTCAAATCAAAACCACATTGAGATACCACCTTACACCAGTTAGAATGGCAAAAATGGACAAGGCAAGAAACAACAAATGTTGGAGAGCTTGTGGAGAAAGGGGAACCCTCTTACACTGTTTGTGCGAATTCAAGTTGGTACAGCCACTTTGGAAAACAGTGTGGAGGTGCCTCAAAAAATTAAAAATAGAGCTACCCTATGACCCAGCAATTGCACTACTGGGTATTTACCCAAAAGACACAGATGTAGCGAAAAGAAGGGCCATATGCACCCAAATGTTCATAGCAGCAATGTCTGCAATAGCTAAACTGTGGAAAGAGCCAAGATACCCTACAACAGATGAATGGATAAAGATGTGGTCCATATATACAATGGAATATTACTCAGCCATCAGAAAGGATGAATACCCAACTTTTACATCAACATGGATGGGACTGGAGGAGATTATGCTAAGTGAAATACGTCAAGCAGAGAAAGTCAATTATCATATGGTTTCATTTATTTGTGGAACATAAGGAATAGTATGGAGGACATTAGGAGAAGGAAAGGAAAAGTGAAGGGGGGGAAATTGGAGGGAGACATGAACCATGAGAGACTATGGACTCTGAGAAACAAACTGAGGGTGTTGGCGGAGGGGGACGAGATGGGTTAGCCTGGTGATGGGTATTAAGGAGGGCACGTACTGTGTGGAGCATTGGATGTTATACAAAAACAATGAATCGTGGATCACTACATCAAAAACAAATGATGTATGGTGACTAACATAATAAAATTTAAAAAATAAAATGAAATCACACTTAATTTAAGGGCAGTGCAGAAATAACTTGAATATATATGGAAAGATTTGCCACATTCCTAGATAGGAATTCTGAAAATTATAGAGATGGTAATTCTACCCACTGTCTTCTATAAGTTAAATGCAATCTTAATCAAAACCACAAATTTTTTTCGGGAAGTTGACAAATTAAAAAAAAAAAAAAAAGAAGAAGAAGGAGGTTAGAACTTTCAGTCCTCCCCTTCCTCCCACCCCCAAGGAAGGGAGAGGGGCTGGAGGTCAAATCAGCTAATAGCCATTGACTAAGTCAATCATGACTATGCAATGAAGCCTCCATAAGAATCCAAAAGGACTGGGTTCAGTGAGCTGCTCTTTACTTCCAACATGAAGTAAGAGGAGAATGAGGCAGGTGGGGAGGGCATGGAAGCTTTACACTCCATCCATGTATCTTGTGCTAGGTATCTTTTTTTTTTTTTTAAATGTTATGTTAGTCACCATACGGTACATCATTAGTTTTTTTTGTTTTTTTGTTTTTTTTGTTTGTTTGTTTTTGGTTTCATTTATTGCCAATATCTTTTTTAAAAATTTTTTATTGTTATGTTAATCACCATACATTGCATCATTAGTTTTTGATGTAGTGTTCCATGATTCATTGTTTGCACTAGATATCTTTTCATCTGGCTGGCAATTCATATCCTTTATCCTATCCTTTAATAAAGTGGTAAACATAAGTTCTTCCCTTAGTTCTGTGAGCCACTCTAGCAAATTAAAAGAACCCAAGGAGGAGATGCCAGAACCCTCTGACTTATAGTCAGTCAGAAGTATAGGTAACAACCTGGACTTGGTGTCTGAAGTCTGAGGAGGAAGTCTGGAAACTCCAACCTGTAGTCAGTATGTCAGAAACACAGGAAATAACTGGAAGCTTGCAACTGGCATCTGATGTATGGGATGAAGGACAGTTTTGTAAGGGACAGCAATGATATGTGCTGTGGAATCTGATACTATCTCTGGGTAGGTAGTATCAGAATTGGGTTGAATCCTCCAACACCCTGCTGGTACTTGAGAATTGCTTGGTGTTGTTTGTGTGAAGGGATCCCCTCCCCCTCACTGGAATTGGCCCAGGATCCCAAAAAGAGTTTTTAGAGGAGTTGGTGTCAGTGAAGTGGGATTTGTTAGAAGAGGCCTGGCTCACAGAAACAGGTGGCTTTTTGAAGAAAAAAGACAGAAGGACAGGGATAAGAAACCTTTGATTCTGGCTGACCATGTGGTCCCTCATGGTCTGGAATTGCAGCTGTACTACAATCAGTTACTAAAGGTAAATTACCATTCCATTGGTAAATGGAATTTAGAAGTGGATCCAACTCTTGGGGAGTTGATTCAATTGATGCATAAGGAAATGCAACCTAATAAGAAAAAAGACAAAATATTCTTCCCCATGATTATTGTTATCTATAATTAACCTAAATGTAAGAATGCTGGGTCAGACCTTGATGCTAAACCAAGTTCATATTTCGGTGAGTCTGAGCTTAGGCCATTTGGATCAAAGCCACCTAAAAATGAAAAATTGTACAGGGGCAACCAAAAGTACATCAAGACCTTTTGTCAACAAGAAGATATTTGATGTGGAGGAGGGGCAAAACCAAGAAACTATTGAAACCAGAATGTTTAGTGTGAAGGAGTGGTTTCATTTTATAGATTGGTATCATCAGCTTCCAGAGAAACCTTTATTGAAATGAATTGTGAGAGCAACGAATTTGGGGGCTGTGTCTTTTGTTTTGAATGCTGCCAAGTACAAGAACATATTTAGGTTGATACAGGACCCATAGCTCACTATGGAGCAGTCACAGATGACTCTATGTGATCCAGACACGTAAGAGGTTGTTCTGGAGGGAACAGCCAGCCAGTTGGACTAGAAGAAAAGCCACTGTTAAGTGTGTTCATCCTGAGAAGAGGGGCTGCCCAACTCTCCCAGTAAATACCAAATGGAACACCCCAGATGAAGGAGTTTTGTTTCATATGCTAACCATGTGGGATTTGGCTTTATGATGACTGGGATATTCACCTGTTGGTTATATCTGTTACCAAGGTTATGGTAAATGGTGTGATTAAGGAGGCCCATGTTGCATGTCACTTTCCTGCTACAAAACTGTAAACTGTTCGAGTGGTATCACATTTGCTATCTCCACTTCCCTGTATGGTTTTTATTGCTATCACAAACCTCATAAACATTAACGTAAGAAAATTGGGAGCAGGGGTGGACTAAGGCGGAGAGTCAAGGGACTGGAGCTAGCAAGGTGAAAGTCTTCAGATGGTTATTGAAAAATAGGATGAGTAAAACAGACATTGATGGAGTTAAAATAATGGCATTGATGGAACACTAAGAGGGACTGAATAGAAAGTGGAACCCTCTGCGGTTCCCCCAACATTAAAGGGCCCCAAAAGAGTCTGCTATATTATCCACTGTTTGGAGGAATTGAAAAGGCCAGAAGGCAAAGATTACAATGAGATACCTCACCAGCAACCTCTTGGGGCAGTGTTTGGGCAGGCTAATCAAGTTAAAGGTTGACAAAATGGGCCAGAGTCCCCTGCTCAACCCCTCAATGGGAACACAAAGTCTTTGCAAATGAGTGGATAAAATGGCCAAGGGGTTGGGGGGGGTGGAGGATGGAGAAGAAAAAGTTTCCAGGACTCCTTGATAAGGGAATTCCATGGACCATTGTACCAAAACCCATCAATGAAGTTCTGACATGATCTACAATTAGATTAAGACAAATTAAAAATATAATGGTTGCTACGATTATGGAGTTGGAATGTTTAAGCAAATATTACATAAATAAGTATCTCCCCTACCTGAATGGTTAATTGGAAAAAGTATTATGTCTGGCCAGCAAACCCTTCCCTACATAGTATTGTAAAACCAAGTCTTGGAGGTGAAGTCTTAATAGAGGCTATAGTTAGGAACGTAAGAGTTGATGGACTTAAGTTAAAAGCTTATAGAATTTGTATCTTTTGAAAAGGCTCTATGTGAAATGGTTGTGTCTCTTACCAGATTGTATTATGGGGATAGACATTGTATTTCACTGGGAAAACTTTCTCCTACCAAGTATTGTAAAAACAGAAGGCATGTAAATCTACCCTTCAAGCAATATTAATTGAACATACTAACTGGGAACCAATAAGACTGCCTGAGCTCATACAGTGTAGAGTAGAAGCTGGAACACTGGGTGGGAACAAATCTATGTCCTAGCCCTATGTGGAACCCTGACTGGAGCTTATGACAGTGACCTGTGAGTGCCTCTCAATAATGGCTATTGGGACATTGGATGAGAGAATTTCCATTTGAGGGGCATTATCACTTTGCTATTGAACATCATTAAGTAAAGCTACCCTTATTACTTAAAGACCTAGAATGGTCCTGAAACACAAAATACGCACAATATCTAAAATGGTGTTAAAGGAACACCCAACGAGGGTGGCAGTGCCCAGAAGAGTTTCATAATATAGAAATGGTTTATATAAAACCATACTGCTTGGAGAATGCAAGAAGGAGATGCCCAAAAGCAAGGAGCCTCTTTTTCCTCTAGGACCAATTTTGAAGCCCCCTGAGAAGCTGTCAGAACCGACTGCCACATGAACAGAACCCTATGAACAGCTCTCCACTGAACAACAAAGAGCTGCTTGGTTTATGGATGGTAGTTCCAAGGTGAATGGACAACATTCTATTTGGAAGGCCACCACTATAACCGAAGAAGATGAAAACAAGCTTAGTGGGCCAAACTGCATGCTGTTTTTCTAGCAGTTATTGGAGAATTGAACTGTGGTAAAAGCCCCTACGTTTGGGTTTTTACTGGCTTATGGGATGTGGCCAATGGCTTGGCCATATGGTCAGATGGATGTGCAGTGGAAAACTGGACTGTTAAGAGGATGCCCCTTTGGGGCATGGCCCTGAAGAAAACACTCTGTGGAACCTAAGGGGCATTTAAAGAATACGTTGATACCCATTAGAACCTCTTCTGGGTTTGGAAGGTGAATAGAACAAACAAAGAGATATCCCTGGAGGCCTCCTTGAGATGGCCATCTGGGTCCATGAAATGAGTAGACATGGAGATACTACAGCAATGCAGAAATGGATTAATTGCGGGCATATTCCTCTTGTACCCCCTGAGGAATAAAATGCCAGTAAGAACTTTCTTTTTTAAGATTTTATTTATTTGATGGAGAGAGGGAGAGAACAAGCAGGGGGAGCAGCAGAGGGAGAGGGAGAAGCAGGCTCTCCACTGAGCAGGGAGCCCTATGCGGGGCTTGATCCCAGGACCCTGGGATCATGACCTGAGCAGAAGGCAGACTTTTTTTTTTTTTTTTTAAGATTTTATTTATTTATTTGATAGAGATAGCAAGAGAGGGGACACAAGCATGGGGTAGCTGGAGAGGGAGAAGCAGGCTCTCAGCTGAGCAGGGAGCCTAATGCAGGGCTCGATCCCAGGACACTGGGATCCTGATCTGAGCCGAAGGCAGATGCTTAATGACTGAGCCACCCAGGTGCCTCCAGAAGGCAGACTCTTAACCAACTGAGCCACCCAGGTGCCCTCAGTAAGAATTTTCTATCTGCCAGTCAGGGAAGCAGAGATTGCAAATGGCAATGTGGCAGATTCCCTGGTGGGAAGGCCCTGAACATAGCTGGTGAGTCAAACTGAGGCTGGTAGCCTTCAGAGGGCTACATGAGTCCTGATAGGAATAGACACTGGTCTTTGCTCACTCCATGGTAGATGCAAATACTCAGAGTATTTGAAAGAAACATATGAGACTCTTGACTCCGGGAAACAAACTGAGTGTTGCAGGAAGGGAGGGGGGGATGGGGAACTCGGTGATGGGCATTAAGGAGGCACGTGACGTGATGAGCACTGGGTATTACACACAACTAATGAGTCATTGAACATTATATAAAAAACTAACGATGTACTATACATTGGCTAATTGAATTTAAATTTAAAAATTACAAAAGGGAAAAAAAAAAGAACCAGAACAATAGATAATTGTACCAATTTGGACAGTGGACCATTATTTCTTCAGACCATGGAACTCCCTTCATAGCCTGTGATGTCCAGCAATGGGAAGAGAGCTATCCTCCTCAGAGTAATAGTTTTATAGAGAAATGGATAGGGCAATTAAAATATTGGTCTTCTAAAATGGAGGGGAAGGCCTGAAGGGCTGGTTTGCATGCCTTCATGAATGTGCGATCACACTCAACAGAAACATGAGTGGGCTTAAAGGAGTGTCCCGCTGGATAATTTCTTTTTTCTGGTGGATCTGCAGAAATGGCTATGGTGTAGGTGCTGGTATTCTTCCTTCCCCACATCACCTCAACTTCTTTTCCCCTACCTACTTGACGCAGTGGTCATAAGACCAGGACTGCAAATACAGGGGCTGTAAACAGGGATAATTCCTAAGCAAGAAACTGTAACTAAACTTTTTAACTTTTATGTCAGAATTCCTAAGGGCCTGAGGGGGCAGGATGTGCCTTCACCCAACCTGGCAAAATTGGGATTAACAGTGAATGCAGTTATATTACCAGATAATACACTGGTTCTATACTTGTGTAACCTTACTCTGTAGAATAGGAGTGGACTGAGGGGGCAGCACTTCCTAGATTAGTATTGCTCCTTGCAATCCAGACCAGCATGGTGGCCAACCTAATGTCCCTTCCAAAGATGGAAAATTTGGGATATAAATGGAAAGAAAGAAAAATAGTCGCTGAGGCTAATGGAATGAAAATATGGGTTCCAATATTGCATTAACACCTGAAGAAGGCTTGAAGCAAGAGAGGATCTTGTCTCTTAGATGGCTACTCCCTTTCAGGCATCCGGTATAATTAAGCTATTGCTGAGACCATTCAAACTTTTGGAACCTGACAAGATCAAATTTCCTGCAAACCTGAGGGGCCTCACCCTGGGATAACTTTTCATATGATACAATACTGGCCTGGATAGTTAATAGTGACTCAGTGAGATTTTAGTCATGTGCTAATATTTAATTTTATGACTGTATTCCTGTAAAAGATCTGTGTTTGAAGACCAGGGGTTGGACTGTGATGTAAAAATGTATAAGAAAATCATGTTTGGTTTTTCCAATGACCAAAATATATTTCTCAGAAATATTTTGTTTTCATCTACAAATCCTAAAAACATCTCAGAACCATTTAGGTGATAGGTGTCTTGATATTAATGAAGGTAGCTTTTGGATCACACATACAGTAGGAGCTGACTGCCAGGAGAACCAGTCACATAATTAGAAGACTGGGACTTTCAGCCCTTCCTCCTGACCCCCAGGAAAGGGAGAGGGGCTGGAGGTAGAATCAACCAACAGTACTTGACTGAGTCAATCAAGACTATGCAATGAAGCCTCCTTTAAAAACCCAAAGCTCAGAAAGCTTTCTGGGTTGGCAAACACACTGGAGGTACAGGAAGAGTAAGAGAAACGGAGAGGGCATGGAAGCTTTATGCCATTTCCTCATACCTTGCCCTATGCATCTCTTCATCTGGCTGGTGATTCATATACTTCATCATATCCTTTAGTAAGCATAAGTGTTTCCTTGAGTTCTCTGAGCCACTATAACAAGTTAAAAGAACCTAAGGAGGAAGTCTTGAGAATCTCTGATCTAACCAGTTAGTCAGAAGCACAGGTTACAACTTGGAGCCTGTGACTGATGTCTAAAGTAAGGGATGGGACACAGTTATGTAGCACTGAGCCCTTAGCCTGTGGAATCTGTTGTGGTCTTTGGGCAAATAGTGTCAGAATTTGGTTGATATTCTCAGACACTTTGCTGGTGTCTGAGAATTGCTTGGTGTGAGTGAGGGCACCCCTTCTCCCCCACACTGGAATTGGGTCTGGTAATTCTAAGAGAGGTGATATCAGGAATATTTTCTTGTTCCTGATCTTAGAGGAGAGCTTTCAGGTTTTCACCATTGAGTAAACTGTTAGCTGTGGGCTTGTCATAAATGGCTGTTATTATGTTGAGTTATGTTCCCTCTATATCTGCTTTGTTGAGCATGTTTATCATTAATGGATGTTGAATTTTTCCAATGCTTTTTCTGTATCTATTGAGATGATCATATGATTTTTCTTTTATTTTGCTAATGTAGTATATCACATTGATTAATTATAGTTATTGAATCATCCTTACACCCATGGAATAAATCCCATGTTATGGTAGCTTATATACTTTTTAATATATTGGTGAATTCTGCATACTAATACTTTGAGGATTTTTATATATATCTTTATCAAGGATATAGGCATATAATTTTCTTCTTGGACTGTTTTTGTCTGTTTTAGTGTCAGGGTAATGTTGGCCTCCTAGAGTCAAATTTAAAGTGTTTATTCCTTGTAATTTTGGGGAAAAGCTTGAGAATAATAGGTATTAATTTTTTCTTAAATGTTTGGTATAATTCACTGGTGAAGCCACCTTGTTCTGGACTTTAGTTTGGGAGGATTTTTCTTATTGAGTCAATTTCACTAGTAATTAGTCTGTTCAGATTTCTAACTTTTCTCCTGATTCACTCCTGGAAGATTGTGTGTTTCTAGGAATTTATCCATTTATTGTAGGTTGTCCAATTTGTGGCATATAATTATCCATAGTAGTCTCTTATAATCGTTTGTATTTCTCTGGTGTTGGTTGTAATTTCTTTCATTTATGATTTTGAGGCCTCTTTTTCTTGATGAGTCTGATAAAGGCTTATCCATTTCCTTTCTCTTCAATGAACCGGCCCTTAGTTTCATTGATTTTTCCATTGGTTTTTTTTTTATTTATTTATTATTATGTTATGTTAATCACCATACATTACATCATTAGTTTTTGATGTAGTCTTCCATGATTCATTGTTTGCATATAACACCCAGTGCTCCATGCAGAATGTGCCCTCTTTAATACCCATCACCAGGCTAACCCATCCTCCCACCCCCTTCCCCTCTAGAACCCTCAGTTTGTTTTTCAGAGTCCATTGTCTTTCATGGTTCATCTCCCCCTCCGATTTCACCCCCTTCATTCTTCCCCTCCTGCTATCTTCTTCTTTTTTAATATCTTTTTCATTCATTTCCCCTCTGATCTTTATTTCATTGGAAAACCACTGAAATGAAGTTTGTCCCAGTGGTTGCTCAGTTGCATGTTGTTTAGCCTGAATCTGGTTTTTTTTTCCTTGTAATTTATTTCTAGTTTCAGACTGTTACCATTAGAAAATAATGCTTGATATGCTTTCAATTTTCTTAAATTTATTGAGACTTGTTTTGTAGCCTAACATGTGATTCATCCTGAAGAATGTTCCATGTGCACTTAAATAATGTGTATTCTGCTGTTTTGGATGGAATGTTCTATGTATATCTGCCAAGTTCATCCAGTCTAATGTTTAAGGCCTACTGATTTCCCTCCCCCCCCTCCCTCTGGATGGTCTATCCATTGAAGTAAGTAGGGGTTATAATCCCCTTCTATTGTATTGTCAATTTCTCCTTTATATTGGTTATCATTTGCCTTATATATTTAGGTGCTCCTTTATTGGGTATACACTATCTATAATTGCTATATCTTGTTGGATTAATCCCTTTATCATTATGTAATGCCCCTCTTTGTCTCTTGTTATGGTCTTTGTTTTAACATCTTTTTTTTTTTTTTTATCCAAGTACTGCTACTTTAGCTTTCTTATTTCCATTTGCATGGAACATTTTATCCCGTCCCTTTACTTTCAGTCTATATGTGGTTTTAGGCCAACAGTGAGTCTCTGGTAGGCAGTATATAGATGGGTGTTAGTTTTTTATCCATCCAGTCACCCTGTATCTTTTGATTGGAGCATTTAGACAATTTACATTCAAAGTAATTGATAGGTATGTACTTACTGCCATTTTGTTAATTGCTTTCTGATTGTTTTTTGTAGTTCTTCCCTGTTCCTTTCTTTGCTCTCTTCCCTTGTGATTCAACAACTTTCTTTGTGTCATGTTTGGATTCCTTTGTTCTTTTTGCAGATCTATTATACATTTTTCATTTGTAGTTATCATGAGGTTTATACATATAACATCCTAGGTATATAGGACTCTTAAGGTGATGGTCACTTAAATTTAACACCTTCTAAGAGCACTGTTTTACTTCACACACATTTTGTGTATTTTATGTCCTATTTTGCATCTTTTTTGTGTCTGTATCCCTCAACTATTTATTGTAGACATAATTTTACTACTCTTAACTTTTATACTAGCTTTATAAGTGGCTGATACACTACTTCAGTATATATTCTTTTGCCAGTGAAATTTTCTTTAATAATATTCTTCTAATTATGGCCCTTTATTCCCAATTAAAGAAGTCCATTTAACATTAGTGAGATCAGTTTAGTTGTGATGAGTTCCTTTAACTTTTTTCTGGGGAAACTGTCTCTCCTTTAATTTTGAATGATAACCTTGCTGGGTAGAGTATTCTTGATTGTAAGGTTTCTTTTCCTTTTAACACTTTGCAGGCCAGAGAGATGGCATGATATATTCAAATTTTCTGCTGACAAATCAGCTGTTAGCCTTATCAGTGTTCTTTTTTTTTTTTTTCTAGCCTTATAGGTGTTCTATTGTATGTATCTAGCTGCTTTTCTCTTGTTGTTTTAAAATTCTAACTATTTTTAATCCTTGACATTTTAATTATTATGTATCTTAGTGTATACTTTGGGTTTATCTTGTTTGGGTCTCTCTGTGCTTCCTGGACCCAGATGTCTATTTTCTTCCCCAAGTGAGGGAAGTTCTCAGCTGTTTCTTCAAATGAATTTTCTTCCCCAAGTGAGGGAAGTTCTCAGCTGTTTCTTCAAATGTATTTTCTTCCCCTTCACTCTTTTCCTTCTAGGACCCCTATAAGGTAGATATTAGTATGTTTATTGTTCCAGAGGTCCCTTAAACTTTCCTCATTTTTAAAATCCTTCCTTTTGCTGTTCCACTTGGATGATTTCTACTACCCTGTCTTCCAGATCCCTGATCACCTAGGGTTCCCTAGTGAGTGAGTTTTGCATGTGCCCTTCAAGAATCATTCTGTTTCCTCTGTCCTCCAGCTTTCCTGGAGTTAAGCCTCACTGATTTTTCAAAGTCAGACATGGGAGCTAATTTCAGTACATGTCCCCAGGGTAGGGAATGCCCAACGTGGAATTTAAACTTCTTGCTCCTCAGGAAGAACCTCTTGCCTATGATATCCCTCCCACTTGTGGGTCACTACATTGGGGGTGTGAGTCCAAACTACACCCTGCTAGCATTCTCAATGTGGCTTTTTATTCATATCTTTACCTGTGGAATAGCTGTTATGCTAGTCTCCAGGTCATTCTCAGAGGGGCTCTCTATGTACAGTTGACATTTTGAACAACATGGGTTTGAACTGCATAGGTTCACTTATAAGATTTTTTTCAATAAATACAGTACTTATAAATGTATTTTTTCTTATTTTCTTAGTAACATTTCTTTAGCTTACTTTATTGTAAGAATATAGTATATAATATGTATACAAAATGTATTAATCAACTGTCATCGGTAAGGCTTCTGGTCAATAGTAGGCTATTAGTAAAATTTGGGGGGAGTCAAAAGTTATACACAGATTTTTGACTACATGGTGGGTTATGGTACCCATAACCCCCATGATGTTCAGTGGTCAACTATAGTTACAGCCTTGGTGTGTCTGTGGAAGGTGGTTGGCTCAGGATTCTCCTATTCTGTCATCTTTATCTAGACCTGAAATTGATTGATTTTGTAATGATAAGCCAAACTTGCATTCCTGGAATGTACTCCACTTTTGATATATGACTGGATTCAAAATACATATTGCTGGATTAATTTAGTATTTTCTTCTCCCCTCTATTTTATTTAGATATTATTGACATATAATGATAACAGTATATGAGAGAATTATTTGATACATGTATGTATCATGAAATGATTACCACAATAAATGTAGTTAACATCCATCACCTCCTATTCTTACAGATTTTTTTCTCTTGCGTTGAGAACTTTCAAGATCTACTTTTAGTAACTTTCAAATATACAATATAGTATTAACTGTAGTGATCATGCTGTATGTTATATTCCTAGAACTTAGTAATTGGTTGTACCTTTTTAGCACCTTCACCCAACTCCTCCACCCTCACCTATGACAAACACAAATTTAAAATCTGTTTCTATGAGTTTATTTATATTTAATTTCATATATAAGTGAGATCATATAGGAGTATCTGTTATTCTTTGACATACTTCACTTAACACAATGCCCTCAAGGTCCATTCATGTTGTCTTAAGTGGCAAGATTCCCCCCCTTTTTTTTAACAGCTGAATACTATTCCTGTGTGTGTGTGTTATTGTTTTTTAGCATTTTGATTCTGCCACACCTTGGTGTGATTTCTTTTTATTGGATTTTGTGTTTATTTGGTTTCTTATGTTTTGTAGGATTTCACTCATCAACTTGGATCTGTGTGTAGGGAGCATTCATCATATTTGGTAAATTTTTAGACTTCATTCCTTCAAGTACTTCCTTCTTTCCCCTCACTTTCTGGGACTTGAACTACATATATATTAGACCTCTTGATGTCGTCCCCAAATAACTGAAACACTCTTCATATTTTTTTTTCCTTTTTTCCTTTTGTTAATTTTTATTGCTATGTCTTCCAAGTTTAATGACTTTCTATTCTTTCAAGATTGTATTTAAATTCAAGTTAGTTAATTTATAGTGTAGTATTAGTTTCAGGGGTAGAATTTAGTGATTCAACACTAGCATATAACACCCTGTGCTCATTACAATTTATTGACCTTTTGATCTTTTCCCCCAACAGTGCACAAGGGTTCTCTTTTCTCCACATCATCACCAACACTTATATCTTGTCTTTTCAATGACAGCCATCCTGACAAATGTGAGGGGCTATCTCACTGTGGTTTTGATTTGTATTTCTCATGATGAATTATGTTGAGCACCTTTTCATGGATCACTGAGCCATTTGTCTTTGTAAAATGTCTATTCAGTTCCTCTGACCATTCTTTAATCATTTTTTTCTATTGAGCTTTAGGTTTCTTAAATATTTTGGATATTAACCCCTTAACAAGTATGTGATTTACAAATACTTTTTCCAATTAGGTAGAGTGCCTTTTCATTTTATTGATAGTTTCCTTTGCTGTGCAGTGGCTTTTTAGTTTGAAGTAGTCTCATTTGTTTATTTTTGCTTTTGGTGTCAAATCTAAAAAAATCATTGTCAAGGCCCACATCAAGAAACTTACTGCCTGTGTTTTCTTCCAGGAGTTTTATTGTTTCATTCTTACATGCAAGTCTTGAATCCATTTTGAGTTGATTTTTGTGTATAGTGTAAAATAAGGGTCCAGTCTCTCTTTTGCATGAGGCTAACCAGTTTTGCCAACATCATTTATTGAAGAGACTACCTTTCCCAATTGTATATTCTTGGCATCTTTGTTGTAAATTAATTGAATATCGATGCATGGGTTTATTTCTGGATTCTCTACTGTGTTCCATTGCTCTGTGTCTGTTTTTATGCTAAGAATACAGTTCTAATTACTATAGCTTTGTAATACAGTTTGAAATCAAGAAGTATAATGCCTCCAGCTTTTTTCTTTTACAAGACATCTTTGGCTATTCAGGATCTTCTACAGTTCGGTACAAATTTTAAAATTATTTGTTCTATTTCTGTGAGAAATGCCATTGATATTCTAATGGGATTGTGTTAAAACTGTACATTGCTTTGTGCGGTATGGACACTTTAATAATGTTCTTTCAATCCATGGATTTGTCTCCTTTGTTAAATTTATTCTTAAGTATTCTTTGATGTAATTGTAAATGGGATTGTTTCCTTAATTTCTGATAGTTTCATTGTGAGTGTATAAAACTGTAACTTATTTTTTTGTACATTGATTTTTTTTTTTTTGTATTCCGCATCTTAACTGAATTCATTGATTAGTTCTGTTTTGTTTGTGTTTGTGGAGTCTTTAAGGTTTCTTATATGTAATATCCTATCATTTGTAAATAGTGACCATTTTACTTCTTCCTCTCCAATTTGGATGTCAACCATAACCCAAACTTGCATTCCCAGATAGCACCCCACTTTTTATATATGGCTGGATTCAAATTGTATATTGTGAGATTTAATTGCTATTATCTTTTTAAGAATTCTTGCATCTATTTCCATGAGAAATTTTGGTCTATGTAGCTAATGTTTTTGATTATGGTATCAGAATAATTTAGCATCATAAACTATATGGACAGTCTTTATTTTTGAAAGAGTTTGCATAATAATTGGTATTATTTCTTTAAATATTTGACGAATTCACCAGTGATAACATATGGTCCTGAATTTTCTTCAGAGTAATGATTCAAAACCTACATTCACTTTATTTAATTCGTATAAAGTTGTTTAGGTTTTATATTACTTAAATCAGTTCATAATTTGTGTTTCAAGAAATTTGTTTACCTTGGTTGTCAAAATTGCTGGCATAAATGTGTTCATCTTTCTTATCCTTCGAATGTTTAGAGAATCTCTAGTGTTACTCCTTTTATGTTCCTGATACTGATAATTTGTCTTTTATGTTTTGATCTTTTGACCAGTTTTTATACATTTTATTGAGCTTTTAAAAAGACAGATTTTCACTTTTTTGTTCACTTTTAATTGTATATATTTCTGCTTTTGTATTTCCTGTCTTTTTATTTTGGATTTAACTGCTTTTCTTATCCTAACTTCTCAAGGAAGCTTAGATCATTTGAGCTATTTTTCCTAATATAAGCTTTTAATGCTATGAATTTTTCTCTATCCACTATTTTGCTGCATCTCACAAATCTTGATACTTTGTGTTCTCTTCAAAATATTTTCTACTTATCTTGTGATTTTTTTTTTCTTTGATCCATTGATTACTTCAGTGTCTCATTCCTAATTTGGGGAAGACTCTAATTTTCTTTTTAATTAATTCTGTGGATGGACAAACAAAAACCATAATTTATATTCCTTCAATTATTTTTGAATCTGCTGAGACTTCTTTTGTGACCCAGCATATAGTCTCTTTTGATGAATGTTTCATGTGCACTTCAAAGGAATGCATATTTTACTGATGAGTGAAGAGTTCTATATGAGAAAGTTGAGTCAAGTTTCTTGATTAAAATTATGTAAATCATGTAAATCTCCACTTATTTTTGCAATTACTAAGGATATTGACCTCTCCAACTGTAATCATAAATTTGTGATGTTAGAGTTTTTCAACCTCTGTTATTAGGTCCATACATATTTATATTTTCCTTTTTTAAATATTTTTTATCTTAATAAATTGATCTCCCGTTCCTCTTTAACTTTGGATACAGTCCTCCTGATCACTTTGATATTGATAATACTATACCAGATATCTTCCAATTGGGATTTGGATAATTTCTATGCTTTTATTTTTATTTAATCTCATTTTTATATTTAAAGTGGGTTTCTTATAAGCAGCATAGAATTGGGTAATAAAGATTAGAACAGCAATCAACGATATAGAAATAAAAAAAATAGAACAGATTAACAAAACTAGGAGCGGTTCTTTGAAAGAATTACTAAGATTGATAAACCCCTAGCCAGACTTATCAAAAAGAAAAGAAAAAGGACCCAAATAAATAAAATCATGAATGAGAGAGGAGAGATCACAACCAATACCACAGAAATACAATCATAAGAGAATATTATGAGCAATTATATGCCAACAAATTAGGCAATCTGGAAGAAGTGGATAAATTCCTAGAAACATATAAACTACAAAAACTGAAACAGGAAGAAAGAGAAAACTGAACAGACCCATAACCAGCAAAGAAATTGAATCAGTATTAAAAAATCTCCCAACAAATGAGAGTCCAGAGCTGGATGGCTTCTCAGGGGAATTCTACCAAACATTTAAAGAAGAATTAATACATATTCTTCTGAAGCTGTTCCAAAAAATAGAAATGGACGAAAACTTCCAAACTCATTCTATGAGGCCACCATTACCTTGATCCCAAAATCAGACAAAAACCCCACTAAAAAGGAGAATTACCAATATCCCTGATGAACATAGATGCAAAAAATTCTCAGTGAGGTACTAGCTAATCAAATCCAACAGTACATTAAAAGGATTATTCACCACGACCAAGTGGGATTTATTCCTGCGGTGCAGGGGTGGTTCAACATCCACAAATTAATCAATGTGATATACCACATGAATAAAAGAAAGGACAAGAACCATATAGTTCTCTCAATAGATGCAGAAAAAGCATTTGACAAAATACATCGTCCTTTCCTGGTAAAAATCCCCCACCATGTAGGGACAGAGAGAACATGCCTCAATGTCATAAAAGCCATTTATGAAAGACCCACAGCAAATATCATCCTCAATGGGGAAAAACTGAAAGATTTCCCCCTAAGGTTAGGAACATGACAGGGATGTCCACTCTCACCACTGTTGTTCAACATAGTATTAGAAGTCCTGACCTCAGCAATCAGATAACAAAAAGAAAGAAAAGCAGGAAAGAATACCCAATGGAAAAAAGAGAGTCTCTTCAACAAATGGTGTTGGGAAAACTGGGCAGCCACATGCAGAAGAATAAAACTGGACCACTTTCTTACACCATACACAAATATAAATTCAAAATGGATGAAAGACCTAAATGTGAGACAGGAATCCATCACAATCCTAGAGGAGAAAACAGGCAGCAACCTCTGCAACTTTGGCCCTAGCTACTTCTTACCAGACAGGTCTCCAAACGCAAGGGAAACAAAGCAAAAATAAACTATTGGAACTTCATCAGAATAAAAAGCTTTTGCACAGCAAAGGAAACAATCAACAAAACTAAAAGGCAGCCTATGGAATGGCAGAAGATATTCGCAAATGACATATCAGATAAAGGGCTAGTATCCAAAATCTATAAAGAACTTATCAAACTCAAACCCCCCCAAGAAACCCCCAAAAATTCCAGTCAAGAAATGGGCAGAAGACATGAACAGACATTTCTCCAAAGGAGACATACAAATGGATGGAACTAGAGGGTATTACATTAAGCAAAATAAGTCAGTCAGAAAAAAACAAATACTATATGATTTCACTCAGATATGGAATTTAAGAAACAAAATAGATGAACATATGGGAAGGGAAGAAAAAATAAAATGAGAACATAGAGGGAGGCAAACCATGAGTCTCTTAACTATAGGAAACAAATTGAGGGTACCTGGTAGGGAGGTGGAAGGGGGGCTGGGGTAATTGGGTGATGCACTAAGGAAGGCACTTTATGTAATTAGCACTGGGTGTTATATGCAACTGAAGAATCACTAAATTCTACCCCTGAAATGAATAATACACTATATGTTAACTAAATTGAATTTAAATAAAATACTAAAAAATATTTCCTGAATTATTTAAAAAAAAAAAAACTTTGTTTTTGATTCTTAAAAAGCTTTATTCACTTCATTTTTGAAGGACATTTTCACTGGCTATCTGATTTTAGATTAACATAAATTTTCTTTCAACACTTCGAAAGTGTCATTCCAATGACTTCCAACTTGCATGGCTTTTAATGAAAAGTTTGCAAATTGTTCCTCTGTACATATTGTGGGCCTTCTTAAAATCCACATTACTATATTTTTCACTGATTTTTAGCAATTTGATTCTGCCACACCTTGGTGTGATTTTTCTTAGTTTTTACTGAGTTTTGTGTTTCTTTGGTTTCTTATGTTTTGTAGGATTTCACTCATCTCCTTGGATCTGTGTATAGAGAGCATTCATCATATTTGGTAAATTTTTAGACATCATTCCTTCAGATATTTTCTTCTTTCCCCTCACTTTCTGGGACTTCAACTACACATATGTTAGACCCCTTGATGTTGTCCCCAAATAACTGAAGCACTCTTTTTTTATATTTTTTCCTTTTTCCCCTTGTTAATTTTTATTGCTATGTCTTCCAAGTTTCCTTTTTTTTTTCTTTCAAGATTGTATTTAAATTCAAGTTAGTTAACATATAGTGTAGTATTAGTTTCAGGGATAGAATTTAGTGATTCAACACTAGCATATAACACCCTGTGCTCATTACAAGTTTACTGATCTTTTAATCTTTTTTGTCTAATCTGCTGGTATCCTAGCAAGTAACATTTTCATTTTGTATATTGTCCTTTTCACCTCTAGTAGTTCAACTTGGTGGGTTCATATTTTAAGTCTATGACCATATTAACCATATTTAGCTGTTTTAGTATCTTTGCCTCCATTTCTGTCACCTAGATCTGCATTGTCTTTTGTTGTTTTTGTTTGGTTGGTTGTGTATTACATTTTCCTGCCTCTTTGTATGTGCAAAAATTTTATTGTATGTTAGATGTGCATTTTCATTGTTGAACAACCGGTTTTGTTAGATTTCTTTAAGGAGTTTTGGACTTGATCTGGAGAGTATTTAAATTATTTGTGAAAGAGTTTGAAAATTATAATTGGTGGAGCGTTTTTGTTCATTTGAGTTTTGTTTGTTTTTTGTTTTGTTGTGTTTTTAGAATAGGTCTGTGAGAGACTTTATTCTAAGGTTAATTTAACCCTGCTACTAAGGCATAGCCCTTCTGAAGCCTCTACAGAATATTTTCTGTATTCAATAAGGATTCTTTACTCTGGCTGTTGTGAACAATTTCTATCCCAGTATGAGCTTGGGGAATTTTTAACTCTAAGGCTCTCCTATGATTATTTATTCCTTAGGGTAGATCATGAAGCTAGATGATAAAAACTTCCAAGCATGTGCAAATTGTTATTCAACCAGAGATTTGAGCATGCCCCCATAAATATTCTTAATGTTCTTTCTCTGTGGGACAGAGTAGTGGAGAAGAGGGAATTATGCAAATTCCAGCTGCATTGGTTTCTCCAATCTGCTCAACCTGGCAAGATTGCAAGGATTATTTGTTGTTGTTGTCCCCCATCTCTACATCCTCTCTACCTCATTTTTAAGACTTACCTCATTTGACTTTCAGCGCTTTACAGCAGAAAGCAAGTATCATTATAAATCTTACCTCATTTGTCTCCCTTCTTCTGGGTGTCACAGTCCAGTGTGCTGCTTCAAGAAAATGTCTTATATATTTCATCCAGTTTTCTAATTATGGTAAGAAGGTAATACTGTACTTTCTTAGGGTCACAAGTGGAAGTCTGAATTATGTTTTAAGTAAATTTTATTTAAATATTTAAAGCATTTAAAGACCAGGGTGCCTGGCTGGCTCAGTTGGAAGAGCATGCAACTTGATCTCGGGGTCATGAGTTTGAGCCCCACATTGGGTGTAGAGATTACTTAAATAAATTTTTTTAATTTAATAATTTTAAATCTATAATTTTAAGCTTATAACTCACTCATTTTAAGGTGTATTAGTTTCCTACTTTGTGCCATAATAAATTATTGCAAATTTACTGGCTCAAAACAACACAAATGTATTATCTTCCAGTTCTATAAGTCAGAAGACCGAGACTGGTCTCATTGGGCAAGAAATAGCTTTTGGTAGGGTTGCAATCCTTCCTGGAAGATGTTTTCTTGTCTTTACAGCATCTAGTGTCTAGTGGCCCCCGTCCTCCATGTTCAAAGCCAGCAGCATTGCATCTGTTACATGTTTTTCCAGTCACATCTCCCTCTAACTCCTCTCTTTTTCCAACCTCTTCTACTTTTAAATACCTCTGTGATTACACTGGGTTCACCTGAATAATCCAGAACAATCTCCCTCTTTTAAGTTCAGCTGGTTAGTAAACTTAATTCCATCTATACCCTCAATTCCCTTTTCTATGTAACCTATTTATAGTTCTGGGGATTAGGAGAACATCCTTATAGTACTGTTAATCTACCTACAACAAAGGACAAATACACAATCCATCATAGCATCTTCCAATTTTGATACTGGATTTGGCTTAAGACCTAAACCTAAAAATGTAATTTCTTATATAACATTAAACCGTACTGTTTACAGTCTTAAGAATACCATTGGCAACAGGCTTTCAAAAGCATAAAGTTAATTTCCATTTATAGATTTGTAAACTAGAATGTAAATGAGAAAAATTCTGATTTATAGATTTCTAAATAGTTACTTTTTTCTTATAAGTCTTAACTTGCACAAGTATAAATAGATGTAGGTATGGAGTTACTAAGGTACATCTCATTTATAGTAGTTGCAAATTTAACTATAAAGCCATGTGCTTATATGAATAAACAGCTCCTTTTCTAAGGTGAGGGATCTTTGAGGTTTTCTTCTCCAGTTATATTCAAATACAACTGATATACAGTGCTTATAAGTTTAAGGTGATAGGACTTAATGATTTGACTTCTATTGTGAAATGATTACCAAACTAAGTTTGTTAACATCCACCAACTCCTATAGATACAACAAGAAAAAAGAATTTTTCTTTTTACCTTGTGATGAGAACTCTTGGGCTTTGGTCTCTTAACAACTTTTAAAGCAACCAAAGAGCAGTGTCAACTATAGTCCTCATGTTGTACATCATATCCCTAGTACTTATTTATCTTAATAAATAATGGCAGTTTGTACCTTTTTACCTCTTAATGGCAGTTTGTACCTTTTTAACCACCTTACTTTTATATTCTCTACTTACACACTAATTCCCCCTTCACCACTGCACCTCTGGCAACCACAGATCTGCTCTTTTACTATAAGTTTGGGAGGGTGGTGATGGTCTTGTTTTTTGTTTTTAGATTCCACATGTGAGATCACACCACATTTGTCTTTCTTGTCTGATTTACTTTACCTAGTATGATGCCCTCAAGTTCCATCCATATTGTCACAAATGGCAGAATTTCCTTCTTAATGATGGAATAATATTCCATTATATATACATATATACACACATGCAGCATGTATGTACATATAACATGTATATATGGTGTATGTTTGTGGTTTGCATACATATTCACCCATATGCGTGTGCACATGCACACACCCACTTCTTTATTCATTTTCTGTATATGGAAACCTACTTAGTTTCCATGTCTTGGCTATTGTAAATGATGTTGCTAAGAACATGGGGGTGCAGATAATCTCTTTGACATGGTAATCTTGTTTCCTTCAGATACATTCCCAAAACTGGAATTACTAGATCATATGACAATTCTACTTTTAATTTTTTGAAAAACCTCATACTTTTTTCCATAATAGCTGTGCCAATTTGCATTGCATTTCTATCAACAGTGCTCAAGGGTTCCATTTTCTCCACATTTTCAGCAGCACATTTTCTCGTTTCACTCATTCATTCATTCTAGAGAGCAAAGGGGAGAGGCAGAGGGAGAGAGAGAATCTTAAGCAGACCCCATGCCCAGCATGGAGCCCAACGTGGGGCTTGATCTCATGGCCCTGAGATCATGACCTGAGCCAAAATCAAGAGTCTGACGTTTAACTGACTGGGCCACCCAGGCGCCCTACGTTTTTCTTTTTTTATGACAACCATTCCAACAGGCATGAGAACGAGATATCATTGTACTTTATAATACAGGGTCTATGAACACAGGGTATCTTCCCATTTATTTGTGTCCTCTTCAATGTCTTTCATCAATATCTTGTAGTTATCAGTATAGAGCTCTTTTACCTCCTTGGTTAAATTAATCCCGAAGTGTTTTATTGTTGATGCTTTTGTAAATGGGACTACTTTCTTTGTTCTTATTTCAGATAATTCATTGTTAGTGTACGGAAATGCCATTGATTTTGGTTTGTCTTGTTTTTTTTTTTTTTTATTTAAATTCAAGTTAGATAACAAATGGTGTATAATTAGGTTCAGGGTAGAGTTTAGTGATTCATCAGTTGCATATAACACTCAATGCTCATTACATCAAGTGCCTACCGTAATGCCCGTCACCCAGTTACCCATTCCCCCACCCACCTCCCCTCCAGCAACCCTCACTTTATTCCCATAGTTAAGAGTCTTTTATTGTTTGCCTCTCTCTGTTTTTATCTTATTTTTCCTTCCCTTCCCTTATGTTCATCTGTTTTGTTTCTTAAATTCCATATATGAGTGAAATCATATGGTATTTGTCTTCTTCTGACTGATTTATTTTGCTTAACATAATACCCTCCAGTTCCATCCATGTCATTGCAAATGGCAAAATACCATTCTTTTTGGTGGCTGAGTAATATTCCATTGTATATATATACACCACATCTTTATCCATTCATCCATTGATGGACATTTGAGCTCTTTCCATATTTTGGCAATTGTGGATATCGCTGCTATAAACGTTGGGGTGCATGTGTCCCTTCAAATCACTATTTTTGCATCCTTTGGATAAGTACCTAGAGTGTAATTGCTGGGTCATAAGGTAGTTTCATTTTTAACTTTGTGAGGAACCTCCATAGTGTTTTCCAGAGTGGCTGTGCCAGTTTGCATTCACATCAACAGAGTGATGTTCCCTTTTCTCCACATCCTCACCAATATCTGTTGTTTCCTAAATTGTTAATTTTAGCCATTCTGACAGGTGTGAGGTGGTATCTCATTGTGGTTTTGATTTGTATTTCCCTGATGCCGAGTGATGTGCATTATTTCATGTCTGTTAGCCATTTGTATGTCTTCTTTGGAGAAATGTCTGTTCATGTCTTCTACCCATTTCTTGACTGGAATTTTTGGGGGGTTCTGGGGGGGGTTTGAGTTTGATAAGTTCTTTATAGATTTTGGATACTAGCCCTTTATCTGATATGTCATTTGCAAATATCTTCTGCCATTCTCTAGGCTGCCTTTTAGTTTTGTTGATTGTTTCCTTTGCTGTGCAAAAGCTTTTTATTCTGATGAAGTCCCAATAGTTTATTTTGGCTTTTGTTTCCCTTGTGTTTGGAGACATGTCTGGTAAGAAGTCGCTAGGGCCAAGGTCACAGAGGTTGCTGCCTGTGTTTTCCTGTAGGATTGTGATGGATTCCTGTCTCACATTTAGGTCTTTCATCCATTTTGAATTTATATTTGTGTGTGGTGTAAGAAAGTGGTCCAGTTTTATTCTTCTGCATGTGGCTGCCCAGTTTTCCCAACACCATTTGTTGAAGAGACTCTTTTTTCCATTGGGTATTCTTTCCTGCTTTGTCAAAGATTAGTTGGCCATAGAGTTGAAGGTCCATTTCTGGGTTCTCTATTCTGTTCCATTGATCTATGTGTCTGTTTTTGTGCCAATACCATACTGCCTTGATGATTACAGCTTTGTAACACAGCTTGAAGTCTGGAATTGTGATGCTTCCAGCTTTGGTTTTCTTTCTCAACATTACTGTGGCTAGAGGTGCTTGGGTGGCTCAGTCGTTAAAGTGTCTGCCTTCGGCTCAAGTCATAATCCCGGGTCCTGGGATTGAGTCCCATGTCAGGCTCCCTGCTCAGTGGGGAGCCTTCTTCTCCTTCCACTCCCCCTGCTTGTGTTCCCTCTCTCGCTGTCTCTCTCTCTCTCTGTGTCAAATAAATAGAATCTTAAAAAAAAAAAATTACTTTGGCTATTTAGGGTCTTTTCTGATTCCATACAAATTTTAGGATTGTTTGTTCCAGCTCTGTGAAAAATGCTGATGGTATTTTGATAGGGATTGCATTGAATGTGTAGATTGCCTTAGGTAGTATAGATATTTTAACAATATTTGTTCTTCCAGTCTATGAGCCTGGAATGTTTTTCTATTTCTTTGTGTCTTCCTCAATTTCTTTCATAAATGTTCTATAGTTTTCAGCATATGGATCCTTTACCTCTTTGGTTAGGTTTATTCCTAGGTATCTTATGGTAACGCTACTGATTTTTATGTTAGTTTTGTATCCTGCAACTTCACAAAAATCATTTACTTCATCTAACAATTTTTTGGTAGGGTCTTTAGGATTTTCTACATATAAAATTATTTCATCTGCAGATAAAGAAATTTTTACTTCTTCCTTTCCAATTCTGATGCTTTTATTTCTTTTTCTTGCCTGATTGCTCTGGCTGAGACTTCCAGTACCAATTTGAACAGAAATGAAAGTGGGCATCCTTGTCTTGTTCCTGAACTTAGAGGAAAAGCTTTCATTTTTCAACACTGACTATGATGTTAGCTGTGGACTTGTCATATATGGCCTTTATCATGTTGAGGTATGTTACTCCTATACCTCATTTGAGAGTTTTTCTTATGAACAGATGTTGAATTTTGTCAAATACTTTTTCTGTACCTATTAAGATTGCCATATGTTTTTTATCTCATTCTAGTAATGTGATATATTATTTGTGTATGTTGAAACATCCTTACATCCCAAGGACAAAGCCGACCTGATCATGGTGTATGGATCCTACTAACGTGTTGTTGAGTTCAGTTTGCTAGTATTGAGAATTGTTGTATCTATATTCATCAGGATAATGACCTGTGGGTTTCTCATGTCCTTTTCTGGGCTTTGGAATCAAGATAATGCTGACCTTGTAAAATGAGTTTAGTACTGTTCCCTTTTTGTATTTTTGGGTGGTAGGCAAGGAGGAAGAGTTTAGGAAGGGTTAGTGTTAATTCTCCTTTAAATGTTGGGTAAAATTGATCAGTGAAGCCATCTTGTACTGGGCCTTTCTTTTTTGGGAGTTATTTCATTACTGATTCTGTCTCCTTACTAGTGATTTGTCTATCCAGATTTTCTTTCTGATTTCATCTTAGCAATTTGTACTAAGAATTTTTCCTTTTTTCTAGGTCTTCCAGTTTGTTGGCATATAGTTCATAGTATTCTCCTATGATCTTCATATTTCTGGAGTATCAGTTTTAATATCACTTTTTGATACATAATGTTATGGGTCGTCTTTTTCCTTGATTAGCATAGCAAAAGATTTTCAGTTTTGTATCTGCCTTTTCAAAGAGAAAACTATTAGTTTGGTTAATCTTTTCTCTTGTTTTCTTGTTCTTTTATTTATTTCTGCCTCAATCTTTATTTCCTTCCTTCAGCTAACTTTGGGCTTAGTTTGTTCTTTTTCTAGTTCCTTGCTCCTAGGTTGTTTGAGATCTATCATTTAGATATTTAATGCCATAAACTTCTCCCTTAGAACTACTTTTGCTCTGTCCCATAAGCTTTATGTTGTATTTTCATGTTCATTTGTTTCAGATAATTTTTAATTTCCTGTTTAATTTCTTTTTTTCACTGACTATTCAGAAGAGTGTTGTGCAGTTTCCATGTTTTCATGAGCTTTTCAGTTTACCTTCTGCTATTGATTTCTAGTTCCATATCACTGTGGCCAAAGAAGATACTTGACATGACCAATCTTCTTGAATTTGCTAGGACTTGTTTTGTGGCCTAACATATGGTCTAGCATAGAAAATATTCCATGTGTGCTTAAGAATGTATATTCTATTGTCAAAGAGAATGTTCTGTATATATCTGTTAGATCTATTTGGTCTATAATGTTCAAATTGGTGTTTCCCTTTTCATTATGTCTGGATGATCTATCTGTTCTTGAGAGTGGGGTATTAAAGCCCCTAATTATTATTGTATTGTTTATTTTTCCTTTAACTATTTGGGTGCTCTGACATTTTGTGCATAAATATTTGAAATTGTTCAATCTTTGGATTGACAACTTCATCATTAAGAATTTGTTTTTATTATTTTTAGTTTAAATTCTATTGTCTATATAAATATAGCTACCTCTGCTTTATTTTGATTAGAATTTGATTGAAATATCTTTTCCTATCCCTTCATCCTCAGTCTATGTGTGTCTTTAAGGCTAAAGTGAGTTTCTTATAGGCAGCACTTCATGGGATCCTGTTTTATTTTGTTGTTGTTGTTAATCTATTCAGCCATACCATGCCTTTTGATTGGAGAATTTAGTTCATTAACACTTAAAGTAATTATTGATTGGTAATGACTTACTCCTACCACTTTGTTCATTGTTCTCTGGCTGTTTGTAGCTCCATTTTTCCTTATTTCTTATCCTGTAGTCTTTTGTTATGTTTTGATATCAGTTGGTATCAGTGTGCTATGACTTTATCATGTCTTTTTTGTGTGATTTCTTTTTTTTAACTCTTTAAAATTTTTATATAATTTCTACAGGTTTTTTTCTTTATGGTTACCATGAGGCTTACATGGTAATTTCTAACACCCTGTTTTCAACTGATAACAACTTAACTTCAGTAGTATTTCTAAACCTTACACTTGTACTTCTCCCCTTCACATTTTAGCTTATTGAGGTTACAGTTTATATATTTTGTATTGTTTATTCAATAACAGTTTATTACAGTTATTTTTGCCATGTTTTAACTTTTATACTAGAGTTGTAGATGAATTAACACTATTATCATATCACAGAATCTCTGACTATATATTTACCATTGTCAGTGAGTTTTATTCTAATTATGTTTTATGATAATTCACATCCTTTTATTCCCACTCAAAGAACTTCCTTTAGCATTTTTTGTAAGGCAAGTCTAAAGGTGATGAACTCTCTCAGCATTTGTTCAGGAAAGGGTTTATTTCTTCAATTCTGAAGGGCAACTTTTCCTGGTATAGTTTTCTTGGTTGACAATCTTTTCTTCCCATATTTTGAATATAGCCTCCCATTCTCTCCTGGCCTGAAATGTTTGTTGAGAAATATTCTGATAGTTTTATGGAGGGTTTCTTATATATAACTTCTTTCCGCTTTCTTGGTATATTCATTTTTTTTTTTTTTTTTTTTTTTTTTTTTGGTCCTTGTTGACAATGTAATGAGTCTGTGTAGCCCTATTTTGTTTCAATCTATTTGGAGTCCTTTGGGGCCTTATGGATCTAGATATCCCTTTTTCCAGGTTTGGGAGGTTTATCCATTATTGCTTAAAATATACTTTCTATCTCTGGTATTTTCTTCTCCTTCTGGAATTTCCATAATACAGATATTGTTTCCACCCCTCCTAGCCCTACCTTACCCCCACCCTTTCTTGCTTGGTCAACTCACTTTTGAAGCTCTCCAATATTCTTCAACTTGGTTATATTTTTCAGCTCTAGGAGTTCCATTTATTTTTTGATGGCTTCTATTTCTTTGAACTCCTCTTTGTATTTTTTTTTTTCATACATTGTTCTCCTACTTCCATTTAATTGTGTGTTCTTGTTCACTAAACTTAAGAGAATTATTCTGAACTCTTTGGAGCTCATAGATCTCCATTTCTTTAGTTATTGAGGGTTTATTCATTTCCTTTGGTGTCATGTTTACCTGATTTTTTTTTTTTTTCATGATCCTTGATTTCTTACACTGGTATTTACACATTTGATTGCATGATCTCCTTTTCCAGTACTTAGTTTTACTTTTCAGAGACTGTTCTTTACCAGTCAGTTCAGGTTGGGCTTGTAAACATGTCTACTGGTAACATCCCAGGGTGGATGGGGTTTACTATTAGGCTCTATTTTGGGCAAAGCCACTGCCTAAGCTCTGATCTTGGGAGAATTGGATTGGTTCAGTTTCCTGCCCAAGTGAGGCTGTACGATGAGCTTAATGGTTTCCTGGGCTCTCTACTCAGGCTAGATGGTCAGGACCAGGTGCTATACTCAGTAGTAGGTGCGGTATGAATTAGCTTCCCTGCCCTGGTGGGACAGCAAAACAGGCCCCAAGGCCTGCCTGGCTTACTGTTTGGGACCTGACTTTAAGCAAGACTGTGCACTGAATTCCCTGGCCAGACAAGCTACAAGTTTTTGCTTTACAGATGGGGAAAATCACAACCTATGCTTTCTGTTCAGTAGCCACTGTAAGCAGGGCCATCAGATGGTCCTTTTCATTAGGTTCCCTAGACAGACAAGCTGAAGGTGGTATTCAGTAATGAATGGGGCTATGAATTCATTTCCTTGCTCAAGTGGAGCAGGAGAATCAGCTGCAAGTCCGACAAGGTTTTTTTCTTATTTGTGGTTCTGACTTGAGCTAACCAATGTTCCCTAGATAAATAGGGCCAACTGTCTTTTCTCTGTGAATGATCAGTTCTACCTGCTATATTCAGCTCAAGCATTGCTGGGCTATGCAGTTTCCAGGTATTCTGGCCAGACTTTCTGATTAGGTAGGGCAAAGAGCTACACCCAGCAATGTGATGGGCTTATAACTAAGATCCCCTGCCTTAGTAGGGGCAGAGTAGCCTCCAGGGATGGCAAGACTTTGTTTGAAGACCCAAATCAGACAGACCTACATCCTACCAAATTCCCTGATCAGACTGTACCATCAATTTGGTTCTGCATGTGAGCAAAGCCACCGGCTAGGACTAATACTTGGTCATTGCAGATAGAAATTTGGTCTGCCAAAATTTGAGTGCTGGTTATTGCAAGTCTCCCCCCTTCAGCAACACAATCAGATTCCCAGTAATAGAGCCCATAGATTTCCATGTAATTCCTGTGAGATGAGACCAGAGTGGGGTTCCCAAGAAGTAACCCACAGTGCTCTGGGAGCTGGGTGTTCACCCGATGCTCTCTTTTCCCACTGGAGAAACCATGGGCTCAAGGGAGATCTCTAGCTGTGGTCCTACCCTTGCCTGGAAGAGGGGCAATGCAATTAGCATGTAGCCATTTTTCTTCGCCTATCTTGGTCTCTGTAGAACGAAGGGGTGCTTCAGCCTCACCCTGTGTTCTAGGATTTTCTCAATGGTGTCTTGTGCATGAATAGTTGTTAGTTGTTCTTATCATGAGGGGGAGCAAAGACAGGAATGAACTATGTCACCATCTTGCTGATGTCACCCTAGCTTTTATTTGGTTATTTATAATAATTCATTTTTTATGTATATCAACTTCTAATTTTCTGATCTTTGGCACAATATTCACAGTTCAGAACACATCCTGAGGTTTACGTTCTTTAAAGGCCATATTAAGTTTCGCAGTAATTGGCAAAAGCTAATAAGGCGTAGGCCTTGTTGAGCTTTTCTTTTAAAGAAGAAAAAAAAAACTGACTTTGTTTTTGCAATATTAGATTGCAAGAGTATGAAAGAAAATAATAAGCCTTTCTGTGTGAGGAGATACTGGCAGAGAAATTCTCAGTCAAAAGTCAGAATGCTTTTTCCCTTCTCTGATATCTCTCCCCTCCTTCTTCATATTTTGCAACTTCCTCATACATACTCCTCTGTGGCTGGATCAGTTTTCTTCCCAAGCCAATGATACTTTTCTGAAAATATAGACATGACAGCTTTTATTTCATGTTACCTATTTTTCCTCAGTGAATGTTGCTCACAACCACACCTGGTGTACAATAGGTGTTGAAGAAACATTCATAGAAATTAGCAAATGCTTCTCACTCTCCTGAAGATGGTGCCATCTTCCAGGAAATTCTTAACACATTCCATATGCACTTATGGTATTCTCAAAATCACATTTTTTGTGAAAAAAAATTATCCTTTCAGACCTTGTTTGTGTTATGGGTCTTGCTCAAAACAAACAATGATTATGAGTATGATTGCAGGTGAAGGGAGTTTCTAGAAAGCACTTCCACAAATCGGCATGTTCCCAAACAAGCAACCCAGCAAAAACATTCCCCTGAACTCCAAAAAAGAAATCAAGTTCCAACCTGTCACACTGATGCCACAATGATAAAGCATCACAACTTCTTAGCTATATCCTATGAACTGCCACTTCCCTGAGAAAACAGATTTAGTGAAAGCTCTGTTTAGTCCCGTGATTAGCTTTTCTACCCTTCCCCTTTATCCTAGAGTTGTTCTCATTGGTCTCTATTTTTCTTCACCTTTGTTCTCTCTCCTTTTGAAATCCTTGTCTCCTCTACTAGCTTAATGATGGCTTCATCTAGTCTGGCTCTGTTTTGGATATCATCATAAACTATAATTTTGGGGTGTTTATATGTGTGTCTGTGTCTCTGCATGCTAACAAAATCATCTTTAAAAATTCAGCTCTTTTATAAAAGTAAAACATATAGAACTCACTTAAAAAATTTGAACGTCAGATTTTCTTGGTGTGGCAGTTTTGTTCTTTAATGGCAGATTTTATACAACGACACAAATTTCTGACTTATCTTGAAAAACTGGAAAAGCTGGCAACATGGGGTTATCATTCTTGTATGGCAGAAATTGGCTAAAAGTAAATAACCCTTGCCTCCATTGATTAAACCCATACTTTCTCGTATGTCTCAGTCCCTACCACTCCCTCTTCTATTACCCTTAGCCCATCTGAATTTTTTAAATGTAAGAGCCCTCGACTAGACAGAATTGCCAAGTAAGACAGGCACTGCAGGAAGGTACAGTCACATCTATGACACCTCCAGCATCTACAATAAAGGGAAGAAACAAAATCTTATGTATCAAGTATGTGCCAAGTGATCCTGGCTATTCAATAGCTTACATTTTATTAGGAGAGAAAACCAAATAAACATCCCAGGTACAATAAGAAACCTACTAAGACCCAGGTAAGAAACAGCTTCTTTCTTGTTTGTGATCAGCATTCCTCTAGGCAGGCAGTGACAGAGTAATTCCAGCAGCAACTATAAACTGCATTTAGGACAGAACCCCAAAAACTAAAGGAGACTGTCAATGCAAGGCAGGAATGAGGATTATTTAAATTATCCATACATCAATTTCCTCTTCTCTAAATGGAGATAATAGCCTCTCATTAGATTGTGAGAATTAATTGAGTTGATATAATAGATGAGCTAATGTTAAGCCCTTAGAGTGCCTTGGAACAAATTAATTTATAAATATTAATTTTAATAAAACTTTTATAATAACTTTTAAGGCAGGGTTTTTTAAATTTTATTTTGTTATGTTAATCACCATACATTACATCATTAGTTTTTGATGTAGTGTTCCATGATTCATTGTTTGCATATAACACCCAGTGCTCCATTCAATACGTGCCTTCTTTAATACCCATCACCAGGCTAACCCATCCCCCCACACCCTCCCCTCTAGAACCCTCAGTTTGTTTCTCAGAGTCCATAAAGACAGGGTTCTAAGGTAGGAACTTGATTATGGTGACAGTGGTGAGGTGAAGGAGTTTCGGGACAGGAAACCAGGACAGACTTGATTATAGGGAACATGTGGAGAGCTCAGAGACAAAACCTAAGCAAAAGAGACTATATAAAGACCTTGAAGCAATAAAAAACTCCTGGCTCAAGATTCCTGTTACCATGAGAGTACACATTGCATTTTTGCACACCTTTCTTCTTTGAAAGCAAGATGGAACTTCTTGTTTGTTTCCTAGCACCTGCTACAAGCTTGCCTCTTAGTAGGTCATCAATAAAAGTTTATCAAAACAAGTGTATGAAAGAAGTATATTATAAATCCAATTTCAAGTCCTCAATTGTTATCAGAGCTTTAGGAATGGCAGGGCTGAGGCTAGATGTGAGCGTAAAGGAGCCCCATCTGGGGAACTGAACACCTCTATGGGCAAAGAATGTGATAGCAATTTAAACAATTCCTGAGTACTCAAAATTTGTGATTATATCAACTGTATATATTGTCCTGCAATTAGCAAAATCAATTTCTTTTAATATATTTATAATCGCTTTTTCATACTACCCAATGTGTTCCTCAGGCTAACAATCTTTTCTCAAATTAGGGTCTACTTAGGAAGAGCCTGATTATTTAAATATGAATAAATTTTCCCCTTGGCAAGGAAAAGATAAACCACTTACAGAAACCAAGAGAACAGCCAATTTGTCTCCTCTTTTGTCCTTCTTGTCCCATTCTTGACTGGCAGAGAGGAGAGGCGGGGCCATTATGTGGCTGAGAGACAATAAGAGGCTAGAGTGAGGCCTTCAGGACCAACAAATCTGCCTGTCTGGGAATCCGGCCCACTGCTGTTGAAAGCTTATTTTTTCTCAAGATAAATGCTTTTGCCCAACATTGTTGCAACTCCTTTTCAATGCATGCTGCCCTGTGGCATGAACTCTCCCCTTTTTTTAAATGCTGCCAACTTCCTCTCTGGAGCCAATAGCCTGTTTACCCAACATGGCATTAGGGATCAAGCAATCCCAAAAGCTGGGGGCTATGGTCCCTGAGCGTCCTCCCTTAGCTCATTTCCCTTGAAAGCCTTATGTGCATAATAGGATTAGTAACCACCAGTTCTCAACTCTGTACAACCCTCTCATTTCCCAAACTCCCTCTGCTAGAAGGGAAGAGAAAATTTGGAAAGAGTATTCCTCATCAAGAAACTTTCCAAGAAGAAAGACTGTTTTCTACTTCCTGTATTCTCTACAGTTTGAGTAACCCCTGTCATACTCAATTCTCTGCCTGATTAGAACCAACCTGTATGCAAATGAGATGGGCAGCTGCCTGATTCTGAGGACTCAAGGGCACTGGAAATGATCCCTAGGACTCCTTCCCTACTTAAACTGAATTCTAAGAACTTTTTTTTTTTTCAAACTTTAGCATCTATCGGAATTATCTGCAGGGCTTGTTAAAACACAGATTGCTGGCTCTATCCAATGCCTCCCCATCCAGTTTCCAATTCTGTGGGTCTGAGGGACAGCCTAACTTGCAGTTCTAATAAGCTGCCAGGTGATGCTAATAACATTGATTTAAGAAACACACTTAGCCAGTGTCCTAAGGTATCAACTCAAAATCCGAACTTAATTTTTAAGCACTAGAGAAAATACATGCTATGTATTATATGTGTAAAAGAGTAAAAAGATTTCAGATGAGGTCTTCTGGAGGTAAAGGCCTATATTGTATGAAGAATATTCAGCTGGGTACTGACGATGTGTAAGGAAACAACCCAAAGCTGGAGAAAAAGAGTAACCTGAAAGGATTAGAGGCAACTGTCCTTGGTTTTCACACATGACCAGGAATAGTGCCTATTTTTTTTTTAAATAATGCTTATTTCTACTAAGGTTGAAAAACTCATGATTTATGGGGCATTGGGCAAAGTACATAGAAGAATCTTGCCTCAGTAGAGGGAATAACTGTCCCTAGTCTGAGCACAGCTCAGGCCCACCTAAAAAATCTTAAAAGCAAGAACCAAAATGACTAAACTACTTTTAAGTAACTTGAACCAAGAACAAAATTTAGAAATATTTAAAAGAATGGAAAAATATCTGGCACCCAGTAAGGTAAAATTCACAATGTCTGGCATCCAATAAAAGACTAACAGGGTTGTAAAGAAGCAACAAAGTATGATCTATAATGAGAAGAAAAATTAAGGAATTGAAACTGTCCCAGGATTGATATGGATGTTAAAATTAGAAGACATGCACATGAAGCAGTTATTAGAACTGTATCCCATATAGGCAAAACTTCAGTGACATGAAAATATTTTTAAAACATCCAGATTGAAAAAAAAAAAAAAACTCAGATTGAACTAGAATTCTAGAAGTAAAAAACTACAAAAGAGATAAAAAATATTTAGATAATGTCAAATTGGATAATGCAGAAGAAAAGACTGGTGAACTTAAAGAGAGAGTAATAGAAACTCTAAAATAAAACCTAGAAAGAAAACTATTAAAAAATAGTATCAGTGAACTATGGAACAACTTTAGGTGGCCTAATACATAATTAAAATCCCCAAAGGGAAGAAGAGGATGGGGAACTAGAAAAAATATTATTTGAAGAGCTATACTTTCCAAACTTAATAAATGATATATTCAAGATTCAAGGAGCTCAACAAATGCCAAGAAGAAGAAAAAAAAAAAAAACACCAAAGCACATCATAATCAAATTCTTAAAAACAATGATTAAAGACCTATTAAAAGCAATCAGAAGGGTAAAAAAAAAAAAAAAACCAACACTTTATAAATGTTAAAGGCAGAAGGAAAATGATACCAGAAGAATGTGTGGCTCTGCACAATAAAAACCATGTAAACAGTAACTACATGGGAAACTATAAAAGGTTTTTCAATTGTTGTTTAAATTGTTAAATGTACCAGCCAGGTTTATCTGGGTAACTAGGAATTGTCTAGATAAGTTGTTTTTCCTCAGCTTCTCCCACCAACCCAGAAGAAAATAAAAGTGAGAAACAAGAGCCTGGGGAAGATTCATGGAGAACATGAAGGCAGCATGCCCTAGTCTTCAAAATGAAACAGGAAAAATTTTAGAATAGAGTCTTAATTAACTTAATAAACAAGGATTATGTTTAATGAAATAGATCAGTCATATGGTCAGTTTTTAACAAGTGTTAAGAAGCTACCCACTTTCAAGAAGACTTCAGGTTGTTTTGTTACTCATCTGGGGAAATTAATTTTTCCTCCTGCTCAGCTTCTTATCTTAGGTTTATTATCATATCATCCTTAGGCATTCATATTTCAAAAAGCTGTTCTCTCCATCATCCACACCCAAATATACTTTTATGAACAAAAATTATTAGCCTCTTGTCAAACAACAAGCTACAGAAAACCTGAAATTCTTAAATGCAGGGTGTTTTCATGGAAAAGCAAAGCCAAAGGAAAATCCATTCATGAGGATTCCTGAGGATTTCTTTGGGTATCCCCTTCCCCAGAAAAATCATGAATTGCATTAGCCATTCATTATAATTAGAAATAATCCTAGTCTTCTAGATGCAAGAAATATCTTTTCAGTCTAACTCCTGATTCTTTATAGCTCCCTTCAGACTTGCCCACCCTATCCTGAGTTCTACATATTACAAAATGACTAAGAGAATCATCCTTTGATAGAGAGTAAAGTGCATTTTTTTAAAAGATTTTATTTATTTATTTGTCAGAGAGAGAGACAGCACAAGCAAGGGGGGAGTGACAGGCAGAGGGAGAAGCAGGCTCCCCACTGAGCAATGAACCTGATGTAGGACTTGATTCCAGGACTCTGGGATCATGACCTGAGCCGAAGGCAGAAGCTTAACTGACTGAGCCACCCAGGTGCCCCTGAAGTACAATTTTTTAAGAACACAAGCTTTGAGGTCAAACTGATCCAAGTAGTCACTGTTACTGTTCTCCTGCCAAACAATAACCAACCTCCAAATTTTAGTATATGCATTCTTTATTTGGGGCCTAACCAGGGCCATACTTGATCATATCTGGCAAGTCAGAATTTAAATACTTCTATATTATATATCATAAATCTTTAAAATAAATAAATAAGGGGTGCCTGGGTGGCTCAGTCATTAAGCATCTGCCTTCTGCTCAGGTCGTGATCCCAGGGTCCTGGGATCAAGCCCAGCATCGGGCTCCCTGCTCAGTGGAAAGCCTGCTTCTCCCTCTCCCACTCCCCCTGCTTGTGTTCCCTCTCTTGCTGTGTCTCTCTCTGTCAAATAAAAAATATCTTTTAAAATATATATTATACATCATAAGTGATATTGATAATATGCACCATTGAGAAAACAACTTCAGAAAAAAAAGTAGAGTGAGCTAAATAATATGTATATTCTAAAAATACAGAGTAAGCATTTTTTATAATGCCAAATTGTAGAAGCAACCCAAGTATACATCAACAGATGTATTGATGAATATGGTGTATTGATTACTACAGCTTTGTAGTATAACTTGAAGTCAGGAATTGTGATACTTCAAGTTTCGTTTTTCTTTTTCAAGATTACTTTGACTATTTGGGATCTTTTGTGGTTCCATACAAATTTAGGATTATTTGTCCTAGTTCTGTGAAAAATGTTGTTGGTATTTTGTTAGGGATTGCATTAAATGTATAGATTGCTTTGGGTAGTAGAGACGTTTTAACAATGTTCGTTCTTCCAATCCGTGAGTATCGAATGTCTTTCTATTTCTTTGTGTCATCTTCAATTTCTTCCATCAGTGTTTTATAGTTTAAAGAGTACAGGTCTTTAACCTCCTTGGTAAGTTTAATCCTATGTGTTTTATTTTTGGTGCAGTTGTAAATGGGATTATTTTCTTAATTTCTCTTTCTGCTGCTTCATTATTAATGTGTAGAAATGTGACAGATTTCTGTACATTGATTTTTGTATCCTCCAACTTTACTGAATTTATTTCAGTTCTAATAATTTTTTGGTAGAGTCTTTAGGGTTTCTTTATATAATATCATGTCATCTACAAATACTGAGAGTTTTATTTCTTCCTTACCAATTTGGATGCCTTTTATTTCTTTTGTTGTCTGATTGCTGTGGATAGGACTTCTAGTACCATGTTGAATAAAAGTGGTGAGAGAGGACATCCTTGTCTTATTCCTGACCTTTGGGAAAAATTCTGTTTTTCCCCATTGAGTATGATGTTAGCTATGCTATTTTTCATATAAGGCCTTTATTATATTGAGGTATGTTCCCTCCAAACCTACTTTGTTGAGAATTTTTATCATGAATAGATGTTGTACTTTGTCAAATGCTTCTTTTTTTTTTTTTTTTTTTTTTTTTGCATCTATTGAAATGATCATATGGGTTTTATCCTTTCCCTCACTGATATGATGTATCATGTTGATATGCAAATATTGAACCACCCTTGCATCCTGGGAATAAATCCCACTTGATTGCTGTGAATGATTTTTATAATTTATTGCTGAATTTGGTTTGTTAATATTTTGTTGAGGATTTTTGCAGCTATGTTGATCAGCAATAATGGCCTGTAGTTCTCTTTTGTGTGGTGTCTTTATCTGGTCTTGGTATCAGGATAATGCTCTCCTCATACAATGAATTTGGAAGTTTTCCTTCCTCTTCTATTTTTTGGAAAAGTTTGAGAAGAATAGGTTTTAACGCTTCTTTAAATGTTTGGTAGAATTCACCTTTGAATCCTTCTCATCCTGGATTTTTGTTTGTTGGAAGTTTTTCATACTGGCCGAAAATAGACACATAGATCAGTGGAACAGAACAGAAAGTCCAGAAATAAACCCACAATTATATAGTCAATCTTCAACAAAGGAGACAAGAATATGCAATGGGAAGAAGACAGTCTCTTCAACAAATTGTGTTGGGAAAACTGGACAGCAACATGCAAAAGAATGAAACTGGACCACTTTCTTACACATACACAAACATAAGTTCAAAATGGAGTAAAGACCTAAATGTTATACCTGAAACCATAAAAATCCTACAAAGCACAGGCAGCAATTTCTCTGACAGTGGTTATAGCAACATCCTTCTAGATATGTCTCTTGAGGCAAAGGAAACAAAAGCAAAAATAAACTACTGGGACTACATCAAAATAAAAAGCTTCTGCACAGCAAAGGGAACAACCAACAAAACTAAGACAATGTACTGAATGGGAGAAGATATTTGCAAATAACATATCCAAAAAAGGGTTAGTATCCAAAATGAATAAAGAACTGATAACTAAATACCAAAAAAATTAAATAATCCAATTAAAAAACAGACATTTCTCCAAAGAAGACATGCACATGACCAACAAATACATGAAAAGATGCTCAACATCACTTCTCAGGAAGCTGCAAATCAAAACTACAATGAGCTATCACTTCACACCTGTAAGAATGGCTAAAATCAACACAAGAAACAAAAGGTGTTGGTGAGGCTATGGAGAAAGGAAGACCCTCTTGCACTGTTGGTGGGAATATAAACTGGAGCAGCCACTGTGGAAAACAGCATGGAGGGCCCTCGAAAAATTAAAAATAGAACTACCCTACGATCCAGTAGTTGTACTACTAGGTATTTACCCAAACAACATGAAAACACAAATTCAAAGGGATATATGCACCCTTATGTTTATTGCAGCATTATTTACAATAACCACATTATGGAAGCAGCCCAAGTATCCATCAATAGAAGAATAGATAAAGATGATATTGGGGTGTGTGTGTGTGTGTGTGTGTGTGTGTGTGTGTGTACATAACGGACTATTATCCAGCCATAAAAAAGAATGAAATCTTGCCATTTGCAACAATAAGGATGGATCTAGAGAGTATAATGCTATGCAAAATAGTCCAAAAAAACAAGTACCATATGACTTCATGCACATGTGGAACTTAAGAAACAAATGAACAAAGGGAAAAAAATATACACCAAGAAACGGACTCTTAACTATAGAAAACAGTCACCAGAGAGAAGGTTGGTGGGAGGATGGCTGTAATAGGTGAAGGGGATTAAGGAATGCACTTGTGTTGCTGAGCACTGAGTAATGTATGGAACTGTTGGATCACTATATTGTACACCTAAAACTAATATAGCACTGTATGTTACTACACCAGAATTAAAATCTTAAAAACATTTTTAAAAATGTTTAAATGTGTTGTGCATTATATATTATCTTAAAAAGGAAGGAAATTTGTTAAATTAAATCTCACATACATTTATTGATACAATCTTTCTTAAAACTGCTTTTGCTGTAACCCATAAGATTTGGTATGTTGTGTTTTCATATTTGTTTGTTTTGAGGTAATGTTATTTGTTTTGATTTCTTCTTTGCCTTATACGTTTAGAGGTATACTGTTTCCACATATTTATAGATTTTCTCACTTGTTGATTTCTAGCTTCATATCATTGTGGTCAAAAAAGGTAGCTGGTATGATTTCAGTGTTCTTAAATTTTCTAAGATTTGTGTTTTTGTCCTATCATATGAACTATTCTGCAGAATGTTCCATGTGCACTTGAAGAATGTATATTCTGCTGCTGTTAGATGTCCTGTATATGTCTATTAAATCCATTTGTTCTAAGGTATGGTTCAATTTCAATATACCCTTGTTTAGTTTCCTGTCTGAATGATCTATTGTATTGCTGTCTATTTCTCCTTTAAGATATTAGTACTTGCTTAATGTATTTCAGTACTCGTGTGTTGAGAGCATATATATTTACATTTGTTAGATGATCTTGTTGATTTGACCCCTTAATCATTGTATAATGTCCTTCTTTGTCTCTTTTTACCATTTTGGCTTGAGGTCTATATTCAACTAGATTTGTGAGAAGTTTGGTTATGTTATACTACTCTTGGTTTCTACTTCATCCCTTCATTTTGAGCCTTTGGGTGTCTTTAGAACTGAAATGTGTCTTCTCTAAGCAACATATAGTTGGGTCTTGTTTTTATCCATCTAGGGGGAAAAAAAGTCAGGGGTATCATACGTCCTGGTTTTAAACTATACTACAAAACCATAATAATAAAAACAGTATGGTACTTGTAAAAAAAAAAAAAATAGGTCCTATTGGTCTATGTGTCTAGGATTCCAGAATTAACTGTCAGCATATATGGTTAATCCATATTTGACAAGGGAGCTAAAAACACTAAATGGGAAAAGGTTAGGCTCTTCAACAAATAAATGGTGCTGGGAAAACTGGAGAAACTCATGGGGAACAATGAAATTGGACTCCTATCTCACACCACTTACAAAAAATAATGTGAAATAGATCAATAGATCAAAATAGATCAAATATGACCTGTGCCATAAAACTCCTAAAAGAAAACATAAGAATCAAGCTCCTCAACATTGGTCTTGACATGACACAAAAAGCACAGACAACACAAGCAAAATTCAACAGCTGTGACTACATCAAACTCAAAAGCTCCTGCACAGTAAATGAAACAACTGACAAAAGGAAAAAACTGAAAGAATAATAAATCTTTGCAAACCATAAATTTTGGATATGGGGTTAATATACAGAATGTATTTAAAAATCAAACAAATCTGGAAAAATGTCTCCTGTATGTAGACAAATGTTTGCATATTTTAAGGAGGACATCAAAATGGCCAATAGACACCTGAAAGGATGCTCAACATCACTAATCATCAAGGAAATGCAAATCAAAACTGCAACGAGCTATCACCTCACACATGGTAGAATGGCTATTATCAAGAAATTAGACAACAGGTACTCATGAGAATGTGGTGAAAAGGAAACCCTTATATACTGTCAGTGGAAATATAAATTGCTCTAACCACTATGGAAAACAATGTGAAGTTTCCTCAAATAATTAAAAATAGATCTATCACACAAGAAAGCAATTCCACTTCAGTTATATACCCAAAGGAAATGAAAACAGGATTTTGAGATATAAGCACTCCTGTCTTTATCGCAGCATTATTTACAATAGCTAAGATATGGAAACAACCTAAATGCCCACTAACAGATAAATGGATAAAAGATGTGGTATATAGGGGCGCCTGGGTGGCTCGGTCGTTAAGCGTCTGCCTTCGGCTCAGGTCATGATCCCAGGGTCCTGGGATCGAGCCCCGCATCAGGCTCCCTGCTCAGCGGGAAGTCTGCTTCTCCCTCTCCCACTGGCCCTGCTTGTGTTCCTGCTCTCGCGCTCTCTGTCAAATAAATAAATAAACTCTTTAAAAAAATGTATATATACACAATGGAATATTATTCAGCCAAAAGAAAGGATATCCTGCCATATGTGACAGCATGGATGAATCTTGAGCACATTATCCTAAGTGAGACAAGTCCGAGAAAGACCAGTACTGTAGGATATCACTTAACATGAAATTTAAGAGAGTCAAACTCAAAAACAAACTCAATAAAATGGTGGTTATTAAAAGATGGGGGATGTGGTAATAAAGTTGATGTTGTTTCAGAGGATAAACTTGCAAGGAGCAAATAAGCCATAGTGATCTAATGTGCAGTATAATGACAATATTTTTTTTTTTTTAAAGATTTTATTTGAGAGCGAGAATAAGAGAGAGAGAGAGCACATGAGAGGGGGGAGGGTCAGAGGGAGAAGCAGACTCCCTGCCGAGCAGGGAGCCCAATGCGGGACTCGATCCAGGAACTCCAGGATCATGACCTGAGCCGAAGGCAGTCGCTTAACCAACTGAGCCACCCAGGCGCCCCAGTATAATGACAATATTATACTATAATTATATAATGTAAATAGCACTATAGCAACAATCATATTACAATATATAAATATATCAAAGTAACACATTGTACACCTTAAATTTAAACAATGTTATATGTCAAATATATCCAATAAATTTTTAATGCATTATCACAATTAAAAATAGCATAATAAATGTAAACAGAAATAAAAATTGTAATGCGAAAAGAAAATGAAGGAAATTCTTCATATGCTACAGCACAGATTAACCTTAAGGATATTGTGCTAATTTAAATATGCCAGTTAGAAGAAAACATACTGGGGGCGCCTGGGTGGCTCAGTCGTTAAGCGTCTGCCTTCGGCTCAGGTCATGATCCCAGGGTCCTGGGATCGAGCCCCACATCGGGCTCCCTGCTCAGCGGGAAGCCTGCTTCTCCCTCTCCCACTCCCCTTGCTTGTGTTCCCTCTCTTGCTGTGTCTCTCTCTGTCAAATAAATAAAATAAATAAAATAAAATCTTTAAAAGAAAAAAACATACTGGATGATTCCAGGTAGGATGTACCTAGAATAGTCAGATTCATAGAAACCAATAGTAGAATGGTGGTGGCCAGGAACTACAGGAAAGGCAGGGGAGTGGGAAGTTGTCTAATAGGTATGGTTTCAGTTTTACAAGACAAAAAGAGTCCTGGAAACTGGTTGTACAACAATGTGGATATACTTAACACTATTGAACTTTACACTTAAATGTGATTAAGAGGGTAAATTTTATGTTATGTACATTTTGCCACAATTTTTAAAAAAGAACGAAATTCTGATACATGGGTCAACAGGGATGAATCTTGAGAACATGTTAAATGAAATAAGCCAGCCCTGATAGGCCAAATATTACATAATCCCGCTCCTATGAGGTTCGGGGAATAGTCAAACTCATACAGAAAGATATAACAGCTAGTGGTTACCAGGGACTGGAAAGAGGATAGAATGAGAATTATTATTATTTAATGGGTACAGAGTTTGGAATAATTCTAGAAATGGATAGTGGTAGCTGCCCAGCATTGTGAATGTACTTTATGCCACTGAACTATACATTTTAAGAGTAAAAATGTTTTATGTTGTATACATTGTGTCACAATAAAAAGAAAAGCATGTGAGCTGAAATTTTCCCATTTTTTTAATGAAAATGATGCTTATAATAGAAAACATTTAAGTGTTACATATTTTATACTGATTCTTAATTTCACATGTTGATTTGTACACAGGGCTCATATTTTAAATTTATTATATTTTTAGCCTAGTGCCAATTTTGTCCTCCTTAGGGAGGTCAATAATAAGTTGCACCTAATAGCATTTCCTCCTTTTCTAATTGCAGCCCAAAAATTACATTTGGGGCTTTTTTCTAAAGTGTGTCTACCTTTGCATATGATTAGTTTAAGATTATATGCTCAACATCACTAAAAAGAAAGTGGTTTTTGCTACAGTGGTTATAGATAGATACAATGGCAGAAGAACACCATAAGAAGGAAACGAGGATACAAGAAGATGCTTTGCTAACCAAAGCTTTAGAATACAAGTACTTTCCATTGAAGTTTGAGTAAGAATATGAGAACAAAGTTTACTCCTTTCCTCTTAATGATATATTTGTCCTCTGTGGATATAACAGCTGGAAGTTGAAGCCTGAGAAAAAAAAATTTAATGATAAAGATGATTAGCAAACCCCAAGAATGCAATTGCTCTCCTCAAGACAGTTGCCTGCACAAAGAATTTCTGGATGTCTCATAATCCTGACAACCAAACCAAGTATTACTGAGTCCTTCATAGCTCTAAGTGCAGTCATAGTTCTTATAAGAACAAAATTAAAAAAAAAAACAACTCTGAAAACTGCTATATTAATAAGGAAAAAAGGTGCAAAGAGCAGGTGATTTCATGAGTCCTAATGGTCCTCAAAGAGTACATTTTTCTCTTTACAGTGGCTAATAAAGAACATCTAATCAGACCAAATAGATTGGTTATAAAGAGGTTAGATCTCATTTCATGATGGTTTGATTTTTCTTAATCTATGATTGAGAGGCATGACAATAGTTAAGGGTTCCTTGGACTTAAAATGTCCATATGTCAGAAAAAAATATGTCCATATGTCAGACTTCTGTATTTTATGGGCTCCCTCCTACACATGAAGGCTCAAAATGGTTTCTGTGGAGTCTAGCTGCCACTTCTGCTGCATCAGGCCCCAAACTGTATCAATATCCAGTTATGTATGATTTTTCCCTGAAGTTCTGGAACTTATTTGCTGTCATTAAGCATGAGCTCCCTGCCACTGATGACGGAGTTCTTGCTAACTCCACCTCATCTGCATTTTAAACTCACTGTAGCTATCCTCCTGTGTCTGTTCCTCTAATAAGCCTCTAATAAAATACCTCTATATGTATTTGTTTTTACTTCTGTTCTTTAGGTTGTTCCATGAGGTAGTTCGTTCAGGGTACTGCTCAAATGGCACTTCTTGTCCTGTCATTGTCAATGTATGTTGTTGTACTGAGGTAAATAAAACATTTGTTGACGGAGATTTTTTTTAAAATCTACCATTGGGTGATGAAAGCTTGATGTCAGTAATTTCAGTTTGGGTTCAATTCCTAACTAAATAGACACATTGTTAACTCCTAAAGATTATTTCCTCTGAACCTCAATTTTAAGTTTCTATAAGGAGAGAGATCACCTGCTGCTTCAAACATCTTAAAGTATGGAAATGTTAATGTCAATTTCTGAAGAATTTTCAACCCATTTAGGGGGAAAAAAAAAAGACACTTCCTGCCATGTGGGTGATTAATGAAATGTTAACACTGAGAAAGACTTTAAAGTAGATCATTTCTCATCCAACCTTTTCATTTTACTGAACAGAGACATGAAGAGAAGTGAAGTGCCTTAGCCAGAAAACTAGTCTGGCAATGAGATACTTGAACTTGGATCTCCTGACTCATTGTTCAGTACTATTTTCCTATTAGTCATTCCAAAATGAACATGAATGACAACTGTCTCTGAATCACTAAGGTAATGTGAAAAATTACAAACTGCTGGGCTCTATTCAGAATGACCTATCTGTTTTTACAATCAAAGGATCCATATTTTTTAGCTCCTTACCACCAAAGAATCCTGCTATGAAGCTAAGTTTCCAATTACTGCCTCCTCCTAGCTGCCTGGGATCTGCCTGGGATCATTTACCCAGTGATGATAATGAGAAAATGAATCTCCAAAAGAAGAGACTCCAGGCTCCATACATCACAGAGGTGTCTAACATGATACACTGGGGTGTGGGAAGAACTTTCTATGTGTATAGATACTCACACGACCTCGGAGAAAAGATTTTAAGCATTATGAATAATAACCCAAGCGTGGGCACTGGCAGCATCACTTGTGTTACAGATCAGAAGAGTGAAAAAGGCCCAATGTAGATAAGCCAACAGAGTGCCCCTCCCCCAAGCATTTGTTTGCTTTCAATGTATTGCAATGGATTGTTCTTTTTTTTTTTTAATTCTAGTTAGTTAACATATAGTGTAGCATTGATTTCAGGAGTATAATTTAGTGATTCATCACTTACATATAATACCCAGTGCTCATCCCAACAAGTGCCCTCTTTAATACCCATCACCCACTTAGCCCATCCCCCTACCCACCTCCCCTCCAGCAACCCTCAGTTTGTTCTCTTAACTATAGAGTCTCTTATGGTTTGTCTTCCTCTCTGTTTTCATCTTATTTTATTTTTCCTTCCCTTCCCTTATGTTCATCTGTTTTTCTTAAATTCTACATGAGTGAAATCATATGGTATTTGTCTTTCCTCTGACTTATTTCGCTTAGCATAATACACTCCAGTTTCATCCATGTTGTTGCAAATGGCAAGGTTTCATTCTTTTTGATGGCCAAGTAATATTCCATTGTATGTATATACCACCACTTCTTTATCCATTCATCAGTCGATGGGCATTTGGGCTCTTACCATAGTCTGGCTATTGCTGATAATGCTGCTATAAACATTGGGGTGCATGTGCCCCTTCGAATCAACACTTTTGTATTCTTTGATAAATTCCTAGTAGTGTAATTGCTTGGTTGTAGGTAGTTCTATTTTTAACTTTTTGAGGAACCACCATATTGTTTTCCAGAGTGGCTGTACCAGTTTGCATTCCCACCAACCATGCAAAAGTGTTCCCCTTTCTCTATATCCTCGCCAACATCTGTTGTTTTCTGAGTTGTTAATTTTAGCCATTCTGAGAGGTGTGAGGTGGTGTCTCATTGTGGTTTTGATTTGTATTTCCCTGATGATGAGTGACGTTGAGCATTTTTTCATGCATCTGTTAGCCATTTGCATATCTTCTTTGGAGAAATGTCTGTTCATGTCTTCTGCCCATTTCTTAACTGGATTATTTATTTTTGGGGTGTTGATTTTGATGAGTTCTTTATAGATTCTGGATAGTAGCCCTTTATCCAATACATCGTTTGCAAATATCTTCTCCCATTGGTTGCCTTTTAGTTCTGTTGATTGTTTCTTTGGCTGTGCAGAAGAATTTTATCTTGATGAGGTCCCAATAGTTCATGTTTGCTTTTGTTTCCCTTGCCTCTGGAGACGTGCCTAGTAAGAAGTTGCTGTGACCCAGGTCAAAGAAGTTGCTGCCAGGGTTCTCCTCTAGGATTTTGATGGTTTCCTGTTTTACATTTAGGTCTTTCTTGCATTTTGAATTTATTTTTGTGTATGGTGTAAGAAAGTGGTCCAGTTTTCCCAACACCATTTGTTGAAGAGACTGTCTTTGAAATGATTCTTAAGTTTAAGTGAGTTTGTGAATTATGTATCTACTTCAAGCCAAACTAACTCCTAGAAAATGACTATTTAAAGGGAATCATACAAGGAAACTTTGGGTTAAATGTTATAATGAAACCAAAAGCAAACAAAAAAAAATGCAAAGATAACTCTTATCTGATTCTTAATGTAGCTGGTGCATAACTCATACCATCAGGTAAAAGCATGATTATCAAATAATGCTTTGGCTAACTTGTTTAATCTTAAGACTCAAATATGGATTCACACATACTATTGTTAATAATGAAAAATAATATTTACAAAAATTTATAAAATTAAAATAATAAACTTTCTTAATTGGCTTTCTAGTGTCTTACTCTTAAATATGAATAGACAGCCAAGGATCTTCAGACAATTAAGGGATTGCTCTAATGGAAAACACAGAAATTTGAATAAGAATTAGGAAGAAAGAGAAATGAAGGAGTTAAAGAAAACTTAATCTATAATATTCTCCAAAAGATAGGAGAATCTCCTGAATGAAGAAGAGTCTTTAAAAAGGTGCTTTCACAGCTTTTGGAAATTAAAATATTGTGAACAAATGAAATATGAAATATATCTTATAAAATCTATAATAAAAATATTGAGAAAGGAAAACTGCAATAAATATTGGAAGATAAAACTGATAGTGCTGAAATATTAAGAAATATTAATAGCTATTATTTGAGAGTTTACCATATACCAGGCACTGTTCTAAGTCCTTTCTAAGCACTGTTCTAAGTACTATTTCTAAGTACTGTTTTAAGTACCAACTCTTAATCTAGGTATTAACTTAATCCTCACAACAAGCCTGTAAGATGGATACTACTATCTCCAATTTATAGAGGAAGAAACTAAAGCACCAAGAAGTAAAGTGACTTGGTCAAAACTAGACAGCTACTAAATAATAGGACTAAGTAGGATTAAGATTGAGGCAGATCTGTGTAGTGTCAGTTTTCATATTTTCATGCTAAAGCAAGTACAACAATCTGAAAAACAGAAGTTTTTTTTTAATGAGAAGATTAGCTAAGAAAGTCCAACATTGAAATAGCTTCAGATAGAAATGTGGGGACAAAGATAAGATTCTAGAAATTCTGAGAAAAAAGTCTGAGTACCACAAAGACTGGTAATCAACACATGAGACTTGCAACATCAACAGGAAAAACAGGATGATGTCATAATACCCTTAAAACTTTAAGAAAAAAATATAACATTGAATTCTATATCCAGGCAAACTCTTAATTAGGTGATACAGTAGAACAGACACTTTCAGACCTGCAACCTCTCAAAACATTTACTAAACATACAAATTTATTGAAAGATGCACTTCAACAGAACAAAAGAATAAGTGATAAAGATACTAAGAATGAAGATACCTACACAAGAATGAGCCAGAGGAAATTTATAAGGTGATTGTGCTGGGAGATCCCAGGAGGACAGCTGTAGCAGGTTTAGACAGCAACCAATTCAGACTGGCACAGAGGACTCCAGAGGGGTTATCTTTGGGAGAAAATATTATGTGAATGAACGGAGAGGATATTAACACAGTGGTAGCATGTTTAGTCACGATTTATAGTATGCTGTAAACTAAGCAGATGTGAAAAGAAAATCACCTCAAACCAAAAACTTATAGGAAAGGAAACTTATTCATTGGTGAATAATATTTAGTTGATGACAAAATAAACAGTGGACATTGACCTAACCCCAAATTATATGCTGTAAAAATCAGAGGGAAGGATTTTTGTCTGTTTTGTTCATCACTGTTTTTTTTTTTTTTTTTTTTTCTTGGCAGTCAGAGGTAGGATGAGGGTGAAGGAAAAGCTGGTAAGAGATAAATGCTCATCTTCCATAGGAGTTGATAGTATATACAACTTAAAAAATAATAAATGGGAGGAAAGTTATATTTAGAAAAAGGCAAAAATCAGAAGAGACAGTTTTAGAAGTAATGGTTGCTGTTGTGGAATGGAAGAATGGAAATGGGAAATAACAAAAGATTGCTACTATTCCAGCTTTATTGAGACAGAATTAGAAGACAGCACCGGAGAAGTTTAAGTTGTACAGCAAAGTGATTGAATTATATATACTGAACAGTGATTACCACATAAGTCAAAATCTCAAATACATACAAAAGAAAAAAACAAAAAACAAAAGAAAAAAAATCCTTGTGGTGAGAACTAGCATTTAGTCTCTTAACCACTTTTATATATACCATACAGAAGTGTTAATATAGTCATCATGTTCTTTGTTATGTTCCTAGTACTTTATCTTATAACTGGAAGTTTGTCCCTTTTAACCACCTTCATCCAATTTTCCCTCCCCCAAACCCAGCCTATGGTAATCACAAATCTTTTCCTATGAGGTTGCTTTGCATGTGGGTAAGATTGCACATATAAGCGAGATAAAACTTTTTCTCCACCTTACATGTTTTATTTAGCATAGGGTCATAAAGATCCATCTAGGTTGTCACAAATGGAAGAATTTCCTTTTAGTGACTGCATAGTATTCGATTGTGTGTGTATGTATGTGTACATATACATGTAGAGGTATACATATATATATGTACGTATATAACTTTCTGTTAAGGGACATGTAGGTGGTTTATCTCTCTTGGCTGTTATAAACAGTGCTGCTATGAAAATGGCAGTGCAACTAGCTCTCTGACAATGTTGATATGCAGAGATATTCACACAAGTGGAACTGAAAAATTATATGGTAGTTCTACTCTTCATTTTTGGAGAAACCTCAATACTGCTTTTTAAAGTGGCTGTACAACTTTGTTTCCACCAACACTGTAAAGGATCCCCTTTTTCCACAGCTGCACTGTATTTGTTATCTCTTCTCTCTTTAATAACACTTGCAATTTTAACAGGTATGAGGTTATATTTCATTGTAGTTTTGATTTGCATGCCCCTAATGATTAGTAATGTTGAGCATCATTTCACGCACCTATTAGCCATTCATATATCTCCTTTATAAAAGTATATATTCAAGTCCTATGGATAACTTTAAAATGAAACTACAGTTGGTTAATATATATATATATGTTCCTACATTACTTTTAGGTGTATTGCATAGTGAGTTGAAACTACAAGTTATGCTCACCTAAAGTGTAGCTACAATCTGACACAATACAAAACTATTTAAATACCATTGACTATATTACCTATGTTGTAACTTTCATCCCCATGACATATTCATTCCATAACTGAAAGCCTCTATCTCTCACTCTCCATCACTCATTATGCCCATCCTCTAAACTCTCAATGCCGGCAAATATCAACTTGTTCTCTGTATTTATGGATCTGTGCAACTTTTTGTTTTTTAGTTTGTTCATTTGATTGTGAAATTTTACATATAAATAAAATCATACGATACTGGACATTTTCCTTCTAACTCATTTCACTTAGCATAATACTCTATCTATCCATTTTCTTGCAAATGGCAAGATTTCATTCTTCATTTTATGGCTGAGAAGTAATCTATTTGTGTGTGTATCACCTTTTCTTATCTATTCATCTATTGATGGATACTTGGGTTCCTTCCATACCTTGGCTCTTATAAATAATGTTGCAATAAGCATGAGATGTCATTTATATATTTTTTGGATTTTGTATATTTGTTTTCTTTGGGTATTACCCAGTAGTGAAATTACAGGATCATATGTTATTTCTATTTTTAATTTTTTTAAAGAAACTGCATACTGTTTTCTACTGTGGTTGCACCAATATATATTCCCAATAGTACGGGAGGGTTCGCTTTTCTCCACATCCTTGCCAACACTTGTTGTTTCTTGCCTTTTTTGCTACTAGCCCTTCTGACTGGTGTGAAGTGATAACTCATTGTGGTTTTGATTTGCATATTCCTGAGGATTAGTGAGGTTGAGCATCTTTTCATGTGTCTGATAGCCTTCTGTCTTTTTGGGGAAAAAAAATTCTCTTCCAGTCCCCTGCCTACTTTTTAACCGGATTGTTCTTTTAGCATTGAGTTGTACAAGTTCTTTACATGTTTTAGATATTAACCCTTTATCAGATATTTCATTTGCAATCGCTTCTCGGCCTTTTGGCTAAGATCAAGTGCAGATATTTCATTTGCAAATAACGTCCCCCATTCACTGGGTTGGTGTTGTGTTTGGTTGATGGTTGCCTTTACCATGCAAAAACTTTCAATTTTGGTGTAGCCACCATAGTTTATTTTTGCTCCTGATTCCCTTTCCTAAAGGGCCATATCCATAAATATGCTGCTAAGGACGATGGCCGAGAGATTACTGCCTCTATTCCTTTTAGGAGTTTTATGGTTTCAGGTATCACATTAAGGTCTTTAATCCACCTTGAGTTTATTTTTAGGTATGGTGTAACAAAGGGGTCCAGTTTTATTTCTTTTGCATGTAGCTGACCAGTTCTCCCAGCAGCATTTATTGGTGGGGGGAGTCTTTTTGCCATTGTATATTCTTGCCTTTTTTGTCATAGATTAATTAACCATGTAGAAGTAGGTTGATTTCTGGGCTCTCTATTCTGTTCCACTGATCTATATGTCTAATTTTATGCCAGTAGCATACTGTTTGATTACTACAGCTTTGTAGTATATCATGAAATTTGGGATTACAATACCTCCAGCTTTGTTCTTTCTGAAGATTGCTTTGGTTATTTGTGATCTTCTGTGATTCCATTCAAATTTGAGAATGATATGATCTAGTTTTGTGAAAAATGCTATTGGTATGTTGATAGGGATTGCATTGATTCTGTAGATTGCTTTGGGTAGTAGACATCTTAATGATATTAATTCTTCCAATCCATGAGCATGGCATACTTTTCCATTTGCTTTTGGTCATCTTCAATATCTCTCATCAATGTTTTATAGTTTTCAGAATATAGCTCTTTCACTTCCTTGGTTAAGTTTATTCCTAGATACTTTATTCTTTTTTGGTACCATTGTAAATGGAGTTTTCTTAACTTCTCTGTCTACTACTTCATTATTAGTGTATACAGATGCAACGGTTTCTGTATATTAATTTTGTATCCTGCAACTTTACTGAATTCATCTATCCATTCTAATCACTGTTTTGTGGTGTCTTTAGGATTTCCTAGGTATATCATGCTATCTGCAAATAGTGACAGTGCTGAAAGTGGGCATCCTTGTCTTGTTCCTGATCTTAGAGGAGTAGCTGTCAGTTTTTCACCGGTAAATATGATGGTAGCTGTGGACTTTTCATATATGGCCTTCATTATCTTCAGGTATGTTCCCTCTAAACCCACATTGTTGAGAGCAATTTTTTTTTTGAGAGTAATTTTTATCATGAATGGATGTTGTATTTTATCAAATACCTCTGCATCTGTTGAGATAACCATATGGTTTTTATCCTTTCCCTTATTAATATGATGTATCACTTTGATTGATTTGCAAATATTGGATCATTCTTGCACCCCTGAAATAAATTTCACTTGATTACCATGAATGATTTTTACAAATATTGTGAATTCAGTTTGCTAATATTTAATTGGGGATTTTTACATCTATGTTCATCAGAGATATTGGCCTATAGTTCTCCTTTTTGTACTGTCTTTGTCTGGTTTTGGTATCAGGCTAACTCTGGCCTCATAGAATTAATTTGGAAGTTTTCCTTCTTTTGTTTTTTTGGAATCATTTGAGAAGAATAGGTATTAAATCTTTTTTAAATGATTGGTAGAATTCACCTGCGAAGCCATCTGGTCCTGGACTTTGGTTTGCTGGAAATTTTTTGATTACTGATTCTATTTCATTGTTAGTAACTGCTCTCTTCAGATTTTCTATTTCTACCTGATTCAGTTTTAGAAGATTGCATGTTTCTAGGAATATATTCATTTCTTCTAGGTTGTTCAATTGGTTGGCATATAACATTTCATAATGTTCTTTGATAACCTTTGTGTTTCTGTGACATCCATAGTTATTTCTTCTGTTTCTCTGATTTTATTTATCTGGGTGCTCTCCCTCTCTCCCCCCACCCCTCTTTCCTTTCCTTTCCTTTTCTTTTCCTTTTTTCTTTGATGAATCTGGCTAAAGTTTTATCGATTTTGGTTATCCTTTCAAAGAACCAGCTCTTAGTTTCATTGATTTGTTCTATTGTATTTTTAGTGCCTGTTTCATTTGTTTCTGCTCTAACCTTTATTATTTTTTTTCCTTCTTCTGGCTTGGGCTTTGCTTGTTCTTCTTTTTCTAGCTCCTTTATGTAAGGTTGGGATGTATATTTGAGATTTTTCTTGTTTTTGAGGTAGGCCTGTATTGCTATAAACTTCCCTCTTATAACTGCTTTTGCTGCTTCCCAAAGATTGGGGGCCATTGTGTTTTCATTTTCACTTGTATTTCCACTTTGATTTCATTTTCCATGTATTTCCACTTTGATTTCTTTGTTGGCCCATTTGTTCTCTGGGAGCATGTTGTTTAGCCTCAAGTATTTGTGTTCTTACCATATCTATTCTTGCAATTGATTTCCAATTTCATACCATTGTGCTTGAACAAAAGATTCTTGATAAAATTTCAATCTCCTTAACTTTATTGAGACTTGTTTCATGGCCTAACACATGACCTGTCCTGGAGAATGTTCTGGGAGCATTTGAAAAAGAATGTGTGTTCTGTTGTTTTGGGCTGGAATGTTCGGCGTATAGTTTAGGTCCATCTGGTCTAACACATTGCTCAAAGACATTATTTCCATGTTGATTTTCTACCTGGATGATCTATCCTCAATTGTAAGTGGGGTGTTAAAGTCACCTGATGTCATTGTATTACTGTCAATTTCTCCCCTTATGTCTGTTAATACTTGCTTTATGTGTTTAGATGCTCCAGTGTTGGGTGCATAGATATTTACAATTGTTACATCCCCTTGTTGGATTGATCCCTTTCTCATTATATTATGTAGCACCCTTCTTTGTCTCCTGTTACTGTCTTTGTTTTAAAGTCTGTTTTGTGTGATAGAAGTATTGCTACCCCAGCTCATTTTCTGCTTCCATTTGCATGGAATATCTTTTCCCACCCCTTCACTTTCTATGTGTGTCTTTAGAGTGGAAGTGAGTCTCCTGTAGACAGCATATAAACGGGACTTGTATTTTCATCCATTTGGTCATCCAGTGTTTTTTGACTGAAGCATTTAGACCACTTACACTTAAAGTGATTGTTGATAGATGTGTACTCCCTTGTCATTTTATTCATTGCTTTCTGGTTGTTTTGTAGTTCTTTTCTGTTCCTTTCTTTTTCTATTGCTCTCTTTCCTTGTGATTGATGACTTTTAGTGTTCTACTTGGCTTCCTTTTTATTTCATATGTGTCTATTACAGGTTTTTGGTTTGCGGTTACCATGAGGTTCATCTACAGCATCCTAAGTATACAGCAGTCTATATTAAGTTGATGGTCACTTAAGTTCAAACATATTCTAAAAGAACTTCGTAAAGAGTAAAACTCTCCTCCTCCACATTTTCTGTGTAGGTTGTCATATTTTACATCTTTATTTTGTGGGACCCCATCACCAATCTTTTAGATATAATTGATTTTACTATTTTTGTCTATTTATCTTCATACTAGTTTTGTAAGTGATTATTCTACTACCTTTACTGTGTGCTTGCTTTTCCTCATGATTTTTTTTTCCTTTCATAATTTTCTTGCAATTATACCTCTTTTTTTTTTCCATTAAAGAAGACCCTTTAACATTCTTTGGAAGGTCAGTAGAGTGTCAATGAACTCTTTTAACTTTCCTTTGTCTGGGGAATGATTTATTTCTCCTTCAATTCTGAATGACAACCTTGCCGGGTAGAGCATTCTTGCTTGTAGAATTTTTTTGGTTCAGCACTTTGAATATATCATGTCACATCTTCTTGCCCTGCAAATTTTCCATTAAAAAATCATTTGATAGCTTTTCCCTTGTATGTTATTTTTTTCTCTTATTGCTTATTAAATTCTGTCTATATGCTTAAAGATTGACATTGTTATCATGACATGGCTTGGTGTGTTCTCTTTTGGGCTCATGTTATTATGGGCTTTCTGTTCTTTCTCTTCCTGAATGTCTTTTTTCTCTGCAGATTATGGAAGTTTTCATCTATAACTTCTTCATATAAGTTTTCTGTCCTTTTCTCTTTCTCTTCTTTTTTAGGAATCCCTATAATGCAAATGTTGTTACGGTTGTTGATGTTGCTGAGTTCTCTTAACCTGTTCTTATCTTTTAATTATTCTTTTTTCATTATGCTGTTCAGCTTGGTTGCTTTTCATCACCCTGTCTTCTAGGTCACTGTTTTTTTTTTTTTTTTTCTGAATCCTCTAATATGCTGGGTTTTTTTTTTTTCTCTACTGTATTCTTTCAGTTATTATATTTATTACCTCTTACCACTTCTTTTGCATATGTTTTCTCTTTTGAAGTTCTCACTGAGTTATCCATTCTTTTCTCAAGTCTAGTATGTGTCTTTATGACCATTACTTCGAATTCTTATCAATCATATTTATCTCCTTTTTGTTTCGCTCTTTTGCTCTGATTTTTTTCTTGGTCATTCATTTGGATATATTTCTTTGTTTCTTCACATGTCTAGTTCTTTGCTTTTGTCTCTAAGTATTTTAGAGATCAGTTATACAAGAAAGTGTTAATTTCCATGATTTCTTTTAGTTTAACTACTACTGTTGATTTCTGGATTTATACCATGTGGTTAATGAAGATACCTGGTATGATTAACCTGTTTGTATTTGCTAAGTCTTGTCTTGTGGCCTAACATATGACCCATTCTAGAATATGTTTCATGTGCACCTGAGAAGAATGTATATTTTGCTATTGTTGTATGGATATGTTATTGTTGGATATTATTAGATTTATGTTCTGTATATGTCTGTTAAGTCTGGTCTATAGTGTTGATCAAATCTGCTATTTCCTTGTTGATTGTTATATGCATTGTTGTGAGTAGGATTTAACATCCCCACTATTATAGTATTTCTGTTTACTTCTCTCTTTATCTTTGCTAGTTTTTGCTTTAGATATTTGGGTGCTCTGATGTTGGGTGTATATAAGTATTTATAATAGTTATATCTTTTTGATGGATTGACCCCTTATCATATAAATGACCTATTTTGTCTCCTTTTTACCATTTTTTAAAGACTTTTTTATTTATTTGAGAGAGAGCACGAGCAGGGGGGAGGAACAGAGAGAGAGGGAGAAGCAAACTTCCCACTGAGCAGGGAAACTGACTGAATTCCTGGCCAGACAGGGCCACTAATTTGCTGTACAGATGGGGAAAGCTACAGGCTGTGTTCTGTTCAAGTGCCACTGTAAGCAGGACTGTTGGATGGGATATCAGCTTTCTGTGTCTCTGTTTAGGTTCCCTGGTTGGGTAGGCTGAAAGATGTATTCAGAAATGGTCAGAGCTATGAATAAGTTTCCATACTTGGGTATAGTGGGAGAACCAGCTCCAAGGCCAGTAAAGCTCTTTATTTGTGGTTTTGATTCAAGACTACACTCTCCCTGCACCCAAGCTCCTGGGAAACAGGCCCCCTTGCATTGCTCTTTAAACTATTGGCTCTGCCTGCATACTCTCTGCTTGAAAATATGGGCTATGCAACTTCCAGGTGTTCTAGCCAGCCTTTCAGGTCAGGCAGGACCAAAAGCTACATTCAGCAATGGACGGGGTTATGACTCCACTTTCCTGCCTGATTGAGTCAGACTAGGCTCCAGCTACCTGCCAGCTACTCTTTGTTTGAATACCTGAATCAGGCAGACCTGTACACCACCACATTCTCTGGTTAGACTGTGTCACCAGCTTCATTCTACAGATAATGGAAACACTGGTAAGGACCATTACTTGGGCATTGCACGAAGGAAAGCAGTCTGCCAAGATCTGAGTGCTGATTGTTGCAAGACCTTCCCTACCTCGTTGTCACATTCAGATTCCTAATGGTCAGCCCATAGATCCTCCTGCAATCCCCGTGGGGTGAACCAAAGTGGAGACTCCAGAGAAAAATGATCTATAATGCTGAGAGAGCTGGATGCCCACCCTGAGCCGTCTTTTCCCCCAAAGGAACCACAGGTTCAGAGAAGACCTTTCTGTGTTGTGCTGTGCCAACCTGGGGGTGGGGCAGTGTAGTCATCATGTAGCCATTCCTCTTACCCTCCTAATTCACTGTCTTGGTATCTGTGGTGCAGGAAGTACTGCAGCCTCACCTTTGTGTTCTAGAATTCTCTGGGTGGTGTCCAGTCCATGAATAGTTTTTAGTTGTTTTTATGAGGGAGAACATCAGGAACATCTATGTCATCATCTTGGTGATGTCATTCCCAATTGCTACATTTTACTATAACCTTGTAGAACCATCAACCTTTTTATATAATGACATGCATAGCTTAGGAAAAAAATAAAATTGTAAGTTCACTAAAATAATTATTAGTTACCCACTAAGTCTCATTAATTAGGAGACAAACCAGACTTCTCAAATCAACACAAAATTACCATTCCTTTAACATTCCATAATATATTCTCATTATAGAAAGATGGAAAATACTAAAATAATGAAGAAATAAACATAGAGTAGCACTACTCAAAGGTAATAGCATTAAATATTTTTGTATAATCTGACTTTTTTCTGGGTACTTTTCAAGAACTTAGTTCATACCTGCCATGTAAATTTGTATCCCATAGTCATTTATAAAACCATTAAAACTAAACAAGAGGAAAAAATCATTTGGGGAGAAAAAATATGTCAACCTCTCACTACTCATAATATCGAAATTCAGTATGTATATTCAACTGAAAAGAAAATCAATGACATCATTTTCATGCAAAAAAGAAAGCAGAAAAAATGAGTAATTTCTTTTAACAAGCAGCAGTACATAGTATATTAAGAGCACAAGTGCTGGAATCAGTTTGCCTGGGTTTAAATCCTGCTTTACTTGTTTCTGGTTGTGGGATAGACACAGTCACAACTGCCCTGAGCCTCAGTTAATAAAATAAAATAGGATAATGCCTACCTGCTACTCTTGCTATGAGTACCTATAAAACAGCACAGCACCAAGCACCTAGTAGTGAATGCTCAGTAAATGTTAACTATTATTTTTGAAGTTATTATGATTAATAACCATCTAGAGGGTGAATCTCACACTGCAAAAAAAAAAAAATAATAATAATAATAATACTCCAGGCAGGATAAAAAAAGGGCTGTTACAAAACCACACAGAACAGGTTATCAGTGTGGGAGGAAGGGCAGGAGGGAAGCCTCTGCTCTCTGGGGAAGCTTAGTAGACACTCAGTGTTTATTTGTTAAATAAGTGAACCATGGACACACTTTTTTTTTTAAGATTTTATTTATTTATTTGGCAGAGAGAGAGAGGGAGACAGAGAAAGAGCACTGGCAGGGTAGTGGCAGGCAGACGGAGAAGCAGGCTCCCTGCTGAGCAAGGAGCCCTATGTGGGGCTCGATCCCGGGACCCTGGGATTCTGACCTGAGCCAAAGGTAGACACTTAACCAACTGAGCCACCCAGGTGTCCCTCGTGGACACACTTTAAAGGCAAATCTTAGCACCTCTGGAGTGACTTGACAATATTAGGCCCTTGGGATTAAGAAATGATTGTCTGGGGAAAATAACTGCAATTGAGGGTGAGTCATCTGGTGGAAACTATCAAAATCAGAGTGCAGGAGTAAACTCAGTATAAGTCCTGCATGGCAGCACATCTCCTGAAATATGTGAATTAATTTGGTTTTGAAAAACTGTGTATTGGGTGTCTGACAGAGGGAGAAGATAAGGCAGGAAGCTTTGGAAAGAAAGCTTGGGAGCCATAGAAGTTTTCAATGATAGTACAGATCTCTAGTAATTGAGAGAATCCTTGAAAGCATTCCAGTTTAAGTGGAGATATTGTCATTTATTCAGGAATAGGGGAGGAAGGAAACCAGAACAGCTCCTCAGTACAGAAGGGAATATTCTAGGGGAAAAAGATTAGTTCAAGACATGTGTCATTTGATCTTCCTGTAGAATACAAACACAGTAAGAAATAAAACTGCAAACACAAGGCCTAATGACCTTCCTTTTCTCCGTCTTTCTCCTAGGGAGAAATATAAACTGGGGGGCGAGGGTGGGGATAGGCTTGAAGGAGTCACAAGGTAACAGAACTCTAGCCTCAAAATTTAAGAATCCAATTTTAGTTCTGCTACTAATTAGCTGAACACACTTTACTATTGCCTCAGTTTTCTGATCTGTAAATTGGGGTTGTAACATCTTCTCTACCTCAGAAAGTGTCAGTTTAGTCAGGGGACGGAGACTAGACCAGATTTCTGTTTTTCAGTAGAGAGAATAGTTAACTAGGATAACAAATTATTTTTTTTCTACTCAATTTTTAATTTGCAGCTAAAATAAAATGGACAAGAACATCTGTGGTATCACTTGAACTTCCTACCCCCCAGGGTCTTTTTGTTTTTGTTTTTTTTACAAGGAAGACATTGCCTTTATTTCTCTGCATGCCTAGTAACAATGTTTAGCCCTTGAGTTAGCATCCCCTCATCAGCATCCCCTGAAAAGCAATGGGGTACTTTGTGTATTCTAACTTGGTTATGGTGTCTCAAAAAGATCTTTTATTTTTTAAAAAAATTTTTATTAACATATAATATTTGTTTCAGGGTTACAGGTCTGTGATTCGTCAGTCTTACACAATTCACAGCACTCCCCATAGTACATACCCTCCCCAATGTCCATCACCCAGCCACCCCATCCCTCTCACCCCCCTCCCCTCCAGCAACCCTCAGTTTGTTTCCTGAGATTAAGAGTCTCTTATGGTTTGTCTCCCTCTCTGGTTTCATCTTGTATCATTTTTCCCTCCCTTCCCCTATGATCCACTGTCTTGTTTCTCAAAATCCTCTTATCAGTGAGATCATATGATACTTATCTTTCTCTGAATGACTTATTTCACTTAGCATAATACCCTCTAGTTCTATACCCATTGTTGCAAATGGCAAGATTTCATTTTTTTGATGGCTGCATAATACTCCATTGTATGTATGTATATATATATGCCACATCTTCTTTATCCATCCATCTATTGATGGACATCTAGGCTCTTTTCCATAGTTAGGCTATTGTGGCCATTGCTGCTATAAACATTGGGGTGCATGTGCCCCTTCGGATCACTACATTTGTATCTTCGGGGTAAATACCCAGTAGTGCAATTGCTGGGTCATAGGGTAGCTCTATATTTAACTTTTTGAGGAACCTCCATACTGTTTTCCTGACTGGCTGCACTAGCTTGCATTCCCACCAACAGTGTAGGAGGGTTCCCCTTTCTCCACATCCTCGCCAACATCTGTTGTTTCCTGACTTGTTAATTTTAGCCATTCTGACAAGTGAGGTGGTATCTCATTGAGGTTTTGATTTGGATTTCCCTGATGCCAAGGAGTGATGTTAAGCATTTTTTCATGTGTCCATTGGCCATTTGGATGTCTTCTTTTCAGAAATGTCTGTTCATGTCTTCTGCCCATTTCTTGATTGGCTTATTTGTTCTCTGGGTGTTGAGTTTGATAAGTTCTTTATAGATTTTGGATACTAGCTCTTTATCTGATGTCATTTGCAAATATCTTCTCCCATTCTGTCAGTTGTCTTTTGGTTTTGTTGACTGTTTCCTTTGCTGTGCAAAAGCTTTTTATCTTGATGAAGTCCCAGTAGTTCATTTTTGCCCTTGCTTCCCTTGTCTTTGGCGATGTTTCCAAGAAGAAGTTGCTGCGGGGGCTGAGGTTGAAGAGGTGGCTGCCTGTGTTCTCAAGGATTTTGATGGATTCCTGTCTCACATGTAGGTCTTTCACCCATTTTGAGTCTATTTTGTGTGTGGTGTAAGGAAATGGTCCAGTTTCATTCTTCTGCATGTGGCTGTCCAATTTTCCCAACACCATTTGTTGAAGAGACTGTCTTTTTTCCATTGGACATTCTTTTCTGCTTTGTCGAAGATTAGCTGACCATAGAGTTGAGGGTCCATTTCTGGGCTCTCTATTCTGTTCCATTGATCTATGCATCTGTTTTTGTGTCAGTACCATACTGTCTTGATCATTACAGCTTTGTAATAGAGCTTGAAGTCCGGAATTGTAATGCCACCAGCTTTGCTTTTCTTTTTCAACATTCCCCTGGTTATTCGGGGTCTTTTCTGGTTCCATACAAATTTTAGGATTATTCCATTTCTTTAAAAAAAAAGTTGATGGTATTTTGATAGGGATTGCATTAAATGTGCAGATTGCTCTAGGTAGCACAGATATTTTCACAATATTTGTTCTTCCAATCCATGAGCATGGAACATTTTTTCTTTTTTGTGTGTGTCTTCCTCAATTTCTTTCATGAGTATTGTATAGTTTTCTGAGTACAGATCCTTTGCCTCCTTGGTTAGATTTATTCCTAGGTATCTTATGGTTTTGGGTGCAATTGTACATGGGATCGACTCCTTAATTTCTCTTTCTTCTGTCTTGTTGTTGGTGTATAGGAATGCCACTGATTTCTGTGGATTCATTTTATATCCTGCCACTTTACTGAATTCCTGTATGAGTTCTAGCAGTTTTGGGGTGGAGTCTTTTGGGTTTTCCACATAAAGTATCATATCATCTGCAAAGAGGGAGAGTTTGACTTCTTGTTTGCCGATTCAGACACCTTTTATTTCTTTTTGTTGTCTGATTGCTGAGGCTAGGACTTCTAGTACTATGTTGAATAGCAGTGGTGATAGTGGACATCCCTGCCGTTGTCCTGACCTTAGGGGAAAAGTTCTCAGTTTTTCCCCATTGAGAATGGTATTTGCTGTGGGTTATTCATAGATGGCTTTTATAATATTGACGTATGTACCTTCTGTCCCTACATTGTGAAGAGTTTTAATCAAATTTTATCAAATGTTTTTTCTGCATCTATTGAGAGGATCATATGGTTCTTGTCCTTTCTTTTATTAATGTAGTGTATCACATTGATTGATTTGCAGATGTTGAACCAATCTTGCAGCCCAGGGATAAATCCCACTTGGTCGGGGTGAATAATCCTTTTAATGTACTGTTGGATCCCATTGGCTAGTATTTTGGTGAGAATTTTTGCATCCATGTTCATCAGGGATATTGGTCTGTAATTCTCCTTTTTGATGGGGTCTTTGTCTGGTTTTGGGATCAAGGTAATGGTGGCCTCATAAAATGAGTTTGGAAGTTTTCCTTCCATTTCTATTTTTTAGAACAGTTTCAGAAGAATAGGTATTAATTCTTCTTGAAATGTTTGGTAGAATTCCCCTGGGAAGCCATCTGGCCCTGGACTCTTGTTTGTTGGGAGATTTTTGATTACTACTTCAATTTCCTTAGTGGTTATGGGTCTGTTCAGGTTTTCTATTTCTTCCTGGTTCAGTTTTGGTAGTTGATACATCTCTAGGAATGCATCCATTTCTTCCAGATTATCTAATTTGCTGGCATATAGTTGCTCATAATATGTTCTTATAATTGTTTCTATTTCTTTGGTGTTGGTTGTGATCTCTCCTCTTTCATTCATGATTTTATATTTTCGGGTCCTTTCTCTTTTCTTTTGGATAAGTCTGGCCAGGGGTTTATCAATCTTTATTAATTCTTTCAAAGAACCAGCTCCTAGTTTCATTGATCTGTTCTACTGTTGTTTTGGTTTCTATTTAATTGATTTCCGCTCTGATCTTTATTACTTCTCTTCTCCTGCTGGGTTTAGGCTTTATTTGCTGTTCTTTCTCCAGCTCCTTTAGGTGTAGTGTTAGGTTGTGTATTGGAGACATTTCTTGTTTCTTGAGAAAGGCTTGTATTGCTATATACTTTCCTCTTAGAACCGCCTTTGCTGCATCCCAAAGATTTTCAAAGGTTGTGTTTTCATTTTCATTTGTTTCCATGAATTTTTTTTAATTCTTCTTTAATTTTCTGGTTGACCCGTTCATTCTTTAGTAGGATGCTCTTTAGCCTCCATGTATTTGAATTCTTTCTGACTTTCCTCTTGTGATTGAGTTCTAGTTTCAAAGCATTGTGGTCTGAAAATATGCAGGTAATGATCCCAATCTTTTGGTACCGGTTGAGACCTGATTTGTGACCTAGGATGTGATCTATTCTGGAGAATGTTCCATGGGCACTAGAGAAGAATGTGTATTCTGTTGCTTTGGGATGGAATGTTCTGAATATATCTGTGAAGTCCATTTGGTGCAGTGTGTCATTTAAAGTCTTTATTTCCTTGTTGATTGTTTGCTTAGATGATCTGTCCATTTCAGTGAGGGGGGTGTTAAAGTCCCCCACTATTATTGTATTGTTGTCGATGTGTTTCTTTGCTTTTGTTATTAATTGGCTTATATAATTGGCTGCTCCCATGTTAGGGGCAAAAATATTTACAATTGTTAGATCTTCTTGTTGGATAGACCCTTTAAGTAGGATATAGTGTCCTTCCTCATCTCTTATTACAGTTTTTGGTTTAAAATCTAATTTGTCTGATATAAGGATTGCCACCCCAGCTTTCTTTTGGCGTCCATTAGCATGGTAAATGGTTTTCCACCCCCTCACTTTCAATCTGGAGGTGTCTGTGGGTCTAAAATGAGTCTCTTGCAGACAGCATATGGATAGGTCTTGTTTTTTTTAATCCAATCTGATACCCTGTGTCTTTTGATTGGGGCATTTAGCCCATTTACATTCAGGGTAACTATTGAAAGATATGACTTTAGTGCCATTGTATTGTCTGTAAGGTGTCTGTTACTGTATATTGTCTGTGTTTCTTTCTGGTCTATGTTACTTTTAGGCTCTGCCTTGCTTAGAGGACCCCTTTCAATATTTCTTGTAGGGCTGGGCTGGTTTCATGTTTGCAAATTCCTTTAGTTTTTGTCCTGGAAGCTTTTTATCTCTCCTGTTTCAATGACATCCTAGCTGGATATAGTATTCTTGGCTGCATATTTTTCTCATAGTGCTCTGGCTATATCATGCCAGTCCTTTCTGGCCTGCCAGGTCTCTGTGGATAGGTCTGCTGCCAATCTAATGTTTCTACCATTGTAGGTTACAGACCTCTTGTCCCAAGCTGCTTTCAGGATTTTCTCTTTGTCTCTGAGACTTGTGAGTTTTACTATTAGATGTCGGGGTGTTGACCTATTTTTATTGATTTTGAGGGGGGTTCTCTGGGCCTCCTGCATTTTGATTCCTGTTTCCTTCCCCAAATTAGGGAAGTTCTCTGCTATAATTTGTTCCAATATACCTTCTGCCCCTCTCTCTCTTTCTTCATCTTCTGGGATCCCAATTATTCTAATGTTGTTTTGCTTTATGGTATCACTTATCTCTCGAATTCTGCCCTCGTGATCCAGTAGTTGTTTATCTCTCTTTTTCTCAGCTTCTTTATTTTCCATCATTTGGTCTTCTAATATCACTAATTCTCTCTTCTGTCTCATTAATCCTATCCATTAGAGCCTCCATTTTTGATTGCACCTCATTAATATCCTTTTTGATTTCGAGTTGGTTGGATTTTAGTTGTTTTATTTCTCCAGAAAGGCATTCTCTGGTATCTTCTATGCTTTTTTCAAGCACAGCTAGTATCTTTATAATCCTCATTCTGAACACTAGTTCTGACATCTTACTAATGTCTGTATTGATTAGGTCCCTGGCAGTTGGTACTGCCTCTTGTTCTTTCTTTTGAGGTGAGTTTTTCCATCTTGTCATTTTGTCCAGAGGAGAACAGATGAATGAGAGAACAAAATGCTAACAGGATAACAACGACCCCAGAAAAATATGCACTAAACAAATCAGAAGAGACCCAAAACCAGGGGGTAAAGAAAGGGAAAAAAAAAAAAAAAAAAGAATATGATCAGGCTGGTGAATAGAACAGAGCGACACACTAGATTTTGGGTGTATTTTGGTCTGTTAGAAGAAATTGCCTCCCACAATTTTAAAGAATGAAAAACTCAGATATATTACAAAAATAAGGGTAAATACAATGACCAGATGGAATATGACTGTAAAAATGAAAATTAAAAAACATTTTTAAAAAGGAATTGATAAGAAGTTGGTCAAAAAAACAAATGAAAAAAAATTTTTAAAAAAGAATGTGATCAGGTGGGAGACTAGGACAATGTCATACACTAGATTTAGGGTATATTTTGGTCTGCTAGAAGAAACTGTATCCCAAAATTTTAAAGAAAGAAAAACTTATATATATATAAAAAATAAGGTTAAATACAATGAAGGGATAAAATATGACTGTAAAAATGAAAATAAAAAAGATATTTAAAAAGGAATTGATAAGATGTTGGTTGAAAAAGGGAAGAAGAAAAATTCAACTAAAAATATAGAAAAAGAAAAAATAAAATTTTAAAAATTAACTTTGAAAGACTAAAGAATCATGAGGAAAAAGCCATGGATTCTATGTGCTGTATTCCCCCAGTGCTGGAGTTCTGCCGTTCTCATTGATCGGTAAACTTGGTCTTGGCTGGTTGTTCTTGCTGATCTTCTGGGGGAGGGGCCTGTTGCCATGGTTCCCTAATGTCTTTGCCGGAGGCGGAATTGCCCCGCCCTTGCTGGGTCCGGGCTAAGTAATCTGCTCAGGTTTGCTCTCGGGAGCTTTTGTTCCCTGCAAGCTTTCCTTACAGCTTTGGAGGACGAGAGTGAAGATGGTGGCCTCCCAATCTCCGCCCCAGAGGAGCCAAGAACTCAGGGCCCTGCTCCTCAGTGAGCCCCCAGAGAAAAGCAGTCAGTCACTCCCATCTCCCCGATCTCTGGCCACACTCCGTGCTCACCCGGCCTGTGACCGAGCATTTCTATCTCTGGCACCGGACCCCGAGTGGAGTCTCCAAACCCAGCAGATCCCTGTGGTGCGCTCCCATGCTGCTCCTCCTGGGGAAAGAAGGGGAGTGTCCCTGGATCTGCCGCTTTTTGGGTCCCTGCTGGAGGAGCAGTGGCCCGACTCTGCCACGGATCACAGTTTATGACAACCCCGAGCTGAGAGCCCGCGCCCCAGCTCCATCTCTGCAGCCGGCTTCCCCGCTCCGATACCTGGGAGCTCTGCTGCACTCAGGCACCCCCGGTCTTCCTGTGACCCTGAGCGTCCTGAGACCACACTGTCCCACGAGGGTTCCACCCCCAGCTTAGCCACTGGAGCAACGTCCCTCAGCGGAGCAGACTTCTAAAAGTTCCGATTTTGTGCTCCGTGGCTCTATCACTTGCCGGTAGCGGGTGACAGAGGCCCCCTCCCCCACCGTCTATCCTCCCGAATATCGCCTCGGATTCACTTCTCCGCACATCCTACCTTCCAGAAGGTGGTCGCTTTTCTGTTCAGAGAGTTGTTGCTCTTCTTTTCTTCGCTCTCCTGTTGAGTTTGTAGGTGTTCAGAATGGTTTGATCCCTATCCAGCTGAATTCTTGGGACCAGATGAAATTTAGGTCTCCTACGCCTCTGCCATCTTGCTCTTCCCCCCCAGGTATAACAAATTATTAATAGGGTAACCGAAAAGGCCAGAAAGAACCATTAAAGTGTGGCCAAGAAAATAACTATCAGAGCAGCTACACCCCAAAAGGGTAGAGCAACAAAGGGAAGAGGGTGAAATTAGTAGATTTTAGAGGGTTAAGAGGGAGGACCACAGAACTGACCCTCAGATCTCAGAAGAGTTGGTGCTACTGAGCTGATGCTGGTGGTATTATATTCAGAGGTGGGCCCCCATGCAGCTGGGACTCTACCTCTGAGAAGTGAATGCTTGAGGGTTAGTGCTCATATCTTGAGGAGGGGGCACAATAAAGCTACTTCTGCAAATATTAGAACAACTGCAAACTGGATTCATCTGCTTACTACTAGAAGGCCCTACCCCTGCTGGAGCGATGCTGACAGAATAAGAAGCATGCTGGAAGGGGCAAGTCCCCTCTTTGGCCTCCTGCCTTTTCAGTCTCCCTCTAATGCCTGTCTCTCCCAGGGCAGAGCCAAGCTGGTGTGCTCATAGTCCCACCATCACAAGGTGCTATATAACAGGATAGGTGTTCAGCTGGGAGGTAACAGCTTCACATCCAGTACAATGTCCATAAGAGAGAGAAAGCAGCCTGCCTGCCTGTCTTTTCTTACAGGTCCTTTGGAATAGGACATCTCCATTATATTAGAAGACAACTGGGTAGGGGTACTTTAAGGAAGTGAGCAAGCCAGATATGCCCTCACCCAGAGCTTTCAATGGTGGCTGTGCAGCTTGGAGAATGTGACTCCATGCAAATGAAGGTAGGAGAGTTTACTTTGGAGGACTGCAGTGTAGCCTGAGAAAGTTTATGGTGGTCTTGGAGTCAAAAGGTCTACTCCTGACCCACCAGCAAAACTCTTCGGACCTCAGTTTCCTTACTGGATACCAAGATAGTATGATTCTGTGTAAACCTGGCTTTTTAGAGGGGCTAGTATGTTTTATGGTCTTCTTACCTCACCCATTCCCTGACCTCTTCACATACATAAATCTTAAATTGTGATTAGGTTTCAAGACCAGCAAATAAGGTGGGGGGGAGGTCAAATGTGGTCAAACTTGCTCGGAAATATGCCATTTGGGGACACCTGGTGGCTCAGTCAGTTAAGCATCTGCCTTCGGCTCAGGTCATGATCCCAGGGTCCTGGGATCGAGCCCCGCATTTGGCTCCCTGCTCAACAGGGAAGTCTGCTTCTCCCTCTTCCTCTGCCCCTTCCCCCACTCTTTCTGTCTCTCTCAAAAAATTAATAAAATCTTTTTAAAAATATGCCATCTTGAAACCTACATATAACCTATCATCTACACAGACAGATTATCCTCCAGAGTTGGAACAACTTTTTCAAAGATGAGTACCAGATGAAGTTGTTAGACTGTTAAAGGCTCATGTTGTGTAAAAAATAACATGGATCACAAAATGCTAGACTCCAACTCAGCCAGCACATGGGAACTGAAATCTATATATACATCTTAGAACTCATTCTCACATGTGTTCTATAGTCACTGAGAATGGCAAGAGCTATTTAAACAGTAACATTTACTCCACCCTTTCTTTATTGTTTTTTTTAAATATGTGTACCACAACCCCCATAATGACTAAAATGAAAAAATAATTAAGTACTACTGAAGTTACGGGACAACCAGAACACTCATACATGGCTGGTAGGAACTTAAATTGAACAATCCCTTTTTGAAAATGGTTTGGTAATGTTTACTAAACCTAAACCTCTGCCAAACCTTATAATCTAGTGATTCCCTCTTGCATACACACCTACCAGCATTCATACTGAATAATTTTAAAAGAAGTTCAATAAGTGAATATAATCTTTGCTGTTAGGAGTCAGGATATTAGTTACTCTGTGGGGTTGATGAGGGAGACAGGAGCAGAAGGGAGACTTCTAGGGTGCTGCTAATGTTTTGCTTTTTTTAATTGAAATATATTTGACATATACATTGCATAAATTGTGTACAACATGTTATTTTGTTACATTTGTATACTGTAATATGATTGCCACCTCTATTCATTGCATAATTATCTTTTTAGTGGCTGGAATAATTAAATTCTAGTGTCTTAGCAAGTTTGTTGCTTATAATGCAGTATTGTTGTCTATATTCATTATACTGTGCATTACATCTCTAGGCCTTATTTACTACTACTGAGTTTTCACTCTCAAACATCTGTCTTATCCCTCCACTCCCCATTCCCTGGTAACCACCATTTTACTCTGTGTTTACAAGTTTGGTTTTTTTGGATTCTTCATATAAGAGATATGAAACAATACTTGTTATTCTCTGACTTATCTCACTTAGCATATTTTGCTCAAGGATAAGTCCTGTCACAAATGGCAAAATGTCCTCCTTTCTCATGGCTGAATAATATTCATATGTGTATTCAGGAATTTATATACATAATTTTCTTTATTCATTCATCTCTTGATGGACACTTAGGTTGTTTCTATATCTTGGCTATTGTGCATAATGCTGTAAGAAACGTGGGACTATCTCTTCAAAATCCTGTTTTCATTTGCTTTAAATATTTACCTGGAAGTGAAACTGCTATCTCATATGGTAGATCTGTCTTTAAATTTTTGAGGAAGCCCCATATTGTTTTCCATAGTTGTTACAGGGTTCCCTTTTCTCCACATCCTGGCCAGCACTTGTTATCACTTGTCTTCTAGATACTAGCCATTCTAAGAGGTGTGAGTATCTCACTGTGCTTTTGATTTGCATTTCCCTGATGATTAGAGATGTTGAGCATCTTTTCATGTACCTGTTGGCCATTTGGCTGTGTTCTTTGGGAAAAAAAAATGTCTATTTAGTTCTGCCCATTTTATAATTGGACTTTTTGTTGATATTAATTTGTATGATTTTTTAATATATTTTGGATCAGTATTAACCACTTGTCCAGTATATGACCTGCAAAAATGTTTTCTCATTCTATATATTGCCTTTTCATTTTGTTAACTGTTCAACATGTGCAGAAACTTTTTAAGTTTGATGTAGTCCTACTTGATTTATGCTTTTGTTATTTCTGCTTTTTGTGTCATATCCAAAAAATCATTGCCAAGACTAATGTCAAGGAGTTTCTTCCCTATGTTTTCTTATAGAAATTTTATAGGATCAGGTCTTATGATTAAGTCTTTAATCCATTTGAGTTAATTTTAGTGCACAGTGTAATGTAGGGGCCCAATGTCCTTGTCCTGTATGTTTTCCCAGCACCGTTTGTTGAATACACTATCCATTCCCCACTGAATATTCTTGGCTCCATTCTTGTCTAATATAAGTTGACTGGATATGCAGAGGTTTAATTCTGAGCTACTTTGTTCTGTTGGTCTATGTGTCTACTTTTGTGCCAGTATCATACTGTTTTTATGAATATAGCTTTGTAGTATAGTTTGAAGTGATTAAGTGTGAAACTTCCACCTTTACTCTTTCTCCTCAGAATTAATTTTATCAGGGTCTTTTGTGGTTCCTTACAAATTTTAGAATTTTTTTTATTTCTGTGAAGAATGCCATTGTTATTTGGTGGGAATTGTGTTAAATCTATAGATGGCTTTTGGTATTATGGACACTTTAACAATAATAATTCTTCCAGTCCCTAAACATGGGATGACTTTCCATTTGTGTCATCTTTGATTCCTTTCATCAAAGCCTTGTAGTTTTTATTGTACATATCTTATACTTTTTTGGTTAAGTCTATTCCTAAATACTTTATTGTTTTTGATGCTATTGTAAATGGGATCATTTTCTTTAATGAGGAAACATCTGAAAAAGGAATAGTGTATAGATATGCAACTGATTTCTGTATGTTGATTTAGTTTCCTGCAGCCTTACTGAAATTGTTAATTAGTTCCAACAGTCTTTTAGTTGAGTCTTCAGATTTTCTGTATTTAAAATTACATCATCTGGAAATAGCATCAGTTTAACTTTTTCCTTCTGATTTGAATTCCTTTTATTTCTTGGTCTTGCCTAATTGCTGTAACAAAGATTTCCAGTGCTATATTGAATAAAAGTGGTGAGAGTGGGCACCCTTGAAAGGAAAAACTTTTGGTTTTTCTCCATTGAGTATAATGTTACCTGTGGGCTTGTTGTATGAGGCCTTTATTATGGTGAGATATGTTCCATTCTGTTGAAAGTTTTTATCATGAGAGTATGTTGTATTTTGTTGTATGCTTTTTCTGCCCCTATTCAGATGATCATGTAATTTTTACCTTTCATTTAAGTGATGTATTACATTTATTGATTTGTATATGTTGAACCATCCTTGTGTCTGAGGGATAAATCCCACTTGGTCATGATGTATAATCCTTTTAATGTGTTCTTGAATTTGGTTTGCTAACATTTTGTTGAGAATTTTGCATCTATATCTATCACGGATATTGGTCTATGGTTTTCTTGTGGTGTCTTTATTTGGCTTGGGTATCAGGGTAACACTGGCCTTGTAGAATGAGTTTAGAAGTATTCCCTTCTCCTCAAATTTTTGGAGGAGTCTAAGGAGGATTGGTGTTAATTCTTCTTTAAATGTCTGGTAGAATTCACCAGCAAGGTCTGGGCTTTTCTCTGTTGGGAGCTTTTTGATTACTGATTCAATCTCTTTACTTGTTAATGATCTGTTCAGATTTTCTATTTCTTCATGGTTCATGAAGGTTAGATTGTGTGTTTCTAGATATTTATCCATTTCTTCTAGGTTGTTGGCATATAATTTTTCAAATGTCTCTTGTGATCCTATATATTTCTGTGGTATCTGTTGTAATGTCTCCTCTTTCATTTCTAATTTTATTCATCTTATCCTTTTTCTTAGTCAATTTTATCCTTTTGAAGAACCAGCTCTCAGTTTCATTCTTTATTGTTTTTCTGGTCTCTATTTCATTTATTTCTGCTCTGATCCTTATTATTTTCTTCCTTATAACTTTGGGCCTAATTTGTTCTTTTTTTTCCTAGTTGCTTGAAGTATAAAGTTAGGTTGTTTGAGATATTTCTAATTTCTTCATATATGCTCTTGTCACTATAAACTTTCGGCCCAGAACTGTTTTTGCTGCATCACATAAGTTTTGATATGTTGTATTTCCATTTTCATTTGTTTTGAATAATTTTTTATCTCCTTCTTTATTTCTTTTTGACCCATTGGTTGTTCAGTAGTGTGTTGTTTACAAATATATTTCCCACATATTTGTAGATTTTCTAGCTTTCTTCTTTATTATTGCTAGTTTATACCATCGAAATCATACCAACTATCTTTTCTAACCACAATCTTAAATTTGTTAGATTTGTTTTGTGTTTTATTATATGATTCACTATGGAAAATGTTCTGTGCACATTTGAGAAGAAAGTATATTTGGCTGCTAATGAACAGAATGTTCTATAAATGTCTGTTAAGTTCCAACATTACCTTATTGATTTTTTGTCTGGGTGACCTATCCATTCCCAAAAGTGGGGTATTGAACCATACTTTAGAACAAATGAACTTCAGTCCCCTATACTATTGTATTGTTGTCTATTTCTCCTTTTAGATCTGAATTTGCTTAATATATTTTGGTATTCCAGTATTGAGTGTATATATATTTATGATTACTATATATTCTTCATGTATTGACCCTTTTATCATTTTATAATGACTGTCTCTTGTAACTGTTTTTTGGGCTTGAAGTTTGTCTGATAGAAGTATGGCTATTCCTGCTTTCTTTTTGGTGTTTTCACTTGATGGAATATCCTCTTCCATCCCTTCACTTTGAGCCTATGTGTGTCTTTAGAGATGAAATCAGTTACCCTGTAGTCAGCATATAGTTAGGCCTTTTTAAAAAAAGTCCTTCCAGTGACTTTGTGCCTTTTGATTGGTGAACTTAATCCATTTACATTTGAAGTGATTATAGATATGTAAGGAGTTAATACTGTCATCTTATTGTTTGCCTTCTGGTTGTTTTGTAGCTCTTTTTTTTTTTTTTTTTTTTTCCTTCTGTATCTGCCTGCCTTTGAGCACATCACAGGGAAATCCACCAATTTACAATTTCTCCATTATGATTTGTGATTCTCTTATAGATTTTTGCTTTGTGGTTACCATGAGGCTTACATAAAGCATCTTGCACATAAAATAGCTCATTTTAAGCTGATAGCAACTTATCTTCATTCACCTATAAATTTTCTACTTTTATTTCTCCCCTTTTATATTTTTGATGTCACAGTTATATAAAGGTTAAAATAAGGAGGATTAATTAACAAATTCACAGCATAAAAAGAAGTAAATTAAGTGGTTAATATATTAATATAGTTTTCTAATTCTAATTTTTACCTTTACCAGAATATTACGTATTTCATTTTTTGTGTCACTAGTTAGCATCTTTTCATTTTTTCTTGCAAGGCAAGTCTAGTGCTGCTGAACTCCCCCAGCTTTTATTTATCTGGCAAAGTTATTCTTGAGATATGAAGGAGGCTTTCCCAAAGTGTTCTTTGCTGGCATCTTCTATCTTTCAACACTTTGAATATTGCACTCTACTCTCTCCTGGCCTGTAGAGTTTCTGCTGAAAAACCTGTGGATAACCTAAGAAGGAACCCTCATTAGTCTACTTCTTTTTTCCCCTCAGGAGATCTTTTTGCATTGAGATAATAGAGTGTTCTGCTAGTGTTGTGAACCTGTATGTCCAATTCCTTCTCCAGGTTTAGGAAGTTCTCAGCTATTATTCCCTTAAATAAACTCTATCCCCTCTTCTCCTTCTGTTCTCCTTACGGTACTCCAGTTCCTCCTCTTCTTCCTCTTCCTCTTCTTTTTTGAAAAATAGCATTTTTTATTTACAACTCTATTTAGTTTAGTTAACCATCTGAACTTCTACAACAGTTTTATTTCCCTATACTTTTTGGCTGTGTATTCTCTGACCATCTTTTCATATGATAACAATTTTACAATATTTTCCCTATAGACTCTAGGAATGATAATTCATTCTTTTAACAGGTTGATTGAAATCCTTTAGTATTGTAATTTTATTTTTCATATCTTTTAAGTTTTTATTTTAATTCTAGTTGGTTAATATACAGTGTTATATTGGTTATATGTATACAATATAGTAATTTAACACTTCAATACCTCACCCTGTGCTCATCACAAAAAGTGAACTCCTTAGTCATCATCACCTATTTCACCCATCCCCCCACCACCCTCCCCTCTGGTAACCAGTAGTTTGTTCTCTACAGTTAAGCATCTGTTTCTTGGTTTGCTTCCTTCTCTCTTTTTTTTTTTTTTTCCCTTTACTCATTTGTTGTTTCTTAAATTCCACAAATGAGTGAAATCATATGGTATTTTTCTGACATATTTTGCTTAGTATAATAATCTCTAGCTCCATCCATGTTGTTGCAAATGGCAAGATTGCATTCTTTTTTATGCCTAATATGCCATTATGTATGTATGTGTATATATATGTTTGTGTGTGTATGTATATGTATGTATGTGTATATATATATATATACACACACACACCACATCTTTATCCATTCATCAGTTGATGGACACTTGGGCTGTTTCCATCATTTGGCTGTTGTAGATAATGCTGCTATAAACCTCAGGGGGGTGGGGGATCCCTCTGAACTAGTACTTTTGTATTCTTTGTATAAATACCTAGTAGTGCAATTGCTGGATTGTAGGTAGTTCTTTTTAACTTTTTGAGGAACCCCCGTACTGTTTTCCAGAGTAGCTGCACCAGTTTGCATTCCCACCAATAGTGCAAGAGGGTTCCCCTTTCTCCACATTCTTGCCAACATGTGTTGTTCCTTGTGTTGTTGATTTTAGCCATTCTGACAGGTGTGAAGGGATATCTCAGTAGTTTTGATTTGTATATCCCTCATGATGCATGATGTTGAGTATTTTTTCATGGGTCTGTTGGCCTTCTGTATGTCTTTTTTGGAAAAATGTCTTCTGGTATTCTGCCCATTTTTAATTGGATTATTCATTTTGGGGGGTGTTGAGTTTTATAAGTCCTTTATATATTTTGGATACTAACCCATTATCAGATATGTCATTTTCAAGTATCTTCTCCCATTTGATAGGTTGCCTTTTAGTTTTATTCTTTCCTTCACTGTGCAGATGCTTTTTATTCTGATGAAGTTCCAATAATTTGCTTTTGTTTCCTTTGCCTCAGGAGCATCTAGAAAGATGTTGCCATGGGCAATGTCAGAGAAATCACTGCCTGTGCTCTCTTCTAGAATTTTTATTGTTTCAGGTCTCACATTTAGGTCTTTAATCCATTTTGAATTTCTATTTGTCTTTGGTGTAAAAAATGGTCCGGTTTCATTCTTTTGCATTTTGCTGTCCAGTTTTCCCAACATCATTTGTTGAAGAGACTGTCTTTATCCCATTGAATATTCTTTCCTGCTTTGTCAAAGATTAATTGACCCTATATCTGTGAGTTTATTTCTGGGTTTTCTATTCTGCTCCATTCATCTATGTGTTTATTTTTGTGCCAATACTATACTTTTTGACCACTACAGCTTTGTAATATAACTTGAAGTCTGGAATTGTGATGTCTCCAGCTTTGTTTTTCTTTTTCAAGTTTGCTTTGGCTAGTCAGGGGCTTTTGTGGTTCCATACAAATTTTAGGATTATTTGTTCTAGCTCCGTGAAAAGTGCTATTGATATTTTGATAGGGATTGCATTAAATGTATAGATTGCTTTGGGTGGTAAAAACATTTTAATGATATCTGTTCTTCCAATCCATGAACATGGAATGTTTTCGTATTTCTTTGTATGAACTTCAATTTCTTTCATCAGTGCTTTATAGTTTTCATAGTACAGATCTTTCACCTCTTTGGTTAGGTTTATTCCAAAGGATCTTGCTTCTGGTGCAATTGTAAATGGGACCGAGTCCTTAATTCTCTTTCTGCTGCTTCATTATTGGTGTATAGAAATGCAACAGATTTCTGTATGTTGATTTTATATCCTGCAACTTCACTGAATTCATGTATCAGTTCTAGTTTTTTGGTGGAGTCTTTTGGGTTTTCTATATAGAGTATCATGTCATCTGCAAATAGTGAAAGTTTGACTTCTTCCTTGTTGATTTGGATGCCTTTTATTTCCTTTTGTTGTCTGATTGCTGTGGCTAGGACTTCCAGTACTATGTTAAATAACAGGGATGTCCACTCTCACCACTGTGTTGTTTCTGACTTTAGGGGAAAAGCAAAAGCTCTACATTTTTCCCCATTGAGTATGACATTAGCCATGGGTTTATCATGGTCTTTATTATGTTGAGATATGTTCCCTCTAAACCTACTTTGTTAAGGGTTTTTGTCATAAATGGGTGTTATCCTTTGTCAGATGCTTTTTCTGCATCTATTGAAATGATCATATGGTTCTTATCCTTTTATTAATGTGGTGTATCACATTGATTGATTCGTGAACATTGAACCACCCTGGCAACCTAGGAATAAATCCCTCTTGATCGTGGTGAATGATTCTTTTAAAGTATAATTGCTAGTTTATTGAGAATTTTTGCATCCATGTTCATTAGGGTATTGGCATGTAGTTCTCTTTTTTAGTGGTCTTTATCTGGTTTTGGTATCAGGGTAATGCTGGCCTCATAGAATGCATTTCAAAGTCTTCCTTTTCTATTTTTTGGAATAATTTCAGAAAAATAGGTATTAACTCTTCTTTAAATGTTTGATTGAATTCACTTTTGTGACTTTTGTTTGCTGGGAGTTTTATCATTACTTATTCAATTTCCTTGCTGGTTATTGGTCTGTTCAAGTTTTCTATTTCTTCCTGTTTTATTTTTTTTTTTTTTAAGATTTTATTTATTTGTCAGGGAGAGAGCACAAGCAGGGGAAGCGGCAGGCAGAGGAAGAAGCAGGCTCCCCGCAGAGCTAGGAGCCAGATGCGGGGCTTGATCCCAGGACCCTGGGATCATTACCTGAGCCGAAGGCAGGCGCTTAACCGACTGAGCCACCCAGGCATCCCTTCCTGTTTGTTTTAGATGATTGTATGTTTCTAGGAATTTATCCATTTCTTCCAGGATGTCCAATTTTTTGGCATATAGTTTTTCATAATATTCTAATAGTACTTTTGTAGTGTTGGTTGTTCTCTTTTCTCATTTGTGATTTTATTTGGGTCCTTTCTCTTTTCTTTTTGATAAGTGTGACTAGAAGTATATCAATTTTACTAATATTTTTCAAAGAACCAGCTCTTGGTTTCATTGATCTATTTTATTGTTTCTTTTTTTAAAAGTTTCTATATCATTTATTTCTGCTCTGATCTTTATTTCCGTCCTTCTGCTGGCTTTAGGCTTTGTTTGTTCATTTATTTGAGAATTTTGCTTCTTGAGGTAGACCTGTATTGCTATATACCTCCCTCTTAGGACCACTTTTGCTGCATCCCAAAAGTTTTTGACCATTGTGTTTTCATTTTCATTTGTTTCCATGTATTTTTGTAATTTGATTTCCTGGTTGACCTATCCATTATTTAGCAACATGTTGTTTAACCTCCATGTATTCGTGGTCTTTCCAAATTTTTCTTGTGGTGGACATCTAGTTTCATAGCATTGTGGTCAGAAAAGGTGCATGGTATGATTTCAAAATTTTTTTTTATTTGTTGAGGCCTGTTTTTGTGACCTACTGTATGATCTATTCTGAAGAGTGTTCCATGTGCACTTGAAAAGAATGTGTATTCTGCTGTTTTAGGATGAAACATTCAAAAAATATCTGTTAAGTCCATTTGATTTTGCTGATTGAATCTGATAACTCTTATGGGATTTCTTCACTTTTAAAAAATCTTAGTTCTCTTTCAAGTCACTTGTTCTTTTTTTCATCTGGTCTATCCTGTTACCTATGCTCTCTAATGCAGTCTTCATCTCATTCATTGACTTCTTCAGCTCCAGAATTTGTTTGAAATTTTTAAAAAAGAATAAATTTCTTTGGTAAAGATTTATTAAATTTATTCCTGAGTTCATTGAATTGCCTGAGTTTTCTTGTAGCTTGTTGAATTTCTTCATAATGGCTGTAATGAATTCTTTATCAGATCACAATATTCTGTGCCTTTGAGTTTGGTTGCTGAAGAATTAATCATTTTTTGGTAATACCCTATTTCCTTGATTTTTGTTGTTGTTGTGTTTGGTACTTCAAATGCAAAAGAGGTGCTTATCCTTTCTTTAGTGAAGAATTTGTTCACTTTGGCTGTTATAGTTCAAGATGCTGACAATTAGAAACCCTTCTTTTGTGTCCCAGAGGTGGTGCTATAGCTCAAGTTTTTAGTTTCTCCTATGGGTGGCTAGAGACTGCTCTCAACAACACGCAAAAAGAGCTGGCAGAAGGGTCAGGGGAGGCGTGGGCTTAGCACCTGGGCCTTTAGGGGTGCCCATGACCAATAGGGGGATTCTCCAGTGTGGGGCTCCACGAGGTCCATAGGTGGACCTCCTGCCAAAATCCAGAAGCAGACAGAAGGAAACATTTCTTCAATACGCTTTGGTATTCTTCTTGACCTCTTTTCCTTTTCTTTCTTTCATCTCAGTCATGGAGATCCCGCCTCAGAAGTTCAGGGTCCTACTGGATAGAAATGGATCACTTCGGCCACAAGCCCTGCAGGTGGGCGACCACTTTCTCTTTCCATTTCCTCTAGCAGAGAGGTAGCCACTGCTGCCAACAAGAACCCAGTATATTGCCACACTGCCCAGAGAGGGGCATCCCAGTGGGTTCCTATGTAACTGCACCCCAGCAGACTCTAAGCCAAGGATGGATGATGGTCCTGTAAGAGCAAAGAAATGACCAGGAGATAGTGAGTGAGACATAGGTTCATGGGGGGAACTTACAGGGAGTCCAGGAGAGGCTGACTGGACAAAGCATCCACTGCTGGAATCTGCATGAAGCAAGTTTTTATGGTTTAACAACTAGCCATTCCTCTCCTGGCATGGCCAGTGTTCTAAGGAGATCAAAGTCTGCCACCCAGATATTCTGTTACAGAGGAGGTGCTCCAGGTTGGCCATTCCCAGAGCCCCTACCTTGAATGCTAAACAACACGTTCTTCTGTATCTTCTGCTTGATGGGAATATAGAAGGAGGATGGGATCTGTATATTCTCAAGATAGTGATTAACAGGGACATTCAGGGTGTGCTTGTATAAACCAAACATCCAGCACGTATCATGCAGTTCCTCCCTCTCTGCCTCCAAACTCCTCCCTATCCCACTGGGATGACATGCTGGGATCTTCAGTCAGGTTGGCTTAGACCCCTAAAAATATGTCTGCTGTGCGTGTCTACCCAGTTTTGTACTCTCCAGGTTCACCTTTTCCCCAATCATAGAAGGGGAGGTGAGGCAGGCTCACTGACTCCCTTGGGTCCACAGGCTCTTCCAAGGTCTTATCTACCCACTTTCAGATGCATAGGTGCATAGAAATTGCTTAGGTGTCTTGGTGTAATGTGCAAAGGCACTTTTGTTTGATTTACAACTAATTGGGCATCAATAACCAAAGGTAAGAGGGAAAAGGATTCATGCCACCATGATGCTGACTTTACTCTAGAGAAGTTGTTGTGCCTCTTGATCTGGGTGCTGTTTCCATGAAAGGAACCAATTTATAAAAATTTATAAACAACAACAAAAAATTTAAACATACATCAAGCTGTATATATATATATATGCAGTACTTCAATAAAAGTTAAATGTGATTCTATTCTACTTTAGGGTATATAGCCAAGTGAGATGAAAGCAAGAAATCAGATATACACCCATGTTGATGGCAGCAACCCAATTCTCCATCAACAGATGAACAGATAAACAAAATGCTGTATATATGTAACACTGGAATATCATCAGCCATGAAAAGGAAATTCTGGTACATGCTAGAACAAGGGTGAACCTTAAAGACGTTAGGTTAAGTGAAATAAGTGAGTCTCACAAACACTGTAGAATTCTACTCATACGAGTAGTCAGCACAACAGTGTGAATGTACTTAACCACTTATAAATGGACAGTCCAGTGGTATTAAGATGGTAAACGAGTATGTGTCCTTTACCACTATTTTTTTAAGGTAATATATACCCTCTAAGTAAATGTATCTTAATGATGTTATCAACTTACCTCTGGTGAACATCCCAAAAATTCACCCCTCTTCTCTTATTTGGGCTATTTGAAACCTTACCTTTTCAATCCTGTTGAACACAAGAAGTGAAGAAAACCAGCAGTGGACTCTCCCCAAGCAGTAAGGTGAGATGTTTAAGACTGCTTTCCACTCACACAGGCCCTCATACTAAAAAAGTGCTTGGACATCATCCCTCCTATTTATACTCACAAGTCTATCACCCTCACTTCACAGCTGGGGACATGGACCAAGAAAAAATAATCACAACCCAAAAAAGAAACAAAATTCAAATTTTCTGTTATCACATTCAAGCTGGACGTCATCCTCATAAGACCCTCAAGATTGTTACTAGACTTGAAAAGCAAATTCGATTTACAAATTCATTTTGTGCTTCTATTGTTCCCATAATAAAATGCATTCTAGAACATAGATCTTTCTTAAATGGTAAAAAAAAAAAAAAAGTTGACTTTTTGACTTGAAAACCTTTTATTTAATTTATACAAATAACTACTAAATACAAAAAGTAGATTAAAACAAAATAGTTATTTTTTTTCTGGCAGAGTTTAAATGCACATAATGGATAATTCCGAAGAAAATGCATTTTCCCCACAGCGTTCAGGACTAAAATTCTACTGAAATCTTTGCTTCTAAATCAGTAATATATTCGGTGGTGTCACATGGGTAATGGCTAAATACATTTCTGCATATGAACTGAAAAAGTTACAGTCTACACACATACAAATGTGAAGCACTTAAAATGTGAATTTAACTGATAATAAAAGAAAATGTCCATTTCAGAGTATAGTGTTAAAAACATTTCAGTAATAAAATCATAAGACCACATAAAAATAAGCTTTAACAGATGCATGAGGCAGTTTTGTAAAAACTGCTTCATGCACAAGTAATAAATAATTTGCAAAGTTGTGTATAAACAATTCCTAATGTTTCAGCATCATTGTAAACATCAGCACATGTGTAAAATGCAGCAAAGTCTGACATTACATTTTGTTTTGCCAAATTGAATTCCTATTATCCGAAGACAGACCAGTGGAGTACGCAGCCAACGTTTTGGCACGTTGGGTCTTTAAAATTAAGAGTAACAGTGCAAGTAAGGAATGCAAAGAATTCCTAGTGCAATAAAGAAGAGAAGCACAGGCAATATTGCTGATAAAAATTCCCCACCTCCTTGAGTTTCCCATGGGGAGAGTCTAAGGAGACCTGTGAAAGATATGCAAAGCTGCTGTCTTAATGCCCAGATCTCTTTTAGGATTTCTCTGTGTTCCTTCAGTTCCCCTACCTTGACAACAGTGTCTGTCCAACGTGAGTCTCTGCAGTGTGAACAGTTTGTGAAATGCCCAGTTCACAGTCATTGAGCGAGGTTAGGGTGGTTTTGGTGTCTCCCCAACGCATGGCTGGGTAGACTGTCTGCCTTGTCAAAGCAGCCATGTGCCGAGGGAGACAGATGGATTCTGTTCTGACAACCCGTCAGGCCAGCCTTAGGTCCCAGCTGGACAATGACGACGTCAAATCTTCCTTCTTGACACCATGAAAATGTCAACAGTCAGTTTTCAATTTGTCTAGGGAATTATCAATTTTGGTCAAAGTCTTTTTGATACGCAGAGCTGTGAGTCTTGCGGATGGATTTTGATACCAGCATTCTTTCATCAGCTTAGCCAGAGAGGTTAATGTCTGAGGAGAGAAGAACAAATACCACAGTGAAAAAGTGGCTTTTCAGTGGCCCCAGAAACTTGGCAGATGTTGTCTCAACAGATTTTGCAGAACTCTGCAGTCTTGGGAAGGGATGGGGCTGTTACTGCCGTCGTCTTTATCAAATAATCAAGGCCTTGACCACTGATAAAGGAGTTCCTCTTGAGTTTCGTGAACTCTGGCCTTTGGACTCCTAATGCTACCAGCTGACTTTATGAGGTAAATTACATTAGGACGGGCTCGCCCCCCCTGATGTTTTATGGGTGCTAAAAGAGATAATGCTACCCCAGAGTTAATAATGAAATGTGCAGATGGTGTCATATCTTGGTGTTTCAGACTTGCTGCTACAAAAGAGAAGCAATACAAATCTTCAGCAGAACAGCTTCCGTTTGGAATTTCAGATATGCAGAGAAGGAAAGAGGGTGGTCTCTTGTTTGACTTGCGAAACTGCAGTCCTAGGGCTAGTGGCAGAGTAATGAGTCTCCTAACTCCTAGAGCTAGTCAGTAGTAGAAATTCTTGTGAATATTGTCATTTATTAGCAAGATCAGAGAATTTCGCTCTTTCAATGATACCATTTTGTGAACCTACTTAACTATGTCCAAGGCCCTTCTACATTAGCTAGAAAGCAATAGACAGGGCAGATCATGCAGGAACTATGCTATTTGCTTGCTCTTGCGTTTCACCTAGTAAAAAGGTGAAGATACAAAAAAAAAAAAAAAAAAGGTGAAGATACCTCTAAAACTAAGAAACTGGCACTCTTACCGGGTCTGAGAACCATCTATTGGGTATGTTTGGCCTCTGTTGATCCACACAGACCACCTTTCTCATATCTTCAAAACTTGGGTCATTGGGAACCACGTCGTAAAACGGTGGCTTGTAATCCTCCACAATACCTGCACACGTGGACAAGAATTGTGTCGATTAGCAAGAGAACAGAGATTTCCCCCAGGGCTTTATTAATTGCTATCGCAGGTTATAATGTGATAGAAGAACTGAACATCTTCCTCACTTCAAGGTGATTCTGAAAGCTACAAAATAAGTGGTGAACAAGGTAGTAATTATTCTTCCTCCAAATCTCTGCAGGAATTACGTTAGAAGAAAATGTGGCTACTACTCATGTAATTACATTTATTGACAAAATGTTCTGTGATAACCCAAAATGTAACTGAGGACAAAATTCCTTTGGTGATTAAAAAGTGACAACATTCTGGTACAAGATGGTGACATAGGACAGACCCTGAACGTCTCTCCTTCATGGATATACCAAATCTATACCTCTTGAGGAACCTCGAGTTCAAAGGGATGCTACCAGACTGGAGAAGACAGTGGATAACTCAGGAAGAATTTCAATAAAGAAATTAAAAAACAACCAATCAGAGTTGAAGACACTAAACAACTGAATGAAATATAGACTAGAGGGAATCAACTGTAGATTAGAGGATGCAGAAGAATGGATCAATGATCTATTGGAAAGCAATCCAAGCTGAACAGGAAAAAGAAAAAAAAATTTTTAAATTAGGATAAGCTAAGGGATCTCTTTGACAACATCAAGCAAAAAACAAAACAAAACAAAAAAAAACTGCATTATATGGATCCCAGAAGGAAAACAGAAAGGGGGCAGAAAACTTACTTGAAGAAATAATAGCTGAAAACTTTCCTAACCTAGGGGAAAAAACAGACTTCTAGGTCCAGAAGCACCCAAAAGTCCTGAATAAGATGGAAACCAAGGAAGTCTACACCATGACACATAATTAAAACGTCAAAGAATAAAGGACAGAAGCAAATAGTCACATACAAGGGAAACCCCAAAAGGCTATCAGCTGATTAATCAGCAGAAACTTTGAATATATCATGTTACTCATTCTGGCCTGCAAAATGCTGAAAGGAAAAAAAAAAAACTAAAACCAGGAAAATATCTCCTTAAATTCTGGATGATAACCTTTCTGGGTGAAGAGTTCCCCAAATAAACAAAAGTTAAAGGAGTTCATCATCACTAAATAGATTTTATGAGAAATGTTAACAGGACTTCTTTAAGTGGAAAAGAAGGCCAAAAGAAGAAAATTATGAAAAGAAAAAAAATTCATGAATTAAAAGCCAACACAGTAAAGGTAGTAAAGCAATCACTTGTAGAGTTAATATGAAGATTAAAAGACAAAAGTAGTAAAATCAATTGTATCTAAAAACTAGGTTACAGGGCTTCACAAAATAAAAATGTAAAATATGACAATGTATAAAATGAGAATAAAAATAAAGTTCTCTTAGAATGTGTTCAAATTTAAATGACCCTCGACTTAATATAGACTGCTGTATACTTAGGATGTTATGTATAAATCTCATGGTAAACACAAAACAAAAACCTATAAGACACACAAAAAAAGAGAAAGCCAAGTCTAACACTAAAGAAAGTCATCAGTCACAAGGAAAGACAGCAAGAGAACTACAAAAACAACCAGAAAGCAATGAACAAAATGGCAAGGGTTAGCAAATACAAACAGGTTAATCATACCAGGTATCTTCATTAACCACATGGTATAAAACCAGAAATCAACAGTAGCAGTTAAACTAAAAGAAATCATGGAAATTAACACTCTCCTGTATAATTGATCTCTAAAATACTTAGAGACAAAATCAAAGAGCTAGACATGTGAAGAAACAAAGAAATATGTCCAAATGAATGACCAAGAAAATATCAGAGCAAAAGAGCAAAATGAAAAGGAGATAAATATAACTGGTAAGAATTCAAAGTAATGGTCATAAAGACATATGCTAGACTTGAGAAAAGAATAGATAACTCAAAACATATGCAAAAGAAGTGGTAAGCGGTAATAAATATAGTAACTGAAAGAATACAGTAGAGAAAAAAAACCCCAGCATATTAGAGGATTCAGAAAAAAAAAAGTGACCTAGAAGACAGGTTGATAAAACAACCAAGCTGAACAGCATAATGAAAAAAGAATAATAAAAAGATAAGAATAGGTTGAAAGAACTCAGCAACATCAACAACCATAACAACATTTGCATTATAGGGATTCCTAAAAAAAAGAAGAGAAAAAGAAAAGGACAGAAAACTTATATGAAGAAGTAATAGGTGAAAACTTCCATAATCTGCAGAGAAAAAAGACATTCAGGAAGAGAAAAAGAAAGCCCATAACACGATGAGCCCAAAAGAGAACACACCAAGCCATGTCATGATAACAATGTCAATCTTTAAGCATATAGACAGAATTTAATAAGCAATAAGAGAAAATAACATACAAGGGAAAAGCTATCAAATGATTTTTTAATGGAAATTTTGCAGGGCAAAAAGATGTGACATGATATATTCAAAGTGCTGAACCAAAAAAATTCTATAAGCAAGAATGCTCTACCCGGCAAGATTGTCATTCAGAATTGAAGGAGAAATAAATCATTCCCCAGACAAAGGGAAGTTAAAAGAGTTCATTGACACTCTACTGACCTTCCAAAAAATGTTAAAGGGTCTTCTTTAATGGAAAAAAAAAAAAAAAGCCATAATTACAAGCAAGAAAATTATGAAAGGAAAAAAAAATCATGAGGAAAAGCAAGCACACAGTAAAGGTAGTAGAATAATCACTTATAAAGCTAGTATGAAGATAAATAGACAAAAATAGTAAAATCAATTATATCTAAAAGATGGGTGATAGGGGCTCACAAAATAAAGATGTAAAATATGACAACCTACACAGAAAATGTGGAGGAGGAGAGTTTTACTCTTTACGAAGTTCTTTTAGAATATGTTTGAACTTAAGTGACCATCAACTTAATATAGACTGCTGTATACTTAGGATGCTGTAGATGAACCTCATGGTAACTGCAAACCAAAAACCTGTAACAGACACATATGAAATAAAAAGGAAGCCAAGTAGAACACTAAAAGTCATCAATCACAAGGAAAGAGCAAGAGAAAAAGAGGAACAGAGAAGAACTACAAAACAACCAGAAAGCAATGAATAAAATGACAAGGGAATTGTGTAAGACTGTTGAATCAGACCTGTACCTCTGAAACAAATACATTATATGTTAAAAAAAAAAAAAAAAAAAAAAAGAAGATATCAGGGGGGGAAGAAAGAAGGGGGGGAAATCGGAGGGGGAGAAGAACCATGAGAGACTATGGACTCTGAGAAACAAACTGAGGGTTCTAGAGGGGAGGGGGGTGGGGGGATGGGTTAGCCTGGTGATGGGTATTAAAGAGGGCACATTCTGCATGGAGCACTGGGTGTTATACGCAATGAATCATGGAACACTACATCAAAAACTGATGATGTAATGTATGGTGATTAACATAACAATAAAAATGACAAGGGAAGTACACACCTATCAGCAATCACTTTAAATGTAAATGGTCTAAATGCTCCAGTCAAACAACATAGGGTGACTGAATAAATCAAAACAGTAAGTCCCATCTATATGCTGCCTACAAGAGACTCACTTCCTTTTAAAGATTTTATTTGACAGAGTACAAGCAGGGAGAGAGGCAGGGAGAAAGAGAAGCAGACTCGCCTCTGAGCAAGGAGCCTGATGTGGGACTCGATCCTACGACCTGAGCTTAGGCAGACGCTTAACTGACTGAGCCACCGAGGTATCCCAAGAGACTCACTTCTGACCCAAAGACACAGACAGACTGAAAGTGAAGGGATTTAAAGAGACAGTCCATATAAATGGAAGCCAAAAAGAAAGGAAAAAAAGCTGGGGAAGCAATACTTCTATCAGACTAAATGGATTAAAACAAAGACTGTCACAACAAAGAACATTACATAATGATAGAGGGTTCAATCCAACAAGAGCATATAACAATCATAAATATCTATACACCCAACATTGGAGCATCTAAATACATAAAGCAAATATTAACTAATTAACAGAAGGGAGAAATTGACAGTACTACACTAACAGTACAGGATTTAACATCCCATTTACATCAATGGATAGATCACCCAGGCAAAAATCAAGGAAAGAGTGGCTTTGAATGACACATTAGACCAGAGGCACTTAACAGATACATATAGAGACTATTCCATCCAAACACAACAGGATATACATTCTTTTCAAGTGCACATGGAATATTCTCCAGGATAGATCAAATGTCAGCCCACAAATCTCAATAAATGTAAGTATACAGAAATCCTACCAAGCATCTTTTGAGAACACAACAGTATAAAACTAAAAACCGGGAAAAAAACAAAAACACATGGAGGCTGAACAGCATACTACTGAAGAATGAACAGACCAACAAAGACATCAAAGAGGAAATACAAAAACACAGGGAGACAAATGAAAATGAAAACACCATGATCCCAAATCACTGGGACACAGCAAAAGCCGTTCTAGAGGGAAGTTTATGGCAATACAGGGCTACCTCAAGAAACAAGAAAAATCTCAATCTAACCAAAGACCTAAAAGAACTAGATAAAGAATAAAACCAAAGTTAGTAGAAGGAAGGAAACAGCGACAATCAAGACAGAAACAGAAAATTAAAAACAGAGAGAAAAGAAAAGAAAAACAGAAAAGATAATGAAACCAAGAGCTGGTTCTTTGAAATATCAAGAGAAGTAATAACCCTTTAGCCAGACTCATCAAGAAAAAGAGAGGGCCCAAATAAATAAAATCAGAAGTGAAACAAGAGAAGTAAAAACAGAACAGAGAAATAATCCCTCCCACTGGTAGAATGCAAATAATATGAAATATTCATTTCTTCTTTCTATGGGCAATGAGCAACCTCAGACTGCCAGACACAGTTGCCCGCTTGATGGCTCTATTATTTACTCTCAGATTGAAGGCACAAGATAAAATGCATAGAAAGACAGTCATTTGGGAAGACAGAAAAATGGCTGAAAAGCATGAACTCTCTCCTTACCCCAAGCAAATATGAAAGAGATTAATTTCAGCTTAGCATGGCTTCCAATGCCTTAGAAACTTTTTCCCTAGAAAAATTACTCTCCTTTGTGAAAGAAATTGATGTAATTTTACAAATAGAGAAATTTTTAACTTCATCACTTAGAATTAGAAAATTGATTCTTCCCCTTAAAGAGAAGAAACTAAGAAATCCATTTTTCTTCTACCATCAAAGGCTTCAACAATGAGGCCAGGGGACTACTTGGTTTACTGCCCTCTTCCTTACTCCATGTAACTTTCTTCTATTCCTAAATACCTAACAGGTTGCTTGGGAAAAAGAAAGAAAAATTGAATTATAACTTCTCTCACAGCCTTCTAATTCCTACAGGTCACCTGAAAAGCTTCAATCTCCTTTGTCATTGATCAAAGAAATTAAGTTACTTAACTGCAAGAATCCATTTCACAAATCCCATATAAATACACATCATTTATGCAAAAGATTAGCCATGATAAGGAATGTGTTTAAGAAGATCTACGCAATTTCTTTAACTGCATTGATTTGACTAAGTTAATTGATACTACATTCCATGTTTTCAGCAATATAAAAGTAAATTTCTAGTTGAGACTGTTTAAGTCTAAATAACTTATCCACATTGCATAACTGTAATCATAAAGTATATTAGTCAATGGATTAAAACTTTCCTGGCAAAACATAAACCACTACTTTCAGAAGATTTGTGACACCTCATCTCAAGGGCTTTATCTCCTCTCGTGAGGAGCCCATGTTAAACAAATAGATTTCCTTCTAGTACTAAGACATACCCCACAAAATACAACTAGACATGGATGTATAAGGTCATTTATACCTTTTTTAAGGGCCACATGAATTTATAGGAAACAGAGATGTGCCCTTCACTGTGTCTTAATTCCCCCCAAAAGGGAATACATTTAGTAGCCTACTTTATTTTTTTTTTAATTTAGTATAATAGCATTACCTGTTCACACTCACTTAACCAGCTATTTGGGATTATCTGCCTGGCTAGCTTGGGAAGGGCTAAGTGGGCTTTCTCTATAAACGCAAAAGAAAAGGGCACGGTGGATTTTTTTAAACACAAGATCTAGTGATCCCCAACAACAGATTTCACTATACAAAGCTGAAATTTTCCTTCGTGTTTATATTTCCCATACTTTAATCTCATTATCCGCCCCATGTTTTGACAAAAGGAATCAAATTTAAAAAGAAAGACCATTTAATTGATTATGCCTGGGATTTAGTCACACCTCTCTTTCTTCAACTACTGGTCAAGTCACTGATTGTCTTCATCTTACTCTGGAGAAGCACGACCAGTGCCACATAAATCTGGGATTAAACTCTAGCAGTCACGTGGAACTCCCTCTGGCCAAAGAAAGTAATTATTTTATTTCAATCAATATAAAGTACATTACGTACTTACTAGGTGTGGAGCACCATATTAAACATTAAGGATGATAAAAGTGTAAGGCATGCTCGTTTGTCAAGGAACTCAAAATCTGTGGAAGATGAGGACAAGCCCTTCTTTCTTTAGATAATGGAAATCTTGTTAAAAAAAAAAAAAACTCAAAAATGTTTTTTACCCCACTACTATCTATCTTTGCCTTTCAAAATATATTTTGATGTGCTAGTTGCTAAATTGGCACACCCAGTTTAAGGGATCAGAATGGCTATTGAGTCAGAGGTTGTGCTTCGCACTGGGGACACAAAAATTTAAAAAGATGCAGTGCTGGTAATAAGGCCCAGAATAAGAGGAAAGGGAAATATTAAAAATTACAAACTAGGCATTAGAGGTAAAAGCAGGGAGAAGGTGCAGGGATATGATACTCAGCAAGTCTTAGAGAAAAAACCAGCTGTGTGGTTTAAGTACCAGACAAAACTGGGTGTCATGGAAGCATAAGTAAGCTTTCCAGGAGCTAGGGCTTGGGCAGACATAGAAAGATATGGAGCCTGCAAGGCAGAGAAGAGGATGCGGATGAGAAACACCACCAAGAGGGCACATTTGCAGGGTGGTGGGGATGAGGACAAAGACAAGGGGTTACAAATGACCCTCCCTTGTTGCAAAAAGGGATGAGAATTCCCTGTGGCTGAAATCAGGTGCACATGAGGGCAGGGAGAGCGAGAGGTCAAGGATGACTAACATGGTGTGTTGTCAGGGTAAGAAGTTACTTCTAACTGTTCCTCATTTCTTCCAGAAATCGGGGGAGCCAGGCAAAAAAGTGAACTCTTATGTCCTTTGAAGACAGCACTCAATGAACAACTGCCAAATTATGAGCCAGCAGGAAAAGTGACTAAAAATGCAAAGTACTTGGAGTGCCAGATGAGGGGTGCACACAGCAAAGGATGCGGGAAGCGGAGCCCTTACACAGTAGTTAGGGAAGGACCGAGTGAGCCAGGCCCTGCTTTTCCATGGAAGGTGGCTGGCGTGACTCAAAAGGCCACAAGAAAGGAATCAGAAATTATTCATAACCTACTCCCCCACAACTCTTGGCATATGTATCTGATTTCTACAATAATTTTTTTCCTGGGCATATGTCTGTTTGGAACTTTTCTATTCTCTGGTGCAAATATATCTTTACCAACCAATATCCCTCCCCTGAATTTGCTGCATGGTCCTGAGTAAACCCCTTAATTGCCAGGCCTTAGTTCCAACACGTTTAAGTACACATCACAAAGCTGAAGCACAGATCAAAAAGAGAGAGCCCTAGAGACTGCTCCAAAAACATGAAATGCCAGAGTTGCATCTTAGACCACTCTCTGGAAAGAAAGTCTTCTTTGCAATCCTCCCCCACCAAAGCCTTAGACCGGGGTACCATCTTCTCCCCTCTTTGACCGCTGTATCTGGGACCGACAGGAATGTCTGCTTCAAATACCCCCCTGCTAGCCATCCACCATATCCCACTGCCCCCTGCAAAAAATCTTTAGGGGAAAACCCGAGGGAAAAGCTCATTATGTCTCCATGGGCTCAGGCTCATTCCCCCAGCACACTGCTCCACATACCTGGGCATCAGCCATACTAGCGTGGCTTGAGGTTCTAGCTGTAGGGCACCTGTGTAATTCCCCACAGTGCTTCCTTTTGCCCAGGATACCAATTGTCGTCATCATCAGACTGTATTTCCCATTCCCACCTACACGTCCGCCCAGGCTAGTCCACCTGACTAGCTCCTTTCATCTCACTGAAGACTCAGTTCATGCTTTCTATCTTCTGAGAAGATCCTCCCACCTCGCTACCACAATTCCAGGCCCCTGGACAAAGTTCAGTGTCCTCCCTATATTCTGTCACCTCCCCGTACACCTCAACCATAGTCACTTAATCGGTTAAATGTTAAAGATATAAATTATAATTTCTTTGCTCAACTGCTTCCCAGAGCCTAAAGGAATACCTAGTATATGCATACATATTACTTGAGTGAATGTTGATTATATGTCCACAATCCTTTATTCCAAACCCTTGAGGTTAGATGTGTTTGAGGAATTTGGAGGTTTTTTTATACTTTACAAAGGTAATAAGAGGCACACACCCTATTTATGTGACACCCTAGCAGAGTCTGAGGGATACCCCACAACCAAACACATTTCTGTAAATATATCAATAGTGCCACTAAATGGGATAAATAAAAGCTATAAATAGACTCATGTCAATTCAGGTCAAGTCTGACTGCTAAATGAGTTCAGGTGTTCTGCCAAATAAGTTATGGAAGGTTTGGATTCTAAAGTTTGGGAATTTCTCAATCACAGATAAGGAATTATGGACCTGGCTATACCCTGAATAATCTGAAGGTAAGGTGAAGAGACATGATGGGATCTTAGAATCATGCCGATTACATCACAGCCCTTTTTTCCTTCACAAGAAAAAAACTGAGGACCACACAGGAAAACTTACTTTGTCCAAGGTCACAGGTAATTAACAGCAAAGCTAAACTAGCATCCAATGCCCTGTTTATATTCTAGAATTCTTCCCAACAAGCCAACAGTGCCATAATGAAATACGCTCCTCTCTGCATTAATCTCATGCACAAGCTGCTCACTTCACTGTCTCTCTCCGCTGTCCTCCAACGTGGGCAGTCACCATGATACCCATGGTACCCATAACTAACAGGTGAGGAGAACGTAGTCCCTCACACCTACATCCACACTGAGAGCTACTGCTACCAGTTAACTCCTATAGAAATTCTGAAATCTTCCAGAGACTAGAACTTTACAACTAAAGCCATTTTAGTAAGAATTAGAATGGTTTATGTTTGCCTTCTGAGAGAACTATAAGATAATACAGTGTTTCCTTCCAGAGTGGCATGTGAGAAAATTTGAAGTGGTTCATGGACAAAACCGTTTCATCTTCACAGCCAATGTCAGACTCAATGGGGAAATGCTGAGAGCTCTTCCTCTAAGATCTGAAATAAGACCAGGCTGTGCACTCTCACCACTTCTACTCGGCATAGCACTGAAGGTTCTAGCCACAGCAATCAGACAAAAACACGAGAAAAGAAACAAAAGGCATCCAAATTGGTAAGAAAGTAGTAAAACTGTCACTATTTTTAGATGACCTACCACTATACATGGAAAGCCCTAGGCTCCACCAAAAAACTATTAGAATAAAGGAATTCAGTACAGTTGCAGGATACAGAATTAATACACAGAAATCTGTTGCATTTCTATGCACTAATAATGAGAGAAATTAAGAAAACAATCCCACTTACAATCGCATCAAAATGAATAAAATACCTAGGGATAAACTTACCCAAGGAGGTGAAAGACTTGTCCTCTGAAAACTATAAAACACGGATGAAAGGAATTGAAGACGACACAAACAAATGGAAAGCTATACCATAGATTGGAAGAATTAATTCTGTGGAAACATCCACATTACCCAAAGTGATCTACAGATTCCATACAATCCTCATCAAAATAACAGTGGCATTTTTCACAGAACTAGAACAAATAATCCTAAAATTTGTGTGGAACCACAAAAGACTCTGAAGAGCCAAAGCAATCTTGAGAAAGAAAAAGCTGGAGGTATCACAATCCCAGATTTCAAGACATACTACAAAGCTGTAATCATCGGGGTGCCTGGGTGGCTCAGTCGGTTAAGCGTCTGCCTTCAGCTCAGGTCATGATCCCAGGGTCCTGGGATCGAGCCCCGCATTGGGCTCCCTGCTCAGCGGGGAGTCTGCTTCTCTCTCTCCCTCTGCTTGTGAGCTCTCTTTCTCAAATAAATGAATAAAATCTTTGGGAAAAAAAAGCTGTAATAATCAAAACAGTATGATACTGGCATAAGAGCAGACACATAGATAAATGAAACAGAACAGAGAGCCAGAAAGAAAACACACACTTATATGGTTAATTAATCAATGACAGAGGAGGCAAGAATATACCATGGGGAAAAGACATTCTCTTCAATAAATGGTGCTGGGGGGGGCGCCTGGGTGGCTCGGTCGTTAAGCGTCTGCCTTCGGCTCAGGTCATGATCCCAGGGTCCTGGGATCGAGTCCCACATCGGGCTCCCTGCTCTGTGGGAAGCCTGCTTCTCCCTCTCTCACGCCCCCTGCTTGTGTTCCTGCTCTCGCTATGTCTCTATCAAATAAATAAATAAATCTTTAAATAAAAATAAAATAAATGGTGCTGGGAAAACTGGACCACTTTCTCATACCATAGACAAATTAACTCAAAATGGATTCAAGATCTAATGTGAGACCCAAAACCATAGAGCTCCTAGAAGGTAACATCGGCAGTAATCTCCTGGACATCAGCCATAACAACATTTTTCTAGATATGTCATCAGGCAACAAAAAGGAAAAATGAACCGTTGGGACTATTCCAAAATAAAAAGCTTTGCAGAGTGAAGGAAACCATCAACAAAATGAAAAGGGAACCCAGTGAAAGGGGGAAGATATCTGCAAATGATATATCCAATAAGGGGTTAATATCCAAAATATATAGGACTTAGACAACAGCAAAAAATAATCTGACTAAAAATGGGCAGAAGACATGAATAGACATTTTTCCAAAAAAGATAAACAAATGGCCAACAGACACATGACAAGATGCTCAACATCACTCATCATCAGGGAAATGCAAATCAAAACCACAACAAGGTATCCCCTGACACCTGTCAGAACGGCTAATATAAAAAAGACAAGAAATAACCAGTGCTGATGAGGATGTAGAGAAAAACCCTCGTGCAGGAATATAAACTGATACAACCACTGTGGAAAACAGTATGGGTGGTCCTCAAAAAATTTAAAAGAGAAATACCATCCAATACAATAATTCCACTACTGGGTATTTACCTGAAAGACAATGAAAATACTAATACAAAAAGATATAGGCACACCTATAATTATTGCAGCATTATTTACAATAGTCAAGATATAGAAGCAATCCACATGCCCATCGATAGATGAATGGATAAAGATAATGTGTGTGTACACACATTAACGCACATACATACATACATACATACATACACAATGGAATATTACTCAGCCATAAAAAAGAATGAGATTTCACCATTTGCAATAACATGGATGGACCTAGAGGGTATCATCCTAAGTGAAATAAGTCAGAGACAAAAAGCCAAATACCATATGAATTTACTTACTATTGAATCTAAAAAACAAAACAAATGAACAAGCAAAAAGCAGAAATGGACCCATAAATACAAACAACAAACTGATGGTTACCAGAGGGAGGAGGTGGGGAGATGGGTAAAATGGATAAAGGAGAGGTACAAGCTTCCAGTCATGGGATTAGTCAGTCACAGGAATGAAAGGCACGGCATAGGGAATACAGTCGGCGGTGGTGTAATAGTGTTGTGTGGTGACAGTCGCTGCAGTTGTGTGAGCACAGCATCATGTATAGACTCGTTGAATCACTATGTTGTACACCTGAAACTAGTGTAACATCGTATGTCAACTAGGCCTTGAAAAAACTAAGTTTGAAAAAAGCCAAGTTAAAGAAAAAGATTAGTAACAGTACATGTACTGTTTGGATATGGAAAAAATCACAAAGGTAATATGTGTATAAATGAAGTTAGTCTCACCAGAAAGAATGCCTGTGAACTCTGTTCTCCAAGATTCAAAAAGGTCTTTCCAATATTTGTGTTATTTCACTAACAGTCCTAACAGGAAGACTTCAAACATTTTTTTGTGCCGTGGCCCACATCAAATATCACTAATAGCTAAATGGATGAGGCTGCTCAATGCAGGAGGGTCTGGCCCCCTGGGTCCTGTCTCACTGCTGGAGGTTTAAGAGAATCTCAAGGCATTTCTGTAATCTAACACCGCATACTCGTAGAGAAGCCCTGCCTTACCCATGGCAAGTAGTCCTTTCTGCAGTAGGAAGGGAGTTGGAAGAACAGCTCTGTCTGTTCCCTGCTAGGTAGAGAACATGTGTGGCATGTCCTCATCCCTCTACCCCTACAGCAATCCATGGGCATATGGAACCATGCACATCACTCAAGCCAAGACCAACTCTGTTCTCAGAGATCTGTGTTAAAATTATACAAGTAATTTCTATTATCGAGATTCTCATCAATGTAACATAGCAAATGGTTTACAGATCACTGTGTAGTCGGGCCCTCCTAAAAGTATATATTAATATCACAGCTGTCAGAGGAGAGGACAAAAAGCCTAGGAGAGGTACACAGCCATGCTCTGAGTTGAGCTATGAACAAGATGTCTCAGACTGGGCACAGTGCCAACACCTAGAGAGAGAGAGAGAGAGAGAGGTTCCACAAGAGTCCCAAACAGTTGGCAGCTTCAGGGGTCTCATAGGAGAGGAAGAATGTTTCACTGAATGCTGGGCTGTTACAAGGTTTAAGACCCTGATACCTGAACGGAATCCAATAAAGCTCTGCCAGGTTCAGGTTATTTTGTCATGAGGTCAGTTGACTGCCCTCCTCTGGTCTGGAGCTCTAAATCAGGGACATGAAATTCTGGGAATCAGTGGGAAAATATCCATCTTTTCCCCTCCACCTCCTTATTCCTGTCCCCAGCCACTCAACGAAAGGCTCAACAAAACAAAACAAAACACCTGAAAGAAATTACTCGAATGAATATGAAAAAAAAAATTCCCTAATAAGATGATTCTTCTCTTTGTTCAAACCTTAATATACACTAATGAAATAAAATCGTGAAACATGGTGGATATTAAGTTGCTAAAGAAAATAAAAGTTGTCATGGTTTCCAGACACAAGCCCATTGTGCTTAGGAACAGAAGCACGTGCAGTTCCCTGGCAAGCCCGGGATTACTGAGAATAAGTTCATGTTTGACACACATGCTTTGGAAAACCTATTCTAACAAATATTTCCTAGTCCTCACCCCATAAAGGATGCAGCCTGGCCAGCAAGGATTTTTCTGAGATACATTTCAACACTGGAATCCATCACAAAATAAACAAAGCCAGTAACAGTGAAACAAGAGTGTGTCCATGCAGTCCTCTATGGCAAGTGAAGAGGGGAGTGAATGTAATGTCTGAGTGAAGGATTGGCATAAGGAGAGGTGAAGGAAGGCCACCAGAGAATCACACGCATGGCCTCCATCACTCATTTCCAGTGAACAGCAAATACCCATGGCTAGGTTACTGAACATGGACTACAGGCCAGACACACACGAGGTGCTTTACCCACATTAGCTCAGTTCATCATCAGAACTTGTTAAAGCAAATAGTATTACGAGCAATAATTTTTGGGCAATGAAACTGATGTACGTGATGGAGGCAGACAGTATGATTGCAGAGCCTGAAATGTTAAGGCTTACACAGTACCACCTCAGAAGGGCCAGAGAGGAGCAACCCACAGCTGCACAGAGGGTACCCTTCACCGCGGCTTCCCCGTGCAGTGCTCGGGGCCTGAGGAAAGCCCTAGCAAGGAAAGAGAGAAACATGGCACAACAAGGTACTTAGCAACCAAACATAATGAAGGAACAGGATCTATCCTATCATCTCAATGTGCTTGCCTGTACAATCCAGACACACTGCCTTTCCAAAATTTCTAGTGTATGGATGATCGTGAAGTGTACCTGTCACATAAATGACAAAGTTATATGACATGAAATTGCAATGAAATATACAGTAGACTATGAGCTGCATGGAGGCGAACAGAGGCTCATGCTGCTCAGATGATGCTATGGTGAAAGATGTGCTGGAGGATGGAGGATGAAGATTATCTTACTTGGTTTTTAAATCCTTGAGCAGATGACCACAGTATTAGAACAACACACCTATCGAGTTCCTGCATACAGAGATCCAAGTAAGGTATAACACTGCAAGCTGAGGCTCCCGAGAAGGAACGTACTACTGGGGGATGCTTGGAAGGGGTGACTCAAGGTCTTCTATCAGACCAAAGCTAAATGGCACAAGTCCACAGTGATAATGTATCTATTTACCTATGCAATCCCCATGTAAGGTTCTGTCCTCACACCACACTGAACTCAGGTAACCAGACACAAATATATCCACAGAACTATCAAAGGAGGAAAAGAAGAATACGGTCAGAGAAGTAGCAAAAATCTAGAAAGAAAGGCCAGGGCCTAGACAAAGACTCTTAAAGAAGGAACGAACCCCTCTTAAGCTTGCAAGAGAGAGCAGGTGTCATCTAAAGCATGAGAAACAAATCACAGGCATCCTGCTTGGCCAGACTGTCAACACCCTGGCGGCAGTCTACTTCCCAGCTTGGGAAGACTGACAGACCCCATTTTAACATGAGATCTCAAGAGTAAGGTCCCTGACCCAACGGTCGTGTGGGGATCACCTGTGGCCCTGTTAGAAAGGGAGGTTCTCTGTCCAGACCTCCTAAATCAGAAACTCTGGGGCGGCGGGCCCAGCATTCTGTTTCTAGATGAATCTGACACACACTCAGTTTAAGAACTATCGATCCAGGCAAACCCCTGCCTTAAGCTGACACCCAAAATTCACCCAGAAAAGGTAAGAAAACCATTTTCCTTCCTACCAATTCCAAATTCAATGTCAAACTAAACATAATAAGTAAATTCCAAAAGACACTACTGAGAAGTTTTCAGATGTGCAAATGGACTTAATTCTCATTTCCTGTACAGAAACAGCATGAAGTTTATTATTAGCAGCAAATAAATGTAACATTCCAATGAAAATACAAAATGCAACATATTTTTATACTCATGGTTCACTTGAGGATCATATTGCTCCAGGAGAACTATCTGGTCATCAATTTTTATCATGGACTCAGAAACTCAAAGGATTCATAATTATAATGACCTTCCTAAGATAAGATATTCATACATTTAAATGAGGTACATTTTATATGCAATAATTTCAAAAATATATATCCTTTTAATGACAGTTCCTAAAGCTGGTAAGAAAGTGAAATAGGTACATCACACCCTGGGGTGAGCGGGATATTGTAAATTAGCACAACTCTTATGAAAAGCAATTTGGCAGTATGTGTCAAGCCATAAAAACCTCCATACTCTTTGACCTATTAGGTCTACTTGTTTTCAGATTAAGAATTAATTCCCCAAATGAAAAAGTTATATGAACAAAGGTACCTAATATAGGCCCCAAATGGAGGAGACGGGATGTCTGAAACATGAAAATGGCTCATAAAATATCACATGACCACTTAAAATAAAAACAGACTAATGTTAAAAAGACATACTCGAACAAAAAAGATGATACAGAACTGTATCTATACTATGATGATAACAAAGTCAAAAACATACGGGGTGCATAGAGAAGAAGTGGAAAGACACACGGATGTTAGAACATAAGGGCAAATTTTCTCTTATTTTTCTTTCTACTCATTTTCGTTTTGGTGTAGTAATAACTGAAATATTAATAATAAACCTAGAAGTGCTCAATCCCACGTGCAAACCTATTTTGAGTCCAGATAAAGTGATTTCCATCTGTGCGCGTGCGCGCGCCTGTGAACAGTCATGGGAGGAGGGGGGACTAAAAAGAGAAGGGGAAAATATCAAATTAGTCACTGCCAAGGGACAGTAACTGATTTAAAAGGAGACACAACATACCCTTACCTCCCACTAACAATCCAACCACACCACAGAAGAGAAGTTCAACCCACAGAATTTTAGGAACCAGAGAGCCACCTAAATGATGACATAACAGGAAGTCAATCAATCAAACAACCAAAATAGTCTCTCTTCCTCTACTCTTCATGATTTTTTCAGCAAAAGAACATTAAACACGGAACAGATGATGCAAACTACCATTTGCTGAGCTCAATTTTAAACCGATGACTCTAATTTCAAATGGACGCCTATTAAGCACAAGTGATCTTTAAGAGCCACTTGGGTTTATGCCTGTGACACAGGGAACGCGTTTGCAACATGAATTCTTACAAAGCCCAAATCCCACATTTCTGCCAAGCTCAGCTTTCATCATGCAGGCCTGCTGGGAGCTGCTCCAGCCCAGCCGCCGCTGGCTGGCTACCATCCTGGCCCCGGGATAGTAGTACTCTCTTCACTGGGGGCAAGTTCCCCAGTGCATGGTTTAGTATGATGCCAATCCTTCTCTAAATTGTTTGCTAAAATAAACAAATTAAAATTAGATTTTCAGATCCAAGATGCTCAAGGATTATTGGGGAGGGGGTGAGCAAATGAAGTCGATGTGCAATTCCAGGCAAAGTTCAGAACTTCATAAATCAGCAAAACAATCTCTCTGTTGCAGATAATTCTCAAGGCACTTGATGGCACAAAATGCCAGTCGGTAAGGTCCCAGTGATTGAGAAACAATTACCAAGAAAATGTTCATGACTCCATCAGAAGAAAGAAAAGAAAAAGAAAATTAAAAGAACGGTCAGGTAGCAATGCACGTTATGTTTATGCTTAATCTGAAACATTGCTTTTCACAGACCCGCTAAGGGTCTCAAAGCCAGACACACGGTGCTGTTAGAGGAAAAAAAAAAAAAAGAAAAGGAAAAGCAGCAGCTACCATGAAGACGTGCCAATTCGAATTACTGCACATGAAAGCTAGGGTAAATTACCCTGATGCCACTTTCCTCAAAGAACTTCCTCTTTTCTGGTTATGTTGTTCAGGAAAATTACGATTGCCCCAAGAATCTCAATCCTTGAGAATTCACACATTATTTCTTTCATACTTCAAATCCAGGATTCCAAGGAGTTCTAGGAGGGGAAAGGATCCTTTGAAAATAAATATTAATCTAAATATATGGCACTTTCCTGTTTTTCTGGAACAATTTCAGACATGTCCTCTGAAAGAAGACTTCCAGTTGAGAAGACAGAAGTTTATTTAGGTGATTCAAGAGAGTCAGCCATAAAATCCACTTTGTGGGGAGATGGGGCATATGCAATTTAAAAGAGCACACGTAGTGCTTTCAGAATACAATGAACTTCCAGTAAAGTTCAACAATGTATTTGTGGCTAATCTGGATACATGAAAGACAAGAGTAAGTTAAGAGTTTATTGTAGGGGTCACAGGTTAAAAATGACCAACATATGCTCCTGTAACTATGAAGACAAGACCATTTCATAAAACTTACTCGAAAGAGGACCAGCATTAGCCTCCTACTCAGGGCTTCCTGAATTTGAATTTCACTAATTCAGAAGGTACAGCCTTACTTCTTACAAAGAGGTGAATTCTGAGTGTACAACCTGAGCCTGTTCTCAATAACCCAAATTTCAGAAGTAAAAATATCTAAAATAGCAGGATTCACCCTCAGATTTACTGGAGCATTCTTCTCATGCTAAATCCCACTTGTGAGAAGAACAAAGGAGGAGAGAGGGTGGGAAGAAAGGCAGAATAGGAAGATGGAGAAAGGAAGGAATGAAATATGGACCAATCAAAAGAAGAGCCAAAGAATAACTAGTCTTTTCCAGAAATATTCTTTTATTTTTTATTTTTTTTAGAGTTAGGCAGCGTTTATTGGGGGCTTATACTCAAGCACCAGGGGGGCAGCGCCAGGACCAGATGTCTCAGCCCGAAATATTCTTCTTTTCAACCCTCATTTCCTCTTGTGTAGCTAAAATATAATGCCACTGCATTCCACCTACTAGCCATAAATCAAATATAGATGCTGATAGCTTGATGTATGATTCAAGGAATAAGTATGATTCATGGGACAATGTGGACTTAAATATTTCCTTTGCCCTTTTAAAGACAGTAGAATCAAGAGGACTCGGGAAGGACATTGCTACATTAGATCAAATACTTACCATTGCTCACCATACGCCTGGCCACTTCCCACAAGACAAGTCCAAAGGCCCAAATGTCAACTCTCTTGTAAGAATCGAAACAATCCACCTGGATGGTTTCATCTAGAACTTCAGGGGCCATGTAGCGTTTGGTGCCCACACGGGGGTTGTTCCCCACATCCAGCTGATTAGTACTCTGGGAATGCATGACTGCCAGGCCTGAAAGGAAGAAGACAACAGGGTGGGTCAGTTTACTTCCTTTTCACAGAGGGTTGCTGAAGCATTTTCAAACTGACCCCAATCAGAAGCGCCCTCTCGTGGTATTTCTGGTCACTGCTGCACTATACCCAGAGTAATTAATCTCTGGAATACTATGGAGAGAGGACTTCTGTGACAAGAGAAAAAAGAACGAAGACCGGAAACAGTCAGAAGTTCTGAGGTTAACACCTGAACCTCTGAAACAAAAAGATCTGGATGAATAATAAACCAATGCACCAAACCACCAAGAGGCCAATATTTTCAAGTCCACAGGAAAATAGGCTCACAGGTTAAGTGGGAGCCTCCAAGGGCCTTAGAAGTAAAGCTCTCATGTTCCACCACAGCTCCCAGTAGTGTGCAAGCACAAATTTCCGACGGTGTGAGGCAGAGAACCTGAGGTAATGTATCACTACCTAAAGGGCGGGCTTCCATAGGCATTGCTCCATCCCTTTAGGAAGAGCTGCTCATCTGAGACGTAGTGACGCTGACCAAACCCACAGGCCTTTCTCTATAGTCATGCATGCAGACAGCATTCAGCTAGACCTCGATTCAAAGCACAACTCTCACGCTAAATGGCTTTCAAGCACTTTCTTAAACCATGACTCATTTCAGAATTCCTCAATTAGAGAGCCCTGGCATTCCTCGCCAACCAGGAGGGTTAAGCAGATACACGCATGATTCATTTGAGAATGAAATTACTTTTTGATGTATATGCTGACCAACTCAAAATGATTCCTTTAACACTCAAAATCATGAAAAGTGCCAAATTGGAACAAGAGGCCTCTGTAAACCTCCGCAACCCAATGATCCCTTGGGGATCCCTCAAGCCTTCTGTGGAGAATGCTTCTCCTCCCACTCCATGGCTTTGAATGTGTGGGATGATGACTCTTTCTCATGCCAGGGAGATGGCACCTGGTAGCGCACCCTTAATAATTAGCAGAGAAATCAGCAACTGCATTCACTACACCAGACTGGTTCCTCTTTCCCTGATTCTTCTAATCAACCCCAAGATTCTATAGCCACGGTGAACATCTCCCGAAACATATACACTTCTCTACCATTTCCAGAACCAAAGAGTTAAAAATAACAGAACATGAAAAGGTGCAGTTTAAATAGATCACGGCAATACTAGCTGTGGTGGTTTAAAAATATGTCCGCAAGTTCTTTGAAACGTCTCCCTTCAGGAGGCGAAGCTCAATTCCCCATGCCTTGAGCGTGGGCTGGACAGTCACACAGAACACGGCAGAAGTGAGTGAAGATCTTCAAAATTAGGACATAAACGGCACATGGCTTCCTCTCCGCTCTCAGTTCTCTCGTGTCATGAGGACGCTCACTCACGCAGCCCCGTGGAGAGGTCCCCCAGACCAGGGACCGAAGCCTCCTGCCAACAGCCACATGACTAGAGCCATCCTGGGAGTTCCTCCAGCCCTGACGAAGCCTTCAGGCACTTGCAGCTCTCATCGACAGCTTGACTGTGTAAGCCCTACAAGATCCTGAGCCAGAACCAGACAGCTAAGTCATCCCAAGACTGCTGACCCTCAGATGACTATGGGAGATAACAATCTGTGTTATTTTAAGCTGCTAAGTTTTAGAGGCTATGTGTTACCCAGTAATAGGTAATTATCATGCTACCTAAAGAGACAAAACAACCAAATGCAATGTGTAAACCTTGGCTGAATTCTTGTTTGAGAAAACTAAAAAAATCTGAAAATGGACATTAAATGATATTAAAGAATCATCAATAACTTTAGGTGCGATGAACTGATTATGCAGGAGATATATACTGAAGTATTTAGGAATGAAGTGTTGTGATGTCTGTAACTTATTTTCAAGTGTACGAGTAAAGACATATGTACAGCTACATGTAAAGCAAATATGGCAAAACTTTAACAATTGTTGAATCTAGGTGTTGTGCATATGATCATTATACTTACTCTTCTTTCAGCCTTTCTGTATGTTTGAATGTTTTATAATAAAAAGTTAGAAAAATAAATAGAATACCGGTGTTTTTGCAGTATCAATAACAGAACACGATTTCTAATGAGTGATCCTTAATTTGTGGGTATAAAGTGAAAAATTACACACAAATGATAATCTCATGGGAGCTGGTCTTCTGTACCAAGGAACTACTCCCTGAATAGTTAACACCTTAACACAGATTTTTGTACAAATCCATGTATCTAACTGGAAGGCTACAGGCCAAAAGAAAGAAAAATGAATAACTAATTAGTTGGACTTACTGAAAAACAACTCTGACTCCCTATCAAGTCCCACAACCAAAGCCAACATTTCCCATCTCCCCTAGACCACTGGACTATAATAGCAGCAACCATCTGAATGCTTATTATTTGCCAAGCAAGTATAATAATTTCTGAATTTTATTAAGAACCATGTGAGGTACATAATAATTGATTTTGAGTGACATGAATAATACTTGGACACAACGTTATGAACATCTGAAACAATACCGAAGTACAGTGCACAGTGTCAAACACTAAAGTGCTCCTTGCCCCCCAGTCGAGTATAAGCCAGTCCTGCACTTTGGGCAGGTAAATCGATAGATTAAAATATCTGCATAGATATATGGGGTGATAACTGGGAAAGTCAGGATTCAAGTCCAAATCACCCTGCTCCAAAAGCCAGGGCATGGCCACAAAAGTCCTCTACACCACAACTGAAACTGCCCACAAAAAACTTCAGAGCCATACCCTTTCAATGCTATCCTAAATATTTTTCTTCTCACACTTGCAAAACACTGTAAAATAATTCTCAGCATGAATGCAAAGACTTTAAAGAAATTCAAAAGAAATACATTTTCCGGACATGTCACATCTTTGTGTTTAAAAATAAGAATAGGGGTGCCTGGGAGGCTCAGTCGGTTAAGCGGCTGCCTTCGGCTCGAGTCATGATCCTGGGGTCCTGGGATCGAGCCCCACGTCGGGCTCCCTGCTCTGCGGGAAGCCTGCTTCTCCCTCTCCCTCTGCCTGCCACTCTGCCTACTTGTGCTCTCTCTCTCTCTGTCAAATAAATAAATAAAATCTTAAAAAAAAAAAAAAAAAAAGAATAAATATTATCATTTATATACAAGAGTTAATACTGTCCAAACCTTTATCAGCCTCACAATAACTACAATGATATGAATATAATATAAACCATTTTTTAATCAAATAGAGTGAGAACTCTCCGTAGTCCACTGAAATGGATAACCAATATTACAATTCAGTTCTCATTAGCGTAATTATTCAGCCAGTACCCAAGTTGAATATGGTTTTATATACAGTGTCACTATAAATGAAAATAATCTTATTTATAATGCAATTAAAGCTACACTAAGCATTACCCTAACACCACAGGAATGAGATATCCCAGCAGGGCAAATTGTGAATTGGTTCAGGAACTTTTTTCCTCTTTCTTGACTGATAATTTTGCCATGGTTACAGAAAAACAACTTTAGAAGCCATTTTTAAGATGAACTCATTCCATAGGTTGGTTCTTTTTTTTTTTTTTAAGATTTATTTATTTATTTATTTGGGGGAGAGAGAGAGAGAGAGAGTGAGCGGGAGAGGGAGAAAGAATCGCAAGCAGACCCCACACTGCACGTGGAGCCTGGTGCAGAGCTCAATCTCATGACCCTGTGATCATGACCTGAGCCAAAACCAAGAGTCAGACACTTAACCGACTGAGCCACTCAGGTGCCCCTCATTCCATAGGTTATTTAACTGTGTACCTACTTTGTGTAAAGGTTTGAGAAATCAGAATGCTACAGACTATTGGTTGCCTCTGAGGGTGGGCTGGTCAGGAATTGACTGAACGAGCATTTTACCTGGAAGTCACCTTCCAAGGTAACGCAAAGGTCTGAATTTCAATAGAGATTTGGATTTTATAGCATTTGTCCAAACTCTTGAGAATGTATTACTTAAGATTTGTTTACCCGGAGAGAAAAAAGTCAACAAATAATAGACTCCGGTGCACGACACAGTGGTATACATGCTGAAGTCTTTAGAAGAAAGGGCTCTTTTGTCTGCAGTTCACTTGGGAATGTATCAATAATTAAAGATGGACTGATGGGGCGCCTGGGTGGCTCAGTTGGTTAAGCGACTGCCTTCGGCTCAGGTCATGATCCTGGAGTCCCTGGATCGAGTCCCGCATCGGGCTCCCTGCTCAGCGGGGAGTCTGCTTCTCCCTCTGACCCTCCCCCCTCTCATGTACTCGCTCTCTCTCATTCTCTCTCTCTCAAATAAAAATAAATAAAATCTTTAAAAAAAAAAAAAAAGGTGGACTGATGAATGGGGAGGCATGGATATGTGACAACAGTAAAATGTTGATGGAGGAATCTAGGTAGTGGGTATACAGCTGTTCACTGGGACGTTCTTTTGATTTGCCTGCGTACTTGAAAGTCTTCATAACAAGATGTTAGGGGAGGGGGCATGGATGCGACCTAGCTAAACGATGGAATACAACAAAAGTAAAAACTGTAATTAAAAAATATTTTTAAAACTTTACCCAAATCTGCTATGCAACACTGTCCATTCTTCTTAACCAGGATGTTTTTGCTCTTTAAATCTCGATGAGCAATGGCTGGCTTCCCTTGGGTCCCAAATATCTCTATGTGCAAATGTGCAAGACCACTAGCTATGGATAGCACTATTCGCAGGCAGCTAACAGTATCCAGAGTAGTGAGCTGAAGATAGTCGTACAACGATCCCATTTCATGATAATGTGTGATTAACCACAACTGGGTACTGGAGTGTCTTGATGTCATGTCTGAAGCAATAAAACCTGGAGGGAGCAAGAACAAAATTAGCAGACATGTAAGAATTTCACATTATAACTTTTAGTGCACAGAAACAGTAACCCATATAATAGATACCACCTGTAACAAAAAATAATTAAACTAACCAACTACCATGAAAGGAGGTTTACAGAGGCATCAACAGAAAAACATAGTACTCTTAATACTACCATAAAAAGGTACTTCTAATGAATAGGAAATGTCCATATTCATTTTCATTATAAATAATCCTTTAAAAAGATTTTCCATTATGTTACGATTCAGATAGGAATAATATCTTTGCATTTATCCGTAATGATAGTATCAAACTCTTTATCATGTTCATATTCCAAGCGCAGATTATTCATCAGCCACCCAAAAAGAATAAAAAACACAGAATCTAAACATAGAATCTAAACATAAAAAGAAACTAGAATCTAAAACATAGAATCTAGTTCTAGTATTGACTCTGCCTGTGATTTGCTGTATAATACTGGGCAACTCATTTAGGTTCTCTGGATTATCTCTGTTCAGATGTAAGATAAAGGGGTAAGTTTATATTAAATGATTGACTACTTATCAAATAAAAAAGAAACCAAATATAATAAGCATCTATGATGCTCTTTGTCAGTCACATAAGAAAACCAAGATGATAGTGTTTGTTGGCTAGAAAAGAAGACATATAGGAAAGAAAAATTACAATATCATGTAAGGAATATAATGAAAAGTACTGTTAGATCTGCAAAGGGCAACATGAGTCCAGAAGAGGGAATCCTAGTAATTCAGACGAGATATTACAACAGGCTTCCATCGAGAAGTGATAACTGAAGCGGTCTTGAAAAGAAGTGAGATTTGACAGATGCCAATAAGGAGGTAAGAAGAGAATTTCCTAGACATTGTGAGGGGACCCTTGAGCAAACTGAATAAACTCTACGAAATAAATTGTGATGTATGTCTTGCCTTTCCTGCTACAGACATGCTTTCCACCCACTCACTCGCGCATTCTCTCTCCATATATGTAAACTACACACACACACACACACACACACACACACACACACACACCCCTAATGGACACACTTACAAGCACTGACATCTGGGACTCATAAATAAAAGAATATTAAAAAGAATATTAAAAAAAAAGACAGATGTGGCTTGAGGCAGGATTAAAGGACTTGTAAAAGGATGCGGGAAAATGGACACACGCAGAACATGCCTCACACTTACACAGAGCGTGATATAAAGTTTATGCTGCTTTCATATATATTTTCTCATTGGATTTTTCTCAATACACCGGGAACACAGATATCATTATACTCAGTTTATAAATAATGAAACTGCTGCTAGGAGATGCCAAATTACGCATCTATTAAGTTGTCGCTGACCCCAAGTTTGGTGCTAGCCATCTGGGCACACCACAGCTTGTACAGGAAACTCTGGGAACAAAGAAAGGTCCCCTATTTGACCGTCATCATCATCAACAACAGAAGCAGCTAGTAGTTACTGGGACGAACAAGGTGCCAGGCTCAATACTTCTACACACTCTGCACGTAATCCTCCAATATTCATACAGGAAAGAGGCAGAGGACAGCACTGACATTAAGGCTAGTAATGCTCCCCGACAGCCTGGCTCTAGAACCTATACTCTTACCCACTACGCCATACTGCCCCCAAACAGGCGGACTTCTACTCAGAGAGAGACGATGTGACACACGTATCCACTGCGCATCTGTGAAGTGAACAAAGTAATGTCTCCACAACTTGATCCCCTACCTCTCTCTCCCCTGCCCTCCGAGCCAGTTCCCACGGGCAGCCTCAGACTCTCATTCTTTCCCCCTGTCCAGTCTGTCTCTGTGGCCCCACAGCAATTTCTCTTGGAGCCCTACACTGGCCATAATATGAATAGTCAAAATGTGTACTCAGATATTAGTTATTCTTACTAAAGAAAATGCTTCTACTTTATCATTTTAAACCAAATGATATTAATTGTTAATGACTTTCAAAAATAAAAATCCTAAACGGTAAGTACCACTCAAAAGAAATCAAATTACTGTTGTGTATTTATGTAGCCTCTACTGATTTCTCTGCCCAAGGGAGAGCAGCCTCTGATTACATACATACATACATAAACAACAAATAAATACTTATTCTCTCACCTGCCCTAAGTCCCTTAGGTCTTAGAGAAGGATTTTTGTCTGTCCCATTAATTATGCTCTAGACCTTCTGGAAAAATGACTTTTTAATAGGCAGGACTTTTTTTTTTTTTTTAACTGTTTATCTCCCAAGGGTGAATCACAGAACTACATTTGTTTCAAAATGCGAGAGCATTTTTATGGAATTTTTGCATTTTCCATCAGAGCACTCTACTGTTAGTGAAGGCTGAACAGGTACTTATAAGTTGCAACACTGGACGCAGCCATTGGATGTGTTCATAACGGGGAGAGAAAGTGATTAGAGCAAAAGCCTCTTATTTAACAGCCAAAGTCATCCTCCCAGGCTCCCCAGGAAGGAAAATAAAACCCAAAATCTTAAGTGAGGTCATCCATGGCCCTTGTGAGCCTCGCCCTGGCGACTCTCCCAGGAGCCAGGCACCGGGCAGCTATGACAGCTGAGGACTGAGGCCACCACACAGTGGGGCACGGGGGCTGCAGAGCGCTGGGCCCCAAGACTGGCTCCACCATTCCCAAGCTGCGTGATCTCACACAAGTCATTTAAAATCTCCACCTTGGTTTCCTCATTTATAAGATAAGGACAACGACATCAGCAACCTCACAGGGGTACTGTGAGAATAGAAGAGTTAATTATAGTGCAGCGCTTCATAGGATACCTAACACAGGAAGTGTCAAGAATAGCTGGTTACTATTACATTTCAGAATAGCTCAGGGTTCAATTAAAACCACAGCAATTCTGCAACGTAGTATCTTTTGCGGGTAACTTTCCTTTACTTCCACTTGCTCTAAGGAAGGTCTGATTAATGGGTGAGGTAGTGCCTCTTCAGAGTGTGGAGCAGTTCTAGAGACGGCGGGTGGTAACAGCCGCACAATGTGAATGCACCTATGTCGCTGAACTCTCCCCTTGATATGATTATAACGGTAAGCTTCATATTTTACTATCATTTTTTTAAAAAGCATGTGAGACGAGACTTTGGAGTAAAATTCTCACATTAATTCAACTCCCTTGGTCTTAGTAATGAGGGAAAGAATGCTAAGAAACATATAACCTTGGCCCAAAGTCACACAGTGGGCCTGCTGGAGGTGCTGAGAGTAGAGACCAGCGTCTCCAGTCCCCCGACCACTGTTCCTGCCACCACCCAGCACACCCTCCTGTTACCCCCTTGTCTGTTGACTTCTATACCAGACAGAGCAGAAGGAAGAGTTGGAAGCCAAATCTAGTCATTTGAAAGATACTGTTATAGGGGGATAAACAATGAGGGCCCAGAGTTTTATATGTATGCATATATGTGTAAATGTGTGTGTGTGATGTTATTTATTTTGAGGAGCTAGAGTTAGCAATACTCCAGGGTGGGAGGGAAATCATGATCCAATATTTGATACAAGATGCTCCTTTGATAGAAAAGGAAAAGATCACAGAAAACCTTAAAGCCTCTATATCCAGAAAACTGGTAAAGCAAGGAAAGAACTTCAACCAAGTTTAGACCCCGCCCTCAAAAAAACAGAAACAAAAACAAACCAGTTCATTTCTATGAGCTTTCTTAAAGCCAAAAGAACTACACAGTAAAATCAGTCCATACAGCTTTAAGTATGATGAGGGTAGAAAGACCTCATCAATAGAGAATTTCCCTGGCTCATCAGGTAATAAGAAATGAACAATGTTTTGCCCTATGTGGTCACACTAAGGGAACCTCACCTCTCACATGAATCATATTGCGAAGGTGACTTTCAAATTTCTCTTATGATTAAATCCAATTTAATAAATATTTACCGAGCACATAGCATGTGCAAGTACTGTCCTGAGTACTGCATGTGAAGGCAAAAACAATGGAAGTGATCCTTGTCCTCAGTGTACAATGGAATGGTATCACAGTTCATTTAACTCAAGGGCACTGATAAAGTGACTATTTGCATAGCCCAGCAATATCTAGAGCATTTTGCTCAATGAACCTGTGAGCCCATGAGAACGAGAAGGGGTGCCTGAACATGCCCTTCCTTTAATGAATCTCAGACCCCACATACTTCTTAGAGTATGTGCACCCGCCCATTAAGAGTCATTCCACTGTTTAAAAAAATGTACTTCCTGCACATCCCAGCTTCTAACGCAACTGACGCTTTATCTGTGGCTCAACCTGTCTGTCCCAGTGTCAGAGGGAAAAGTGGGACATTTGAAGGTAATTTTGACTGTGGATGAATCTTCACCTCATACTCTCATTATCGAATCACAATTCCACTAGTTAACTACCACATAAAGTACAGAACTGTGGTTAAGAGACACACTGCCCAGTGTGACTCTCAGCTCCACGATTTGACCTGATGAGTGATGCTAACCTCCCACCTTGGTCACCTCATCAGTTAAAACTAGAAAAACAAGAGTACCTACGCCCTTATGACTGTGGGGAAGCTGAAAGGAGAAAATGCACATGACATACTTCAAGCAGTGATTCCTGCACAGTAACGATCGTCGCTGTTACACATACGCATCTAACTGTGCCACAAGCTTGTGTGCGATCAGAGTTACAGCACAGCTGCAAAGTGAGGGGGTGCATAAATCCACTGGGAGAAACTGGAAGGGAACTGAGACACTGTGATGGAAGGAGGGGTGGTTGGAGTGTGGGGTGGGGATCATGCGTGATCAAGACCACGAACAACGGCACAGACACTTGAATGTTCATGGCGATCCCAAAAAATGGCAAATATCCAAAGTGGCTGCCATCTGGGGATATTCGTAGAGAAAATCTGAGACTCCCTGGGACCCCAACAAATAAGGAGTCTGGAATGCCAGGCCCAGAAGGCACAAATTTTAGGCAATGGAGGAGTCGTCAGAAACACTTTGAGGAATATCTCAGCTACCCAATGAAAGAGAACTCAGGGTGGCAAGATGGACTGGAGATGGGAGACCACCAGCAACGATATGAGCAAGGAGGACTGGGTGACAGTTAGGGCCCCACAGGTAAGGCAAGGGGAGAAGACAACCGCAGAAACACACAACTCTAAGACGGAACACACCGCCATGCTTTAGACAACTGTCGAACTGTTCTTGGCAGAAAACCTAACTCAGGTTTAATACTAAATTGGCAGTAACAGAATAGAAATAAATTCTGGCAATGACCTTCTGATGAGCCAAATCTCCTCCAATAGCCATGAAGTGGCCAACACTATCCTGTAGAGTCAATTTCTCTATAAACTTTATATCCACTATTAAAGAGGCACTCTGGGCAGCATTCATCATACATGTATTAGTATAAACACATTGAGAGAAACTTTCCAAAATCACAGAAGTCAAAGGGAACAAGGACATTCTCATCCCTTATACCTCCACAGCAGTATTTCAATGGACTCTTCACAGATTTCACAAATGGTTCTAAGCTTTAGTTCCCAAATTAAAATGGATGCTAAATCCCTCTGTAAATCTGGGCTTTAAAAACCATGCCTAGTTTGAGGGAACGTGCATTTAATTACGATGTCCCTGGGAGCTGTGAATCTCTAGGAAATCGTCCAAAGAGCTTTCTTAGTTTGATTCAATAAATATTCAAAAAGGGTGCGGTAAGTAGAACAACGGATGAAGCCTTGAAGTGAACAATATGGGGTAAATTCTTGTTGCTTAAATAACAACCTACAGAATAAGAATTAGCAATAATGATTTCATTTTCATCATCCAGAGAATCTTCAAACTCAGCTTCTTTGCAGATTTCAACAAGAAATTAGTGTTAAAAGAAAATTAAACATGATATAAATGCCGATGATTCCTATTATCACTTTTCAGGGGAGACTTGCAAATTCACACACACCAAATCGGAGAGGGCAAAGGTAGGCAATTATTTCTTTCTAGATAAAATTAATGAGGTGATTATCTTTGTACTTACCCAAAATATTTTCATGCCTCAGCATCACAGTGTTGTACAATTCTGTTTCCCTGAACCATGACTTCTCATCCCGGGAGGAGAAGATCTTCACAGCGACGTTCTCCCCTTGCCAACTGCCCCTCCACACCTCACCATACCTGCCTTTCCCTGGGGAGAGCAACACAGAGGTGACATGGGAGGGAGCCAATACATTTCTTGCCCGCAACTCTTACCCCCTCCCTTTGTGTACCTGAAAAAACTTAATCTGGGGATCTAAATACCACCACCTTTCGCCTGTGAAGCCATACAAAAGTAAAATGGAACCTGCCCCTCCAGCCACCCACTGCCATAGCAAATCCAACACCCTCGGTATCTACATTGTACAATTAGCTGCTAATTACAAGGTTTACAGTTAAATTCCTCTATCAAAAGGTATGAAACATATATGGTTTTTAAAAGCACACGGAAGTTAGTAAAACTAACAAAATGGTACAGAGTATTCGATTCCAATGTGCTAAAAGCCAAAAAAAAAAAAAAAAAAAAAAAGCACATGTGGCTAAACTGAATAGCTGACTGGATTTCCTTCCCCTCATACGAGGTCAACGCGGACATTTTCTTGGGAGTCCAAATTTGCGAACTTACATATGCATTTATGTTTTTCATAAGGGAGACGATTAAGTTTGAGATCTGTGTTCTGATGGATCCAAAAAAATACACACACCACACACACACACACACAAAACAGTGCTGTGGAGGAGACCGACAAGCAGCCACTACCTTCCCTAAAGGATTTCTTGGCAGCGGATCTATTTCAAAAGAGGATTTGCAGAGTCTTAAAAGACATAATCCCAGAACAGTTCTGATTCCTGACACTGGTCATGGGTATTTGCTTGTCAGACAGCCCCTGGGATGCCAGAAGTGGGCCACACTGAAAGGGCCCCTTGGGGAAAGCATTTCCCAGACCTCGGCGACTCTGGTTTGTGATCAGCTCTGTGGGGTGCCTGTCCCCTCCTGCACCAGCAAACACCACTGTCAGCCTGTCAGTGACACGCTCCCTCCTCCGTTCTTCTCCTTCACTACAGGTAGGGGTGATCAGGGAGGCTGGGAGGAGCAGGTAATTACCACAAGACTACGGGGATCAACACGGGGTATAATCAGGGTAAAGACGCACGCGGCGCCTAGATGACGATGCAGCGGGAGATGCACCTCGCAGGGCAGCAGGGCAGGGCGTTCTCTAGGCAAGGGGCTGCTGGGGTCACGGCTCGTAACCAGAGGCTGCAGCACCACCTGCCCACCCGTGAATACCGCTCTCTGCTCACGGACTAAGCCACGAGAACCCGAACATGGAGAAAGAAATCCCCTATCCAGGGGATTAGGTCCTGAAACAAAATCAAAACCACTCAATCTGGACTCCCTCCTGACAAACGATGTCCCTATGAAATACCAACGACTAATCCAAAAGGATGTTAAATGTGGCCACTAAGTCATCATTGTAGGCTGCTGTCAGGTCGCAAAAATAGTATTTAGAGCAGGACTAATTTTAATACAGTCATAGCAATTGCCCAGCATTTGGAGTTCAAGATGAAGGCCAGTGCTAAGACACTACAAACAGGCTGCTGGGAAACAGTATGCTGAGCTTTTCCTGCCTTTGGTTACATTCTGTATCTTTATTTGCCCTTTGTCCTCACGCAGTCTCATTAGGAAGGAGAGAAAAAATGAGAGAATTGTATACATTACTATAAAGTTGCCTTAAATCTTTTTTTTTTTTTTTTAAAGGAAACAGAGATGGATGTCAGGATAAGTAGACAGATTTAAAATAGAAACCTACTTCAATGGTTTTCAAATGCTTTTAAGTTGTCAAATGCTTTTTAGAAATGCAACCTTATTCAGAAGTTCCTAAAAACAGAAGCAGAACTGCCCAAACGTATGGGGCACGGAGCCCCCATGGGAATCCATAAAGTGTCTGAAATTTGGGGGGTTCACGAATCACTATCTGGTAAGAACTGATCGTGTCCAACCTTGAACCCAAAATGGTAACATACTATCCAAGCAGTTCATCACATACATTTTTATTCAAGGCTGTACCACATGAACACTAACTATAAGCTACTGAAATGGCATTGCTTTTATGAAAGTCTTTAGCACTGAACCAACAAAATGCTATAATTGAATTTACACGATTTCCAAAAATGCTCAAGAATATCTACACGACCAGAAACAGTATGTGTTTGTAAAGGTACAATACTGTTTTGCCCTTTGGACTCTGGGGTTGGGCTCTGCAAACTGATACGGACATCGGCGGCTCTGTGAATGGTGAGTGGCCACGGGACAGGAGGGCAGGAGTAAGCAAGACAGGTAAGCAGCCTGTCACTGCCTTCTCACTCCTGCCCCAATACCCCTGTTCCTAAGCAAACTGCATGTCAGGCAGTACACGAGGACAACCCCGGTTGTACACAGTGGGCACATTTGGGGTGCTTCCATTTGTGTTTTCTCCGCTCACAGTCCACGGTGGAAGAGAAGCATAGTTTGAGCGCAAGTGTCACCTGCAGGCACACAAGTGACCAGCGGGAGCCTCTTGCCTTTGCTCTGGGTCTGCGACCACTGGGACTGTGTCTGAGCCACACATCATGCTTCTCTTCCACCAGTGGTAAAGGCAGCTTACGACGTCCAGCTACCTCCCAAAAGCCAAGGATGGGACGACCGGAGCTGCCGTGAAAAGAACCAGGAGAACTAGGAAGAGAGTGTGGAGACGCTGCCAACCTATCACCACCCCCGGGCATCCCTACATGCTGCCCGAGAAGAAATTAATGACAACTACCACGTGACTTGCAAATACCCGCCAAATACAAGCAAAACTAATAAAACTCAGGACTTCCCCTCCAAAAAAGGCATTTGTACCATCTTCCCAGAGGGCAACCAGCAATTTATAAACAAGCCATAAAAAGGTCACAAATTTTGACCCAGGAACCCCAAGTCCTGGGAATTTATTTTGAGTACTCAAAAGAAAGGTGCAATGCGTGCAAAAGCTTTCTCGAGTAGTACTGTTACAATTCAGTGATCATTCAAAAGACCATCGTTACACAATCTTTTAAAATATTTGTGATGTGTACAGATACATGGAAATGTCTATGAGCTTAAAACTGAAAGAAGGGACATAAACTGTATACACATTATGAATGCATCTATATATAACATGTTCCTAGACGGGGAAAATATGAGAGGCCATAGAGAAATGGATATTGCTCTTGTTTAAACAAAGCAATTATAAAGGTAGCTTTGGTAAATTTATCTCAGTATTTTTAAAGGCAGTGGGAGAGTGAGAGGGCTTGGAGAATTGCCATAGGCAAGTGTATTGTCCAAACGCCTCCTCCCCTCAGATCGCTCAAGGCCTGCAGCAGTCAGAAGCAGCAATGCTAATTCATTTCTCAGGCCTTCCTGTCATCCCAAAGGGTCTACTTGCAACTAGCCACACATTCCTTGGACAAGAATTCCAACAAGAGGAGGTGCTCCGACGCAAGTCATGGAGACCAGATACAGAGCCACACCGTCTCCTGTCATTTCACGAGCAACAGGTAACACAAGTTCCATCCTGCTTCTACAGCCACTGTTAACATTGCATACAACCCACAAAGAAGAGAAAAAAGAATTACCGACACACTCCAACAGTGTGATCTGACGAGCCACTGTTCTTTGTACCAGAAAAGGGAGACCAGAGCCGCTTCCTGACGTACATGAATGATCCAATAAATCCTGTGGTTCAAGACAAGGAGAAAAAGAAACTACTGAGAAACAGTTCCCAGTTTAGAGTACGAGCATGCATATCACTGTAACTCGCACGGAGAAGCCAATCCTGGATATGGGGCCCGTTAGTGTGCGTGGACCACTGGAGAAAGAATGGGTTTTCTTAGGAAAACCAGAAGCTGGCCCTTTTTATGATAGGTTTTCCTGAGGGATAAGTAGTCTTTTCTTGCATCCGGAGTTTTAGAATAAAAAAAAATAAAAAAAAAAAAAAAAAAAAAAAAGCTGAGTGGACAAGGTCAAAGATGCAAGTTAGAAAGTCCAAGAAGCAGGGCTGAGCATAAGGGGAAAACAGTAGAAAGAGGAGCAAGCAGAGCAAAAAGAGGGGAAGGGCCTTCAAGTCCAAGGCCTGGGCATAACTAACCACGTTCTGCTCTTCTCATAAGTATCTATGAAAAGATTCACTTTAGTTGACATGCCAACTAAGGAACTCTAACAAGGAACAAACAAATCAGGAATAAGGAACAAACAACTCTAATGTTGTTTCTATTGCAAAGGCTCCAGTGGCCACATGGGTCATCTAGCTGGTACACTCAAGCAGAGAGGGGCCACCTGGATGGGTTACCCTTTAGGTAGGTGAGGAACAAAAGCATCACAAAACCTAACCCTCAGTGTCATTTCTAGGTGTGAATTATCTACAAATCAGAGAGGGGGAAAAAAACAAAAAACAACAACAACATAAAACCATGCCCCAAACCTACTTCTAAAAATGAACATATTGTGAAAAAAATTCCCAATTAGTTCATTCGTTAAGTTCTTCCTTTTGATTCTCAGTGCAAGCCAAGGAGTAGATGTCTCTTTGTAACAGGAATGGATTATTTGGAACACACGGTATTGTGCCCGTGGTGATGGCTGTAAGGTTGCAGCAGTGTTGAGCTAACATTCCCCAAAGCTCATTCTTTCCCAAACATTTTAGCTGGCCTGTTAAAGCAATACATTGATTTGTGTGAATTTCATCTTTTTTTACTTACTCTGAGCACCACTGTGAAGTACTGTTGATCAGCAAAATTACCAAAATCTGAACATCCAAAGGAAGATATTTAGAATCCTTAAAAACCACAAAATGGATAATCAACAAGAAATTGAATGTAGATGAAGTAGTTTCACATCTCCCTAACCATCTCTTTTGCTGTTCTTTTTTCTCGTTATTCATTCACTTTTTTTGAGAGAATAATTCTGAAAATTAAACAAATGTGTTTTTTTCATAATGTATAATCGTGATTTTAAATCTAGTTCATAGACGTAAGGCAGGGGGTGGCTTTAGCCGAAGACTAACAAACATCTACTTCAACTTCTGGACCCCAAGGCTTCTTTTTCAATACAGGAGGCTGTTCAGTGAGATAGGCTTTGTTGAATTACATAAATGAGCATATCACTTAAATAAGAAAGTATATAGGCCAATAACGACAGCTTGTTTTAAACAGTGTTCTTTGCTGTGTTGTTACCGCGATATACTGTCCCCTAACGTGGTTGAGTTGAGAACACTATTTTAGCATCCACTCCCATTCCTCTTCCAAACTTGGAGAAGCTACTTAAACAGTGATTTACACTAGATATCCCTATCATCAGCCATGGTGGTTAGCAGTTCTGGGGAATGGAATTCTGACTAATCTCCTTCAGAATCTTGCTTTGCTAAAGCTTTGCCAGGATTCAGCTTCATATCTTGCTACTAACTCAATAAACTCACTGAATTTTCCTTAATATGGGAAACAAACTTCTAAGTACATTTCTAATGAAAAACTGTATTTCTCTACTTTGGGAAACAGAACAGCCTCATCTCCTCTTTTCTCCAGTTCCACCATACCACAATCTAAACAGGTAGGTAAAAGAAAGAAAACGAGGTTCCTTCCCGCTTCACATACAAAAATGTACACTTGACTGGTGGCCCAAGGATGGGGAAGGCGGGAGGATGGGATATTTCTCAGCCTGTATCAGCCACCACCAGATGTTTTAACAACTCGCCAAGGTTGGTCCAAGAATAATACCTGAGCTACAGAGACTGGTGAGGGTGGGTCTTCTCCAGCAGAGAGGAAGCTGGAGAGCAGGCTTACCTGCCGACCTACCACACACTCGTAAGCTTGTCGTCTAGCAGAACAAGACTTAATACGAGATGATCTTAGCTGACGCACGGCCATGACATTAAATAACACTGCATCACATTAGAAAGTTACTACCTTGATGGTCTTCCATCAAATATGACAAGGAGAGTCTCGATTGGGTATCAGCCTGTCTTTAATACCTAACACTCACAAATCTTCACCTTTTTCAGAAGAGGCATCAGACTCAGCATAGGATCGCTTCAGAATGTTATCAGTTCTCTTTTGCATTTTATGGTAACCTATTTATAGCAAGTGGTTCCCTTTTCTCACTTAAAGTTGAAAGTTCCTTTCAAATTGACACTTGACAATTTTTAAAAGTAAAAGAAGGAAGACACTTTTTCATGTGATTTCATCATTGAAAAATATGCAAAAGAATAACTTTAAAACATATAAACACAATGGTGTCTGACCCTGAGCCGTCCATGAGGGCAGCTACTAGCCACATATTAACTTTTAGCAAGTGAAATGTGGTTAGTCTGAACTGATATATGCTGTGAGTGTAACATATGCACCATATTTTTAAAACGCAGTTCAAAAAAAAAAGAAAGAATGTAAAATAGCATGTTCATAATTCCTTCTGATTAATGATTATATGTTGAAATGGTAATAACTATATACGTTAGGTCAAATATGTTGTTAAAATTAATATCACCTATGGTGGGGGGTTTTTAAACTTTTTTTTAAGTGGCCACTAGAAAATTTAAAATTACAGATGTGGCACACCTATTCCTATTGGATAGCACTGATTTAACCAAAAGACTACACTCCACAAGGGGGCAGCACAGGAGCGTGAAAAGTTTAATAGCTGCTTTTTCTGGATGTCAAGTTTAAAGTCTTAAATTACAGGGTGTTAAAATAATCTAGAAGGGAAACTGATTTTAATATTAAGCAAAGGTGCTTTTTTTGAAAGCACTTTTATTGCTAAAAATAGAGTAACTGAGTTACTCCAAGGCCCCCCGCCCAAAATTATAGGCAACCGTTCTCTGCACCTTTTCCCTTACTCCCAAAAGAAAAATAACTACCAAGAATCCACTAAAATAAATCCCCTCCCTCGTTGAACATAAATGTCTGTCTAAAATAAATGTTCTCACATAGGGGAGACCAAACAGGTGCCAACATAGGCTTGCCTAGGACTCAAGTGACCAGTGGTACGTGTGCGCACTGTCCAGTCCCCAGCTACTGGTTAGCATCTCGCGGTGAAATTAAGAATGCATGTTTAGCCATCTTTGTTATGCTTGGGATTCCCTGGGGTCTCAAACTCACTGCTAAAGTGCTGTCTCCAACATTGGTGGTGATGAGCCCTTCGATGGTGCCGTACTCCACATCTCTGGGATTGAGGCGTTCTTGGTTGCGCCTTTTAAATTTTCGGAGAGCCACTCCCAGTAGGCAAGCTAGAAGGCATACTGCAAATACTACGGACAGAATAATGAGGCCGACCTCCAAGTGGAAATTCTGTGCTCCAGGAAAGGATTTCCCTGGAGATGGGGGAGAAAAGGAATGCAATTGGCTGTAAGGCTCACGGTTTACTTATTATTTAGCACAACCGATACCTAACGAGTAGCTCCTGAGCCTGACCACCTGGTCTCCCAAGTCACAAACTGTTAAAAACTAAAATACTTCCTGACACCTGGAAAATGTCCTGGTCATCTGAACCATTATTCATTTAGGTACAACTGGAGTTTGAAAAAATCCGCCGAGAACCAACCATATTGATGCACATATGTGGAAGTACATTTATGATATGAAGTAGTACTCTGGTACTACTCTTATTAATGCAGATTTGATCTGTACAAATGTTTTATCCTTAGCCCTTACAGACAGAGATGATGATGAAATATTCCTATGAGAAAGTGCTATCTGAGTTAAAAACAAATTACCCAATCTGTGGTCTCTCTCCTCAGTGTATCTTGGATGTCTACCACTGAATTCTCATTGATCTTTCCACATCACGATTTCTGCCTAGGAACCGATTCATTCATCTGTTCTTTTACTCACTTATTCAATATCCACTCACTCAAAACATTCATTCACTGATTCACTCACTTGCCTAATCACTCATTCACCCCCTCGCTCAGCATTATCACATTACCCATTCAAACATCCGTGCATTACCACTTGGGCAAATACACACAAAGACTTTCTACTTGCCTAGTGAGTTAAATAAAAAAATTTCTTGGTTGGATAGCGATGGTCCACAATTAAAAGGTCCCCAACCAATAATCATCTCTGAATGACAGACCCCTTAGGACATGGTGTCACCAAAAGCCCTGTTCTTCCTCACATAGGCCTCTTCCACGTCTCTGCCTCCTTCCACAATCCACAATCCTTCCGCAAGCCTGACAGCCTTTATACATGTCTTTTAACTTTCCAAATCCAAATTAATCAACGACTTGGCACATAATACCCGATAGTACATGTCATTTGTACGATAAAGTGTAAAACTAATTATATACAACATTAAATTATAAATATGGTGCCTCCCTAATTGAATTAGAAATTCCTTAAGTAAAGAAAATAAATTTTCTATTACAACTCAGAGTCTCGCGAAGTGTTCTGCAGATTAGGAACTTTCCGTACTGTAGGTATAACTTCTCTGTGAGTGCAGATACTTCTTCACAGCCATCCACTCCATTAATTACAATTTAATTCAAAAAGGTTAAGAGTAAAGTTTATTCCATCAAGCACCCTTTTAGTTTTAGCTATTTAAATACTTAATCTCTCTTTTAAAAATCTTCTTTTATTATTCAACCCCATTTGCATATCAGAATTAACATTTACTATATGCCTTCAGGTCATCACCATAACTGAAATACTGCACAGCAGAATCCTGTATCAGTTTTTTTCCTTTTTCTTTTTTTCATTTTTCTCTCTCTTCCCCTGCTAGCTGACATTTCTGGCAGTGGGCGATCCTAGTAGCCTCTCCCACTCCACTTTTTTGGTTTGTTTCTTCTTTTGTAAGTGCAAAATTAAGTAATTACGCCAACTAAAAACGTACTATAGGTTAAGAGAATCAACTGGCTTGGGATGAGCTGACAAAGACTAAGGAACATTAATGTTTGTAGGGACTCTGAGATAGCAAATTAGGGCTCATTTTATGGGGTAACAGTTTCAGAGGAAGACTGATTTCCACTGGATTTGGAATCCATACACATACAACATAGAGAAGATTCCACATAAACTACAAGGTTCATGTGAAGTTGGACCCAGCTTCAAGATTCTGTGATGGTTCACTGGGAAATCAGATGTGGGAGCAAAGGTTAGTGAGGCTTTGTCTCCTTCCTCATAAAGAAGGAAACCTATTCCACTCAGCCACCAGAGGCTTATGTTTCGTTTTCCTTCCTACACACTCAACATCGAGATGAATATTTACCAAGCACAACTGTTTCAGAAATTATGAAATCATGGCTCCTGAAGAGAAGGAGAAGCTGTTCACCTGCACATGACTACCGAGAGAGATCTAGCCAGCCAAGCCATCCCCAAGATAGCCATTACCTTGCTCACTTACCCAAAGATATCTATCCTCCCTTTAGACTCCAAAAGGCCATGCCTTTCCCTTCCTCACCTAGAGCTACCTTTCTTGTCACTCATGGCCTCTAGTTCAAAGAGTAGGAGGAAAGCCTTGTGGCTATTTCCATCTTTAACCCACACAGAATCAGAACACCACCAACAGAAACCCTTGATCTAGAAATAGAAAAGTCCATGGGAACCTTTAGTGGGCAGCTGAGCCGTGATGTTCCTGTTACACCAGTCCCCTTGGCAGCACTCCACAGCTTGGCCAGGTGATGGTGGGGTCTTACAGGTCATCTTCCCCTGCTCATAGACCTGGAAGCAGCCTTTCTGGTAGACATGGAAGCCGTCATTTATGCTCAGTGAGGAAAAGCACTGCTGGCCTTCACAATGGTCCTCGCTCCCACAGGAGAGGCCTTCACACACACACATGTAAAGTTTGGGGTTCACCTTGGGCTTCTCATCTGCAAAAGAGCAAGAGGAAGGAAAAAAAAAAAAATCACTACATGGGTTTTATTCCCATCAGGGGAACAAGACAGCTTCTCCAAGACCATTACAACACATTTACCAAACAGAAAGTCAGGCCAAGAATCATCACTGGCCGTAATGTCCACATTTTGTTATATCTCTCACTTGACCAACCACCAAATAATAATCACCTCTCAATATATGAGTGCATTTATACGAGCTGTGTACTCTTTCAGATCATACCACGCCAAAGAATGGTTATCATATACCCACATGCTTCTGACAATGAACTTCCCCCACTGCGGTTTTCATGTTATCTTTGGCCAAATGGGCTCTCACATCCCAATTTTCTTGCGTCAAAATAAAATGTTCTTCCAGGACATAATGCTCATCAGCTTTATTTTATGTTTAAAAAAAAAAAAAGGCTCCTAAATATATGGCAATTGTTAATATCACGTCCTGGCAACTCCATACTAATCCATCAACTTGTAATACAAGGAATGCTGGTGTTCCTGCCGTTATCTGTAATTTACCAGTATAATCGAGAGTTTCCAAGGATGCAGCCTATAATTACAAATACCTCTTACCAATATTTGCAGCTAGATGCCTAGACTAATTTTTCAGTGGTAGTAACACTGAAGTTTTCATGTCGATCACAATGGAAATTCGTATCTGCTTCCGCATTTTTGACTGGCAGAAAAAAACTGGCACCGATTATTGAAGATGAGCGTACCAGGAGACAGAGGGAACAGAACAATGTTTTAACAGTGAGGTAACAGGTAGGACCACAGGAGCTGTCCACACCCACTAGGTCCAAGGTGCAATGGAAAGAGGCAGAAACGTACTATCCATAGTGAAGCACACCTAATTGGACCTCCTAATTATCTTCTTCAGGAAACACTCATTTGCAATCTAATTTTTCAAACCACTCTTTCTTTTCCCTTCCCTTGTTAGAATGATCAGTTCAGACTTGCTGGTCCCAACAGTTTGCACTAGTCGGGAAGAAAAGTGAAGACAGAATGTAAACAGCCAAGCCCTAGAGGTTCTGAAGCAGCGTTCATATAAAGAAATTCAGCTTTCAGAAGCTTGCTCCGAAGGCCTATGGCACAGACTGACTGCCTTCTCATTCTTGAACCCTCTGTGGCAGGTCTGTGAGGTAACTGCTTCTTTCTTAAAATAACAGGTCGGGTGGCTGTGCTTTCAAGAGGAGACCTTAAGGTAAGGTCTTTGAAAATGTCAAGTTCATTTACACAGATTTGTGTGGGTGTGTGTAGAGACGTGGGTTATCTCAGAAAGAGAAAAGTGTTCTTAATCTTTCTTCTTCCCTCTTCAAAGAAGTGAAAAATAGTTCACTACCCACTGTAATGTGGGTGCCTCATCCCACAGAGTAAGTGCATGCAGACACACAGACACAAGCCTTCTATTTATAATTGACTTGCTAGTTCTTTTGAAAACCACAAGGGGCTCATCCAAGAGCAAAGACATGCCTGAAAGCAGAAAATCCAAAATAGCCGCTGACAGTGTATGTATGTCACCAGTCTCACCCCCGAGAATCAAGAGCCTCAGACATTTTTAATGAGCAAAAATTTTAATGAGCCAAAAGATAGTCTTTATTTTCCCTGCCTAGAGAAATTCCAGCACCAATCTATTTCTATGAGGATGAGAAACATATATATCTGTTGACATAATCCAGCAAAAGTTTACACTTGCCAAAAGTGAGTTGAAAGATAATATTTCTAGGGAGTCTAGACATGCTTGCCACTCTTGAATGGCACAGAGCTGGGCTGAGGGTTGCCAACTATGCTGTCCAACAGGTGATGATTCTTTGGAGGGAAATGGATAGGCAGGGTAAGGGGGAGAGTTAATGGTGTCACGTTGATTTGTTTGTGATCTACAGCAGGGAATTTATAATACTATATTTTAAAACCATGCAATAATGCATTTATGAAAATTTGAAACACAAACATATATTTTTAAAATCCTAAATATTTTCAAAGGTCATAGGTATCCAAAGATACATACTACCACATTGAAGAGGTCGTGTCTGTTGACGCTGGGTTGGGGCTGAGGGGTCAGGGGATAGGATGAAGGGGTACAATGAAAACCATGTAAGAGAGTAGCTGTTCATGGACTGATAATGGACTGAGGAGTATGGCTTACTCAACTCGCTGCACCTGTGGTCCATTAGGCGCAACCACAGACAGGTAACGCTAGACAACAGAGGCCTTGCTCATCATCGAGCCTATGGAAATGGATGGTCCAGGTACAAAACAATTAATGACATCGTGTGTTTATAATAAAAAATGTAAAATTAAAAAAAAATAAGATAACAACAATAATAATTCCTTTCATGTGCTCTCAGACTGAACTCTGCTTTTAAAATCAGAGCCCTTAGGGTCCCCGGCTGGCTCAGTCGGTGGAGCATACAGCTCTTGATCTCAGGATCGTGAGTTCAAGTCCCAAGTTGGGGGTAGAGCCTACTGAAAAAATAAATAAATAATTAATTAATAAATAAAATTAGAGCCCGAACTGAACTCTAGCTCCATAGACATAAGATGTGGACTGCCCTTCCAAGGTTCCTATCGTTTGACAGGATGTGGGGATGGTCTGACAGATGTCTGGAATGTAACCTAAAGAATTTTGCCAGAACTGAGCAGCCTCAAGTAAATACCATCTTCAGTAAAAGTCAACTCACTATACCCAATTCTGCAGTGCACACAGGCATCACGGGTTATAAACTGTAATCAGATCTTATCCTGTGGGGATCATAAACTAAGTCCAAGGGATTCATTCATTTACTAAACACTCTCCCTGAATCTTTATATCCCTTCACTAGTTGCACACAAGTGGCCTGGGGTTGACTACCTTTAAATAGGTCATTCTTCTTAAGATGTCAAAAACTAGAGTTTTCATAGCCTCACCTCCACAATCCAGAAAAAGAAAAAAGGGGAAGAAAGATGGTTGTTAATGATACATGGTAATTAACTTAATTTCTGCTATGAAGAACCATGAGCTCAGTCCAGCAGTTAGCTAATGGGAAAAGTACAAAGCCTTCACCAGCTTCACTTCCAGTTGTGCTTCTCACCAACATTTAATCTTCTTAATTTGTATATTTCCATGTAACTAATTAGCAGAGCCCTTCATGAATCTCTTCTTTATATACCACTAAGTATAATTGAAGACCCTGAATTCATAAGTCTATAAGAATGACCACATGTCCCACGCACATGCCTGCACGCACGCACACATCAGTTAAATGCCACTTTGGCAGCTTCATCCAACAGAGTGGATTAGTGAAAGAGATGCCAAAAAGATTTCTGAGCTAGGATTACTGATTCAACAAAGAAGGTTAAAAGCAAGGTAGTAGCATTTTCATATCTTAATATCCACAATTCTAAGAACGCAGCAGGCCCCAAAATGCCCATGACTCACTGTTTTAGTCTCGTCAAAATTTAGGAATAACCGTAACATGTGTGAGCTTGTGATATTTTATTTGGAGCGCGTTGGAGGGGGCGGGGGTGGCGCACAGGATCCAAGAGTGATCACAAAATCCCTTGTAGGGCCACAGGTAGGAGTCTGGACCTCTAATCTCTCAGACAGTGAAAGGCATACCGTACACATCGAGACGTACCAAGACATGGATAGTCACCTTCAGGGACTGATTTTCAACAGGACAGACAGGAAGCGCCACATCTGATATGAAGTACTTTACACTTTGCCTGTGCAAATAACTAGGAAGTGCCCTGGCAGAAGGCAGCCAGTCTACGCCACCTAATTGACATTCATTTAAATAATTCAGTAATTTAAATGTCAAGCCAGAGGTATTCCCTGTCTGCAAAGCTCACCCACATTGTTTGTTCTAAAAGGCACCTCCCAGCATTACTCAGTGTTATGGCTGGCACTGCGTGCCCTTTGTATCACCAGAACCAGGTCCTTGTGAACACACTCGCAGCCCGGGTCTGACTGGAAGCAGCAGGGAGTCCTCGACTCCCAGCCAGTCTGGGAGGATTAGGGGCGGGCTCCACAACCAGAGGCCCAGGCTCAGAATCCCAAATCTTTTCAAAGATCCTTCTTGTTCTGGGCGATACTCAGCTCATCATCTGGACACACCTACTCTGGTAGCCTAACCGTAGACTGTCACAGGAAGAGGCAGAGCAAAGAGCATTGTGGACTTTTTTTTAAGAATGTTCACAGTTTGGGATAATCTTATACCTCAGAGTAAAAGTATTTACATTTATGTTTTATTTTATTTATTTATTTCTAAGATTTTATTTATTTATTTGACACAGAGAGAGAGCACACAAGCAGGGGGAGCAGGAGAAGTCGATTCCCTGCTCAGCAGGGAGCCCGCCATGGGGCTCCATCCCATGATCCTGGGATCACAACCTGAGCCGAAGGCAGACGCTTCACTGACTGAGCCACCCAGGTGCCCTTCGCATTTATGTTTTAAGTGGGACTTGACAAATCAAAGCACAACACTATGGGCTTATCCTCAACGTTCTCAGTCATGCACTCCATAATACTTTAAAGCATTTAAACTGATTATCATTCTAAATGGTGCACAAAACCTCATATTTCCCACTGAAGTCTGACACGAAAGACAAATGAGAAAACGCTACAAGTAAACCAGCCTGCAGCTATGACCCCAGAGGTCGGCAAAAGAAACAGACTGAATTTCTTAGAACTCACCTCAAAGTAGCACAAATAACAATGTGGTGATTAGACTATTCTTATAAAAGTCGTATAGTTCAGAATTTTATAGGCTAAAAAAAACGAACCCCAAACATCCCTGGACTCCTTCCAACAGCATAAATGATTCATTCATTTGAAATGACAGCTTATATTAGGCTTATAGATATGGGAGTCCTTCCATGGCCTCCTAATCCAAGAGCGCAGCTTGGCACTTCTCCAGAATCGGAAAGCATTTGAGATCTCTGGCATTAAACAAAGGCTCAGTGATGGATTTTGCAATGCCAGGTATCACTGCCAGAAGCCTGCTCCTAAGACAGAAACACAAAGGTCAGTCTGGAACGCCTCATGAAGGGCATTTGATGGTTTGGCAAGAAGGCAAGCTATATGCTCGGGAATACAGTACACCAGGAGCCTAAATACTCTCATTATAAAACACCCATTTAGGGAACCCAAATCACTTTTTTTTTTTCCCCTGATCAGAGAAACCAATACTTGGCAAAGTTGTAAAGCCAAGAAGAAAACATATTCCAGGAGTTAAGAAAGATAAAACAGGATCACATATAAATTAGAATAACAACAAAAAAAAATGATTGCAGGATTCCCAAGATTTTGAACTGATGATGGCTACAAATGTGCCCTTCCTACAGCGTTCTGGAACTGAGCAAACGGCATCCCCATTCAGATGTAGTCCTCTCTGCCTGCCATGATTCTTGAAATACAGACGGGGTGGTTCATGTGGCCAGAAGTCCTGGTGGAGCTGATCTCTACCTCTTTAGGCTCCCCTCATCACCCCTCCATTTTTGGAAGGCCTCTCTTGCTCTAGGATGTCAGGTCCTTTAAGTATGGAATTTCCTCCACAGGTAAGGCTTCACTCCCTCCCTGCCAACACCACATTTACCTAGTTAGCATCTGCCTTCCCTTCGGAGAAGCCTTTGTTCATACCCTCAGATTTAAAGTAGGAACCACCTGCATACACTCCCATGGATGTGTCTGTCTGGCTACTGAATGTCCAAGTCTTTCCTCCAGACTAGGAGCACCATGAGGGTAAGAACTGAGCCTATTCTGCTCACTGTTACATACCCCACCTGCCTCAGCAATTGACAGGAGTACAAGCCTGATGAGTATTTGCTTCAGAATGAATTTTCTCCTCACAGAAAGGATTTAGAGGTGGGAAGAGACATGATGCTGGTTTTCAGAGCAGACTGAGCCTATAAAGTCTTTAAATGTCAGCAGAGATCTTAAGGCAAGGCTTAGTCACTGAGCCAGCATGTCTGTGCAAACCACTTCTTCCTAGAGGAGCTCGCCATAGAGTCACATCTGTTCACCTACTCCGGCTTACAAGTGTAGAAAATTAATACTTGTTGTGGTGCAGTAGGTGTTCTGTTTGCCTGTTTGTCTGTTAGAAGAAAGAGGTAAAATACAAGCGTCTCTAAAACAAGGAATTACTTAATACATTAATAGAACAGCAGGGCTTTCTGGATGGTCCTTCCTTGGATGGCTGATGTGAGGACTTTGGGCTACTACAATGCGAAGGTGACCAGAACGACTGACACATCATAAGCGCCCTGACTCCTACCACGTGAGGGGAGTCATGCAGGACTTGCCCGCTTGGCAGTGAGAAAGATGCCCCCTGGTATTTGCTGCCATTTTCCTCCTCTCGGTGAAAGTAATGGCGTTTTCAGCAGGGAGTGGGGAAGAGTGAATTACATCATTTTCCCCTTCTTGCTTTGCTGAAGGTGATAAGGATTCCCAAGTCATCCTGCATTTGAACTGCTGAAGCTGAGGGGGGGGGGGGGAAGTGCCATCTGTTTATTTTGTGTCTGGGCTGACTCCTTGTCTCTGAAATAATCCCTGTAAATTAAGCCCTAATGCAGCAGCCGCACCTTCGATTTCAAAGCCAAAAACCTGGTCTGTGTTTAAGTGACTAACAAGTTAAAGAACATTGTGGGGTACTGACCGAAGACAATATTGGTCTGTCTTTTCCGTGCTTTTCATGGTTCCCAGAATGTAGCAAAGACATGGCTTTAACACTTGCACCATGTCTATGAAGCAACTCTTTAACAGGGGGAAAATAATGACCCATTTCTTCATTGTGTCTTCAAACTTCGTGACTCTCTGCTTCAGAGAAATAAATGGCTACAAGGCCTAATGGAAATTACCTACTAAGGAATTCCTTTAAAGACCAGGAAATATCCCCACCCCATATATTGATAATGCCCAGGTCTGAGCGAAGCTCCACTTACAGGAAGAGTAAGAGAGAGTACCACAGCCTGAGGGTGAAGAGAAAAAGACCTGGTGAATTATAATAAACATTTCAGGGAAGCCATTCCTGGTTGAGCTTTGGAGAGAACCAGCGATGTAGTCCCATCTATCCAATGTTGAGGCTGGAAGCTCTGTTCACAGTGTGGGAAGAGGTGTGCCTGACTCATGTGGGTTGTCTCTCAGCGATCCACCAGCTAAAGAGGGAGTGCATGCCTTGCTCCAGTGAGGGTTTCCTAGCCAGGCTCTGTATGGAAAATTCTGGTGTTAGGAAACCTTAACCAAGGCTCCACATGGGATAGGACAGTGGAGAAGGAACTATAGGGCGGCTTCAGCACAAGGCTCCCCCCCTCTACCTGCCCTTCTGTGCCCTACCAGTAATCGGGCCTTCAGGGTTGCCAATCTTTGCTCTACTTACCAGCAGCAAATCACCACCACACCCCCACACCCTTTCTGGAAGCTTTCAAACCACAGAGATAAATCCTTCAGAAGATGGGCAGGGCTACAATTTGTTGGACAACAGTCTTAGGATGCCAGCCTCTAGGCATTGCAGCACCCAAAGCCAAAGGTAAAAATGTCCAGAATTAGTTAAATTCCTCCTCTCTAGCTCCCTACTCTACCCCACCCCAGAAAAAAAGCACAGAGGGAATAAGGTGCTTGCTAGACTATTTGCTCCCAATCTGGATGAAGCCCAAGAGATTAAGATATCCAAGAGTGAAAAACGAGGGCACCGATCAAACCTCTGATACTGCTACTTCCCTTCCCCTAATTTCCCAACTCAGATCCTAAGGCCCTACCAGGCCCAGAACACCATGCAAGGTTAATTACCAGAAGCATCCCATGCCTTCAATCCCATGAATACATGCCTTGTGCATCTGTATTCCAGCCTTTAACTTGATCTTTGCTTTGTATGTATTCTTTCCACTATCAGTCTAATTAATATGGTCCACAAGAATTCACTAATTCCCAAATTCAACACTTAAGAAGACTGGCTTATTAGTCATAGACTAAAGGGTCCTAGAGTCACCATGACATAGGTGAGTCTGGGTCATTTTGAGCTTATTCTTTTTTACCCCTGAGCCCACAGAAACGCTCCGGGTGCCTACACTCAAAAGTAGAAACCAAAAGCATTTTTTTGAGATTGCTGTGAACCAGAACTGGCTTTTCAAACACTCGTTCCCTCCCCCACCCTCCACCCCCACCAATCTCTGTGGCACAGCACACCATTTCCAGCTTCCACAATCATCTTGGACCTTGGCAGAAGAAAGGCAGCTAAATCTGAGATGTGTCACGAGGCCGCTGGCTGGGGAGCAAGAATATCTAAACACAAACTAACGCGAAAGCACCAGGCCAGAGTTTCCACAGATTCCCGTTGGCTCCTGTAGCTGCAGAGCACTGACAGCCTAAAGATAACCCAAGTATCTACGAAGGGCCACTTTTAAATAGTAGCTTTAATACCACCAGTCATTTCAGAAGCATTTCCTTCCAGAGCCCGCTTCCATCCACACTGACATGCCAACCGTGCCCAACAATGGCAAGCCCGCTGAAGAGATGAAAGCCCAGAAGGCAATGGAAGGAGTCCCAGAGGGGAACAGACAGCCCCATAACCTGCTGTGATTCTATTCTATGCCCACATTTGGACTGCTGAGAAAGAAGAATCTAGCAATGAGACACCTTGTAGAGGTGATCTACTGACAATCATGGGGGATTAAAGAACAGGTAGAAAATCAAACAAAATAGTTTAAGCCAATGCCTCCCCGTCCTAAAACTGAGGCAATGTAAACCATGGGTGGCTACCTTCCAGGAGTTTTTCAGGAAAGCTACTATCGCCAGGAGAAAACGTAGACCCTCAGTCTACTGGACCACAGTCTGGCCGAGCAAAGAGAACGTATGGAGTCTTCGGCACATGCTCTATGTAATGCAGCCACTGTGACCACCCACTAATGGCAGAAGTGCCAAAGGGAACTGCTCAGAAGAGGCTGCTACTTTCTTACTGTCCCTTTAAGCCAGGGCCAAAGGTTCCCAAGATCTTCCTAAGAACTGTTAAAATGAAGCAGCCCCTCACCTATCCACCAAGTTGAGTCCCCACTGTCCTAAATGGCAGTCGGCCAGGGGCTGGTGTACAAGGGACAGGTGCTCAGTGGGCTATTTTCAGTCACTATCAGCTGCATCAGGAGCCGCACATGCTCAGTAGGCAGGCAAGTCTGGGTTGCATTTCCAACTCCAGGCAGCCAAGAGACATCCACCTTTCATAGCTGCCAGGGCAACCAGCTGCTCAGTGCTCCTCCCAAGACGGGAGCAATGCAAACAGTATAACCTGGCCAGCCACCAGGCCACAAGCAAGCTGCACCTCGCATGTCACTGCCCGGGTTATTCTGAGCCGGGTTACTGACACTCCATGGCAACACAGGAACAAAGGGCCGGCGGGAGGCACTTAAATGTCCTGCAAAAGTTGCTAGAAAAGCCAGCAGCTCAGGCTTCTGTTTTCCTAATAAAAGTAGCAGTGGCTTTATTATTAGCTTATCGTGTGCCCCTCCAGTGGCTGTTATATGTGAGTAATAATAACAAAGTTCTCCTCTTTGAACAAAGGTTCTTTTTTTGTTTTGCTCGCCACCATGAAGTTGCTATAGTTGGGATACCTCCCAAAATACAGCATGCGGGCCTGCGCCCCACAACACCAACACCGCAGGACTGGTTTTCCTCATCCGTTTACCTCTCACGTCGCCATACCCTGTGATCCGCTTCCACCGTACAACTCTTTGAAAACAAACTGCCCCTCCGTAACCTTTCAATAGCTCTCACTGCCCTCTGGACAGGAGACAACCGGCTCAGGACCCCAGGCCCTGCCAGGCCAGTAGGACTTCTATCCCAACCCAGATCCCTTCTCAAGACTGCCCTGGCCATGTTGGGACTGCCCAGGTGGTGTCGTCCGTCCCCCGCCCCCACAACTTCTCTGGGTGAGGCCCTTCCCTGGGCAAGAAGTCCTTCTCAGTCCTTCCTTTGCTGCCCTAGTGCCTGTCGATCCTGCCAAAGCCCGGCTCCCTGGACTGCCGTCTCCAATCCCAGCCCAGTGTGATATGGAGGCCCTTCCTGTTCATATCCCCAGTGCTGGGCTATAACCTTTGCCTTCTGCAACCAGACTGTGACTCCTTGGCAGCAGGAACCACTTCTAGTTACGCTGACATCAGCCGTGCCTACCGGCGTACTTGCACGAACCTATCAAAGATCATAAGATTGTGCTGTAACTGACTCTCTTTTCCCAAAGTCAGAATAAATTCTTTGAAAGATGTGCTCTTATCTCCTCAGCCCAGATCAGTCCCTCTTATGTATCTTTTTTATATTATAATAACTATAATTGTAGCCAACATTATTTATTCATTCATTTGTCAAATACTCATTGAGCACCAACTACATGCCAGGCGCTGTCGTAGACACTGGGGATACAATGAACACCGCCAAGTTTGGGCCTCCTCCTCCACTCTGGGCCTCACTTGGCACGTTTTCCCCACAAACTCCTCACAACCACCCGATCGCTGTCTCCACGTGCCGCTGTGGCAACAGCCCGACAGGTGAGGTAACCCATGCACACGGACACACAGGAAAGCAGATGAAGATGGCTCATGACAGTGTTTGCCTTTGTCTCTCTGCTGAGAAAGGCCTGATTCCAATGCATGGCCCAGAGGTTCCCTTCAGAAGACACTCCGAAGGGACATTTACCTACCAAAAATTCACCCCAACACTTTGCAAAACTGACACCGTGAAGCCTATGAACTAGGACATGGTGTTAAAGATAAAGAGAAGCCGTGACTATGTGACTCAGCATGGCAACGGGCAGTATGATATACACAGCAGAGGAGTCTGATTCCCAGCCGGACTGTGGGCATCTTTTTTTTTTTTTCCTCTCTATTCTTTACAACTTTCCTGAATGGATCCATCCAAACTGGCTTGGGGCAGGTACTGGCATTTAGAAGAGGAAATAAATGCAGCAAAATAAACAAAACAAACAAACAAAAAAGGCCACTCCCATTCCAAATCACCATTCGGTTCCAGGCAGAGGTGGGGATTTTGTTTTGTTCTGTTTCAGGTGATTTTCACCACTGCCTTCCCAAGACAGATTTAATTCTTCCCCCTATTCCTCCTCTCCTTCCCACATCCCCCCAGTGTCCTATCCTCAGAAAGTCTGTGCTCTGCTCTAACCCATAACAAAGAATTAGATGCTGCATTACCGTGGATCTAGTAACCGCCGCCCCCCCCCCCCCCCCCCCCCCCCCCCCCCCCCCAGTCTGCAGAGCTCAGATTCAGCTGATTAGAATCAGGCAGCAGCTGTTCCAGTGTTATGACCAAGGCTGAGGAGGCACAAATGTAAACTTCCCTATTCCTGTCAAACCACTGGCTCAGAGCGAGAGAGGATGGTCAGGCTTCACGAACTTGTGAAAAAATACAAGGCTCGGGGCCAGCTCTGCTGCAGAATACACAGGGCAGTTGTCAGAGTTTTGACCTGGGGGCAGCAGGGATTTCCGGGTAGTGAGCTCCCCGGAGCAGACTGGAGTCACCTTTTTTAAACGGTGGGTCACGGCCCATTCCTGGGTAGGGAGATCGATGTAGTGGTTCAAGACAAGGTCTCTTTCTTTCTTTTTAAATAAAATAGAGCCAAATAGAATGGAACAAAAGAAAAGAGAGAGAGAAAGAGATGGGGGTACATTAAACATAGTAAGAGTAACTGCTGTTTTCTTCATGAGTTTTTTGTTTCAGATGTGTGTGGGTCCTACTCTAAAATGTTTCTAAATGTAGATGCACTGGGTCCAACTGTAAAATGTTTCTTACTGTGAGTCACAGTGAAAAGTTTGGAAGTCACTCCGCCCTGTGTCTTACAGGATCCTAGAATTGACATGAGTTCTGAGTAATTATGACTACGCCATATAATCATTATCTGTGGAAGCTGGCCTGAGGTCATGCTGGGCTGCAGAAGGAAGTTCCGAGGACACCGGGTAATAGTGTTCGGGGAGTTACAAAGTAATTCTTTATTGTGTCTTGTTTTCCTTAGTGTTTCTTTCTGAGAGCAAAAGTCACATATGTGACACACCTACAAATCTCCTGCTTCACTAGCTCTTCCATAAAGAGGCGATGGCATTCATCTTCTCATTCTTGAGACCTGTCTTCATAAAAGAGAAGCCCAGAAGCTACAGCACTGCCCTCTCACTGCTGACCACAAGGAAATCATTTAACGAGCTTGGATCTTGGATTTGTTTTCACATCTGTTCAATATTTGACTTAGATTGAATTTTTAGAGTCTTCTCCACACCCTACTGCTACTACCCTCCTCTCATATAAATACACTGAATATTGGATGTGGCTTTAGTTTAACTACCCGCAGCCGAAACAAACATTTCCCAAGAAGCACAAGCTCAAAGGCAGCTTTGTCATAGTTCACCTTTCATCAACTAATACACCATGATTCTGTTAGATAAGAAAATCTAACAACAAAGAAGCAGTATCTTAAAAGTATTTCGCTCCATCAGATATTTACAGTTTAGGTCTTAGGAGTGAGTGGCAAATAGCTCACTATATCTCATCTCTCTCCCCAAAAAAGTCTCTCATTTGATGATGTATCCGTGAAAAAGATTTTATTCTGAAAAGGGATAAATTATAGCAATGAGAAACGAGAGCAACCAACTTAATACAGACATTTCTCGTACATTCATTCACCCCTTCAAGAACTTCCTGAATCTTCAATAATGAGAAATTCAAAGAAAGGCTTATTCTATTCTTCTCCCACAGTGGCAAAGAGGGGCACCTTTGTGGACCCTAACAAAAAGTCTATTGACGTTATCCCCTTCATGGGTAATTGGGCTGGAAAGTCTGAGTGGCAATGGCTTCGGAAACAGTAAAATCAAGTCAGCCCACAAAATAATTTAGAACTTTGCAATCTTCTCTAGGACAGGCCAAAACCTCTTACAACAAAACTCTGCAAAAGTCCAGCCCTTGTTGCTATAATAAAATCAAAACTATGGCTCGCAAATTTGATAAAATGTGGGTCATCTTAGCTTAGAAATATTTCTGAAGCAATATTCCATTTTAAGTATTTGTGTCATGGACGTCACCTGCAAATGCTCTCAGGGATAAAGGGAAAGCCAAACATGGAGGTTCTGGAACAAAAATGGACTTTTCCCCAGTGGCATAATCGTAGTATTAGAGCATGATTAGTTTTATTAATGGGAAGGGAAAGGAAGGATATATGGATAATTAGGACTCAAGTGCTCTTCTCGGTAAGAGCAAATAAAACTCTTCCTGCAGCTAGAGTTGTATGTATAATGAACATGAGAAATGAATATTGGTATGAGAGATGAGAAATAAAAAACACAAACCCAGGTGAAGGAGCCTGATCATTTGCTATTACAAGCTCTCATCTCAGCTCTCAAACACACTGGACTGAGCTGGATTCTAGCATGCACCAGATACAATGTGAATGTGGATGTAGCTAATTTAAGGGACCAAAAAAAAAAAAAAAAAGTCAAATTCTGAAGAAGACTGGTAATGACTGAAACTCTTGAACACCATTCCTTAAAGTACATTACACCTTTTGTTGGCTGTGTAACCTTAAGCAAGAGTTTTAAACAATTCAAAGGCACATCCCCCAAAAACCTATCTCATGAGCGTAATCATGAGGATTATGGGAAATAACACATAAAAAACAGCTCAACATTTGGCACATATTAGCCACTCAATAAATATTACCTATAATCATCAGAGATACTTATAGTAAGCAATATTTTCCAAACTTATTTGGTCTTTTTTCCCCTGGAGTATTTAGGATTCCATACAACTTGAGAGATGTTCTAAAGCACACTCATACTAACCAAATCCTATCAAAATCAATGTTTGGGACCTATTATTTGAAGTGTTAACACTAATCAATGTTTGGGACCTATTATTTGAAGTGTTAACACTATTTCTAATCAATATTTAAGAAGACACTTGGGAATAATGGGGAGACAAAGAGGAAGAAGTTTTGCTTGTTTTTTCTTCTTTTTTCCCCAGTGAGCTAAAAAGAGTACACTACCCAACAAAATATATTGGAACTAAATCTCTATAGCTTTCTTATTTATGCCCCAGTAATGCCATCTAGCTTCACTGAAGCACAATCAATAAGGTGCCACAGCTATTCTGCAAACATCAAACATGGGTCTATTTCCTTTTAAACTTGGTCTAAAGGTCTGCACTCGACAATGTATGGGGCTAGTATAAAGATTTTAGTTAACTACCCTATTATTTACCTCTTTTGGTTAAGTATTTTGTACTTAACATTTGCTTTATGACTAATGTTGAATATATTAGAGTGCATTACAATTAGGGGTTCTCAGTGTGTTTTTTTAATTCCTAGTAAATATACAAAAACAAAGAGTCTTTTCATAGAATATGCTGTTGACAGTTAAGGAGTTGAGTCATGGAAGGAAGACAGGACTAAGGCAACTGTTATTATGATTAGAGCACTCTAGGCTGTAGCACTCACTGGATATTCTGGTTGAAGAGAAAAAAAAGCTATTGCAACTAAAGGATGATGTGTCCTTTTCCTTCCTTGTAAACATCCTAGTGGTGGTGGTATATTAAATAGCAAAACTTTAGTGGCAATCCATTTCCACTTCAGCCAGACGGACTTGTTTCATTACCTATCTTCGCTGTGACATTAGAGGGTCATTTGCTGGATTCTTTGGGCAGCTTAAGAGCTAAAAGCAGGAAAAAACAACCAATGGCACAGTTGCTAATATTGATTCATAAATGCCCTTTTCCCCTTCTCTCTTCTCCATTCTTTCTCGACTTCTCCATCTCTATTCATACCATAGTTCCACCTCAATTGGTTTTCCACTCTCTTTCTTTTCAATCATGCTCACAACCACAGTTCCACCCATGATATCAAATGAAACCAAAAGAAACTGCTTCATACCATAGAGAACTGATACTATACCTAGGGAAGGGAAGGGAATTTGGAGGGACTTTATTCCACCACATTCTGTAGATTTTTTTTTCTAGTTATCATAGTGTTTAGCAATTACACAGCTGAGAAAAAATCCTAGAAACTTGCCTGTTATGTCTCCAGATATTGTCAAGTATTCCTTGGGGAGGAAAATAGCCCCCAGGTGAGAAATATTAACCCATCAATTTTTTCCAACTAAATTCTTATTAATTCCTACAACTTACGACTCAACCCCTCCTCTGGTTTAAACACCTCCAATTCTTTTAAACTTACCGCATAGGATCCTTATTTTATATCTTCTTGGCATGAAAAGCCTGCAGCATTATTGAAATGTTTTTAACAATACTGCGTAGAGCAGAATCTAGACTGTGGATACCTAAATTGGTTACAACATCACTGTTCACTAGAAATTTAATGTAAAGCCCATTACATAATATTATGTCATATAATATTAGATAGCATAGGAGAAAACCCAGATGACCTTGGGTACAGCAGTAACTTTTTAGAGGCACAATTCATGAAAGAAATAATTAATAAGCTGGACTTCATTAAAATTAAAAACTTCTGCTCTGTGAAAGACAACAAAAGAGAATGAAAAGGCAAGTCACAGAATGGGAGAAAGTATGTGCAAAAGACTCATGTGATAAAGGACTGTTATTCAAAATATACAAAGAACTCTTAAAACTTAAAAATAAGCAAACGCAACAACCTGATTAAAAAATCGGCCAAAGATCTTAACAGACACACCTCACCAAAGAAGATATACAGATGGCAAATAAGCATATGAAAAGATGTTCCACATCAGATGTCATCAGGAAAATGCAAAATAAAACAACAAGGAGACACCACTACACACCTATGAGAGTGGCCAACACCCAGAACACTGACAACAGCACATGCTGGTGAGGATGTGGAGCGACAGGAACTCTAATTCATTGTTGGTGGAAATGCAAATGGTACAGCCACTTTGGAAGACAACTGAGAGGTTTCTTAAAAAACTAAACATACTCTACCATAAAATCCAGTAATCACAAGCCTTACTGTTTACCCAAAGGAGCTGAAAACATGTCCACACACAACCTGCGCATGGATGTTTATAGCAACTTTATTCATAATTGCCAAAACCTGGAAGCATCCGGTATGTCCCTTCAGTAGGTCAATGGATAAATTATGGTACATCCAGACAATGAAATATTATTCAGTGCTAAAAGAAATGAGCCATCGACCCATGAAAAGACACGGAGAAACCTTGAGTGCCTATTAATAAATGAAAGAAGCCAATCCAAAAAGACTACATAATGCATGATTCCAACTATATGTCTTTCTAGGAAACACAAAACTATGGAAGCAGCAAAAAGATCAGTGGTTGCTAGTTTCAAGGAGGGTGGAGGGAAGGGATAAACAGGTGGAGCACAGAGGATGTTTAGGACAATGAGATACTCTGTATGATACTATAATGGTGGATACATGTCATTATACATCTGTCCAAACCGACAGAATGCATAACACCAAGAGATGCAAACTATGGACTTGGGTGATAATGATGTGTCAATGTAGGTCCATCAATCATAACAAATGTACCACTTTGATGGGGGATGTTGGCAATGGAGGAGGTTCTGCATGTGTGGGGGCTAGGGGTATGAGAACTCTCTATACCTTCCTCTCAATTTTGCTGTGAACCGAAAACATAACTTTAAAAAAATAAAGTCTTGACAAAGGGGGAGAACGGAGGAGTATTAAGTATGACAGTATTAAGAATAAACTGGTTTACAGAGAGCCAAACAATACCCAGTGAGCCACTTACCTTCCATACTAGGGGAAGGGAAAGCAATCATCATCAGCACAGGAAGAATCATCACTCCATCTACCATTGTACAACTGTGGACGAAAAATAAGAGATAAAAGTAAAACAAAAAATTTTAACTGTAGGATGACAAATTAAATTAAGCATACTATCTTCAAACTGCCATTCAAGGCCTTTCTTACAAATCCCCCTCACATATGTCGCCTTATTTCTTGCTAAATTTAAACATATACCCTTTACACAGATCTAAACAAATCATCTTCAGGAGTTAATCAGATTTACTTCCTACTAGTGGCCACTCTAAGGTGACTACCCTCTTACAGAGAACTCAATAGGGACATGAAAAATTCTCAGCTATAAGACTAAGCATTCTCAAAGAATTTTAAGTTCGAATTTTATCTTAGCCTATGAAATGCAAAATTGGCACTAAATTTAAAAACTGAGAGGCATGAATAAACTGTTGTAACATGATGTTAAAGATTAAGTGACTGAATAATTCAAGCCAAATTACTGTGTTTGAACCTTACTTCTCCTTTAAAAGAAATTAAAAGTGGAGCATTATCACACAGCCCAAAAGGGGACCAACAACAACAACAAAAAACCAGGGGTGCCTAGCAGCTCAGTCACTGAGCATCTGCCTTCGGCTCAGGTTGTGATCCCGGGAGTCCTGGGATCGAGCCGTGTCGGGCTCCCTGCTCAGCAGGAAGCCTGCTTCTCCCTCTCCCGCTCCCCCTGCTTATGTTCCCTCTCTCGCTGTGTCTCTCTGTCAAATAAAACAAATAAAATCCTTAAACAAAAAAAAAAAAAAATACCTACAACTTATCCCTCATCTATGGCAAAGCAATGCATTCTTATACAAACCTCAAATTTAACAAAGAATACAACCAAGACAGCAAGAAATCATGTAAGTTTGTAGTATATCAAACTATACAAATGAGAGAACATAGTTACCTGATATAAATTTAAGGTTGATACTGCCCTGAAACTACATTAGCAAAAGCTCAATTTTTCTAACTCAAAGGACTACAACAAAGAACGTTTCCATTTAAATAATTCCTGCAAAATTTTGGGAATATGATGAGTTTGGTTATACAAATTCTTTATTACAAGAAATAATTTTTACAAATTAAACCTTTGACTAGTCATCAATCCGCGGGACACCGTGCTTCCCCTAGCCACAGGACTTCTGTGGAAGCTGAGAAGCTGTGCCTTTTTCCTTAAATGCTACCCTCCACCACAGGGTGCTACGTACCCCAACACACACAAACATGCATGTACACTCACACACTATCATCCTTTTTCTGGTACCTTCTACTCATCTTTTTGCTTCCTATATAGATATAACCTTCCTGGGGAAGCTCTTCTACCCTCCAGAAAATCTCAAGTTATTTTGTTAGCGGTCTTATTTAACCATGTTTCTTTATAACTGACACTTAATTTGATTTTTAATTATATAATCGTTTGGATGATTATTTGATTACCACCACAGATCTTCTAAGGTCTATGATAGTAAGGACTGTGTTTGTTGTATCTTTATCATTTTTGGTTTCTTTCTTTTTTTTTTTTTTTTTAAGATTTTATTTATTTATTTGAGAGAGAGAGAATAAGAGAGCACAAGTAGGGGGAGGGGCAGAGGGAAAGGGAGAAGCAGACCAGTTAATTCAGCTATTAAAAATGGTACCTCCAGAAGGAAAGGGGGAAAAGAATGTAGAAAGGAGAATGTTCTGGAATAAAATTCCTGGTCATATTTTTTTTAAGATTTTATTTATTTATTTGACAGACAGACAGCGAGAGAGGGAACACAAGCAGGAGGAGTGGGAGAGGGAGAAGCAGACTCCCTGCTGAGCAGGGAGCCTGACATGGGGCTAGATCCTAGGACCCTGGGATCACGAACCGAGCTGAAGGCAGACGCTTAACAACTGAGCCACTCAGGCACCCCTCCTGGTCATATTTTAATTTTTAAAAAATCAGCATGCTAAAGTCCCAATTTGAAGCCCTAAGGATCTAGTCCCAATTTTAAAATACGCTAAAAAGAAAATACTGTTTCTAAAGGTAAATTTTCAACTATCCTGCTCTCAAGTATTTTTGGCTAAGAAGTTTCAGATATAAGTTGGCAAAAAAAGAGGGACTGGTAGTGGGAAAAGGGAGTAGCAAAAAAATCAATAGTTCAGGGATGCCTTACTCCAGTGGTTTTCATACTTTTTGGTCTCAGAATAACTGTATAGTCTTAAAAAGTATTGAGGACTCTAAGCAGCTTGTCAACGTGAGCCATATCTATCAATATTTCCTCTACTAGAAATTAAAACTGGAGAACTTTTTAATATTGCGTTTGTTTTAAAACAACAATAAACACACTACCCCGTGTTTTATAAATTAAAAAAAAAATTATTTTCTCCAAAAAAGGTAGTAAGAAAAGTGGCATTATTTCCCATTTTTGTAAATCTCTATATGTTTAGCTTAGTAGAAAGCCACTGGATTCTCATGCATGATTCTGCACTAAGTCTGTCACGCCATGTTGCACTGGTTAAAGTACGTATGGAAAATACAGCCTCACACAGATATATATAAGGACCTCGTGGAACTGCTGAGAAAGTCATGGAGAGTCCACGGGATTCTGGACATTTTGAAAACCACTGCCTTACTCTTTAATTGATCATTCCTCTACCATGCCATACCAGATAACCAGATGGCACCTGATAGTTTAGGATGCACATTCACCTGATCCATGACAAAAATGTTACTGTTCTACAGGTTTAGAAATCTCAACTTCTCTAACATCAAAGAAGTCAGCAAGTCTAATGGTCAAGGAAGAAGGCATTAGACATTTTTTTTAATACAGGAATAATACTTTATGTACACAACTAAATACTTCTTAAATGAGACATAAACCTATGATAAAAAGGTTCTCAACTGTTCATCTACTTTAGGTTGAACCAAAATCCTTATGCAATGTTCTAAGGTCAAAATGCCTAACTGAAAAATCGTAGGTTACTGGGGATTACATCTATTATTTAAAGGATTCAGAGTATAAATTCTTGCCTCTAGTTATACCACCACCTTTCTGTTCTTGGATAAGGCCTTCCATCTCTAGTAATTGATCTGTCTTTCCTTCAGACACAAAGAAAATAGCTATTCAGAAAAAGGGTTAGGGACTTCCCCTCTTAACTAAGGCACCCTCTTTAAATCAGCACCATCTCTTACAATGTCTCAGGACTACTCTCTTGGGACATAGAACAGTCCCATGATAGTCTACTACAAAAAGGTATATCACCAGGGCAGAACAGAACTGCTTTCCAAATCCCATGGTACTTTTTAAACTCCACTTACAGACTAAACTGATTTCCAGTTAAAGAGCTACTGTTTAGCTCAGCTTCTAACATGTGTGGGCTTGGAGACCAAGTTTGGCACTTCTTTTGCTCATCATAATTTTATAGCTGGATAAAAACCATAGATACATTGCAATACATTACCCCCCCCCCAAAAAATCAGAAAACATTTTGATATTGGTCACAGAATAATCAAGAGTATAATACACTTCTATATTCAATTTTTGGAACTCATATTAAACAATTTAGTCAATAATCCACTATTAGAATAAAGGATATTTCTAAAACCTAGACTTAAGAACAGATAACAACTTGTTATCTATAATGTTGGGGATAAAGGAGAAGTTATAAGATGAATTAAGACTCTTCACCATCAGAAAAGTCTACAAAATGTTCATTGTCTAGACAGCCTAAACTCATTTGGTTTGTCCATTTGTTCAACACATAATTTACTGAGTACTTATTCAATAGGGATTTTCTCTCCTCAATTCAACTTCTAATAATCTCCAAGTTAGAAAGAATCTTAAAAGACCAGGTTGGAAGCACCTGGGTGGCAAGGTCAGTTGGGCATCCAGCTCTTGATTTCGTCTCAGGTCATGATCTCAGGGCCCTAAGATCGAGTCCTGCAACGGGCTTCATGCTCAGTGGGGAGTCTGTTTGAGGATTCTCTCTCTCTCTCTCCCTCTGCCCCTCCCCCTGCTCATGCACACTCTCTAAAATAAATAAATAGGGGCGCCTGGGTGGCTCAGTCGTTAAGCGTCTGCCTTCGGCTCAGGTCATGGTCCCAGGGTCCTGGGATCGAGCCCCGCATCGGGCTCCCCGCTCAGCGGGAAGCCTGCTTCTCCCTCTCCCACTCCCCCTGCTTGTGTTCCCTCTCTGGCTGTCTTTCTCTCTAGCAAATAAATAAAATCTTTAAAAAAAAAAAATAAATAAATAAATAAATAAATAAATCTTAAAAAAAAAAAAGACCAGATTGTACAGCTGCCCCTCCCAATTTTAAATGACTTGGGTTGTCACTACTTTTCCACAGTTTTCTTCTTTATATCTCTATATGGTCTACGCTATTCCTTCCATAAGGAAAACAAATATATTCTCTTTAATATAAAAGGTAAAGGCAAAGCAAGGAAAAGGATTAAGAGTAATTCTGTTTTCTCTCAGTTATCTGTCAACATTACATCATTATCATCCAACAGTAGCGGCACATACTAACCAGCCAGCCACTGTGCTTAGAGATCATATGCGTTATCTCATTCAATCTCTCCCCAAAACACTCTAAAATAACACTCGCATTAATCCCATTTTACACATAAGAAAATGGGTGGGTAGAAGTAACTTGCTGCTCAAGGACACAAGGTGAAGCTCAAGAACACAAGGTGAAGCTCAAGACCATCTGACCTGAGTTCAGGTCTTACTCAACCACCACTCACAACCTTCGTTAAACCAGCCAGCCACAGTTTAGCAACCTGCTTTTTTTTTTTTTTTTTAATTTTATTATGTTATGTTAGTCACCATACAATACATCATTAGTTTTTGATGTGGTGATCCACAATCCATTGTTTTTGTATAACACCCAGTGCTCCATGCAGTACATGCCCTCCTTAATACCCATCACCGGGCTAACCAATCCCCCTTCCCCCCTCTAAAACCCTGTTTGTTTCTCAGAGTCCATAGTCTCTCATGGTTCATCTCTCCCTCCAATTCCCCCCCCCCATTTTTCCCTTCCTTCTCCTAGTGTCCTCCATGC